>NC_139825.1:19007950-19562950 GCF_963691815.1 Echiichthys vipera | reverse complement strand
TGGCTTTGTTTACAAATATCCACAGACCTCTGAGTTTTTGTGCGTCTTGTCGACTGTTTTTGAATATTTTCATCCGACCAAATCTGCAGTAAACACTCCACCTCCACATCACATCAACGTGAACCTTTCACCGCCATTGTTGTTGTTGTTAAATGTCCGCACATGGTCCGTCTTTCTATTTTCTATGTCCGAAAAGGCGCACATACCGCTACCGCTGTAGGGCTCGTGCTCGTACACGTGCGCACGCTCGTGCTCGTACATGTGCAAACGGCTCTACAAAAGCCCACCTCTTTCAAGCGGGCCGTGGACGGCCCGCTGTCCGCAGTTATGCGAGGAACGGGTGCACTCACACTGCTTAAACGTACTAGGCTTTAGCTGAAAAAACGGTTTTGGCCCGGTACAGAAGGACAGTGTGAGTGCACCCTAACAGACATACAGACACAGTTTTCCATCCCTGCACAAGCCCATCACAGTGTCAGCAGCAGGTCAGAGGGAGTCTGAAGCCTCAGATTAGCCAGCAGACAGTGTGTAAACTGAAGGATTTAGAGCGGTCTTTCCGTACACCCTGTAAGCTTCTTGTTTATCTTTGCTGATGTAGACTAAGGTTTATGTAAAAGCCGTTAAAATTAATTCCACAAAACTTACATTTTAAGCAGTGCTTGTATTCTATCATGCAATTGACCAAAAGCAGATACAAGTCAAACAGGACAGAGGTTCAGAACCAGCTCCATGAACTCAGAATTAAACCCCATCGCAACAAGAAGAAAACAACACAGGACTCTCTCAAGGCCCAAGATAACAACACTGATTATCTATCATCCTTTCTACAGGCATTCTTGTCAAGTTTTGTGACATGTTGGTGATTCTCAGCCTCTTTCTTCCTGCCCCTTTAACCTTAGGTGTTTTATTTCCAGGTTTGTTTCATGTAAAAGACTAAGGAACAGGAAATATACACATAAGAGAAGCCTGAACCAAAGACTGGTTGGTGTTTTTAAATGATTAATTAATTATCAATTGTTGAGGATTTCTTATAAATTAAATGACTAATTAATAGCTTCAAATGCATTTCCTCCCGTATAAAATATTTGCAAACAATTTTATATTTTAAATCGTGTGCTAGCTTGTAGTCTTCTTCTTCATTGTCTTTGCAGGTGCATTGCTACAGTACTTGTTTGAACACTGTAATAGCACATAACCAGCAGCAGGAATGTGCATGAAGTCCACCATGTGCTCATGCATGTACATGGCACAAACAAAACAAGGACCCACTCATAAAAAACTGCTTCATAGAGCTATTAGTGGTCAAAACCTTTACTGCATTAGCTTGTCTCACAAGCCACATACCATATCTTTTACATGTATTGCTTAATCTAGTCAACACAGGCATTAAGCCATGGCAAAGAATTTTTCCAACTAAAGTAGAAGAAAGCTTTGTGTGAACACTGAATTATAGTGCTGCAGGAATGAGTCCTATTAACACGGAAATAAGTTAGCATTCTTGCACTTTCCTCATCTCTAAGTCAGTGGGTTTGTTTTTTGGGTTAGATCTCTGAAATAAGGTCTGTGATTAACAAAGGCTTAAGATATTTTAAAGTTTTGTTCTACAGAATAAAACTACGTCAGTAAATACAAGGCTACAAACGTCATCACGCCGTACAAGCAAAATCAGTCATAAGCTAGTGTTGGTGTAGTTTATAAGCTAAGGTTAGCTTTTTACTTCTGGTGATTACATTTACACTTCAAAAATCACAAAAGTGATGTTAATTTGTGAAGATTATCTTGCTAAACAAAACATGTAAGTATCATAAACTTTTGTTCGCCACAGAGCCTATTTTCTGCAATAATCCAAAATCCAATAGAAAAATCCCACCGGCTTTTTTGTCTAATGTGAAACTCTTTCCCTGATGATTTAAACCGAAATGTTGCAGGTGTGAAAGCTTCTTCTTATCTAGACCTTGGAGGGATTCACTTCTTCTCACCAGCAGGCACTTTGCAGTACAGAATCATGTGCAAAAAAAATAGTTTATTCTCCTTACTCTATTTCATTTTTTTGTGCGTCTTCGATAACTTGTCATCTCTGCTATTGTGTAATGGCTCCTTTTATTCCTTAAGATTTTATAAATGGACAGCATTTCTTTCACCTGCCCACGTTGAGCCTATTGCTTTCTGTTACATCAGCAGAACAGCGACAAACAGCTTTACAGCTTTAAAAAGAGATCTAGACCCTCTGGTCAGAGTTCCCTGATAAGACTTGACACTGATCCCCTTACTGGAAGTCAATTTTGAATTGGACAAATGTCTAAACTGGTTGTTTTCTGCATATTTTCATGAATAGATGGTTTTACAAAAGGGCCTCAACTTCAGTGAAGGAAAAACCTGCACTGCAGCTTTAGGACCTGTTGTCCTGTCCCGGTTCTGGGTGGGGTTATTCCTCCATCTGCTCCACGCTGACATGAGTGATTCATGTTTATTTTATCCCAATCTGTCTGTTTATTTATGAAAGGGTTTGACCACAGCACGCCCTGGCCTTCCAGGTTCTAGCTACCCCCCACACTAAAGTCATCCAGTTCACTCTATGTCACGCAAATTCAAGAATATCCTCTGTTTTTAATGTTTATTTTCTGAATTGTTCCTCCTACTTATTTTCCCCTCTGTAGTGCTGTCTCTTGTTCTCCCTTAGTCTCTTTCTGAATCTCTGTCCCACTGTTGAGTCATTTCACTGCCTAATGACGGTTTGAGTCCCGGGCTAAGACCCAGCCAGAGTAAACAAGGCTTAGACTCAGCCAGCCTGCAGTAAGTGTCACTTCTAATCCACCACTAAACCAAGATGGGTGCACTGCCCCAGTAGCTGCGTACCAAGAGCTCTACACGCTGATTTCTTATTTTACTACACTGCAGAACAACGACCTGTCTGAATTTGTTAGTTTCAGAAAAGCCAAAGAAGACAAACACAAAGTTGATCTCCACAAACTGTTCTTCCTGTTGGAGTTCACATTAAAAAGGAAGGTTGGTTTGTCGATGGAGGTCGGCGTGCTCTACCTCTATCTGTACACCTGAACATGGTCAGTGATCAGTTCCTGTTAAAATGTGGTAGGGTTATTGTGCAGTAAGAATGTAACCTGTGCTTCTGAGTAGGGTGTTAGAAGTAATCTTTTTTTTAATCATTTTGCGTTGCCCTCAGTCATTCTCACATTGCTCCACTAACCCGTACACTATTCCCAATAATTCAAACATACCACGACTGGAACAATAACGCAGTCTGGCAGGATTAGAGGGAGGTGTGACGATCACTAAGAATTGTTTTCATTGTTTATTCATTTGTCGATTATTTGGTCTATAAATTGTCAAACAGTGTTTCCCAAAGCCCAAGATGACATACTCAAATGTCTTGTTATTTTGTCCACACCTCAAAGATATTCAGTCTATGGTCAAAGGGGAGTAAAGAAACCAAAAAGTATTCACAAGAAGCGGGAATTAGAGAATTATAAAAATTATCAATAAAGTTGTTGACAGCTAATCGATTCATCTTTGCAGCTCCAATTGCAACTCAAGTTAAGATTCAAACAAACCTTGTGAATACAGCATTATTTTTCCAAGTGATCTCCAGTTTCGTGTGTTATTTTGTGTGTATTTGAAGTACATAATGGAAACAACATAAAAGGTAAAATACAAAATATTGGGTCTCATTTAATATTAGGACCCAGATTGTTTCTGATTTTCTATTCTAGCATGTGGTATTTTCAAAGTCAGAAAATGTTTAACTTGTGCAGCCAAATTTGAATTTGATTCAATACACAGTCACTTATGGTTATGGGATAAATATCAGATATGCAGTAGTTCATTATAAAATATTTCAGAAGGTTACATTTAACATTAGAGCAAGAACAAAAAAAAAACACATCAAAAATCACTTGTTCCTCAATACTGAATTTCTTTGAGAGCTGTCAACATGATTTTAAGACATCCTGCTGACAAACAAACAGGACAGAAAAACAGAACTTCCTTCGTGGAGGTAATTAGATAGAGGGACTGAAACCCAGCAGGGACTTTGACACAGAGTGGAAAACTGACCATGTCATTGTATCAGAGCTGACCAACAGAAGGCCACATATCTGTGTCAGATCTGAGCTCCCTGCTCTTTCTTTAAGTTAATACTGCAACTGGTACTGATCCATTTTGACACCAGCATCATGTCTAGACACTGTATACTTAAAACATTTAGGATTCCCAAAAGTAGGCTTTCAGACTAACTTGTGCTTACTCATCACTATTTAAACAGAGACAGCTGTTCACACTTTGAAGGAATCTTGCACTTGAGAAATCAGAGCTGTAGCATCAGTTCTCAATAGTTTATAAAACCTTAATGGGAAAAACATTAGTGGTGAACAGAGTGTAGTATGTGTGTGTGTGTGTGTGTGTGTGTGTGTGTGTGTGTGTGTGTGTGTGTGTGTGTGTGTGTGTGTGTGTGTGTGTGTGTGTGTGTGAGCAGGAGTGTGTGTGTGTGTGTTGAGGGTTTTCATGCGGGACATACTCAAAAAGGGCAAAAATGACGCTGGCACACAGACACACAGACAGACAGACACACACACACACACACACACACACACACACACACACACACACACACACACACACACACAGAGGGACAAGGCACACACACACACACACACACAGAGGGACAAGGCACACAGAAGAAACGACAATCACCAAGGCCACTTAGGCATATTATTTATATCCAAAAAAAAAAAAAAAATACATAAAAAGAGGCCCTAGACTAGAGCCTTGTGGCATCCCACATAAAAGCTGCAACTAATGATTATTTTCATGTTTGTTTAGTAAATATTGGGGAAATATTCAGTTGTCATAGAGGAGTAAGAGAAACTTTTTTTAAAGAAACCAAAAAATATTCACATTTAAGAAGCTGAAATCAGGGAATTTTGATTTTTTTTTTCTTTAAAAATGACTCAAGCTGATTATTCGATTATCAAAATAGTTGGCTATTATTTTAAAAGATTCATCTTTTCAACTCTAAAGGGAACAAACCATAAACTGTTGAGACACAAACACATCTCAACAGCAGCCTTGGCACTACCAGGCACAACCAAGCACCCAGAGTGTGCAGTCAATTTATGGTTGTAGAGCGCAGACAGAGATGGAAACCAGAGAAAACCAGACATTAAAGGCCCCATCTCAAACAGCAGAGGGATAATTCATAAAAAACATCACACACACACACACACACACACACACACACACACACACACACACACACACACACACACACACACACACACACACACACACACACACACACACACACACACACACACACACACACACACACACACACACACACACACACACACACACACACACACACACACACACACACACACACACACATACTCGATGTTGGCTGAATTTCGCCTTTGAAGTCCAACAGCTGTGTTCGTCTTATCTAAGAGGCATTTTGCTCATCAGGAGTGCAGAATGAAAGCATGAATCTTTCTGGAGAATGAATCTTTTTTTAAAGGCTACAGACCGAAGATAAATAATTCTTTCTATAATGGAGATCAAAATTATTAAAAAGAAAAATCATAAATACTTGATTTATTCTGAAATATTGTTATTTTTTTACCGTTCAGAATTTGACAGAACATCCGCTGTGGCTATATAACTGTTGTATAGCATGTTTTTAAGTAGTTAAGTCATTTCAACAAAAACCTTTATTTTGTGAAAAAGTGAGCAAAATTAGTATGGCCACAAAAAGAAACACGAGAAACTTGAAAAATACCAAGGGCTTAGAGAGGAGATGGAGAGAGCCTGGAAGGTAAAGGTGACAGTACTGCCCGTGGTGACTTGAGCACTAGGGGCAGTGACCACCAAGCTATCGGAGTGGTTATAGCAGATTCCCGGAACAACCTCAGACATCCCTGTCCAGAAAAGTGCATTGCTCGGAACAGCAAAGATACTGCGCAGAACCCTCAAGCTCCTTGGCCTCTGGTAGAGGACCCAAGCTTAGAGAGAGGGTCAACCACCTGCGCACCCGCAGAGGGTGAGGAGAAGGTTTTTTTTTATTTATATATATATATATATATATATATATATATATACATATATATATATATATATATATATATGACAACGCAAATTATTTCAAATTCTAATTCTGAATGTATCAGATCAGCAAGGAGACTGTCGGAACGGGCCGCCATGGGTGGGCAGCTAGGCTACCGTCACTTACATGTTTAAGGTGGAAGGTAATGTTCAACTGTCTAACCGCGGCGTAGCAGGGACTTGGACCTGCCGTGTTTTCTTAGGGCGCACTCACACTGTCCATCCGTACCGTGCCCAAGTACGTTTCACGGCTAAAGACTAGTTCGTTTGACCAGTGTGAGTGCGACTAGGCGCGGTATGCTTGCCGGCCAAAGCACGTTTGCACATGTACGAGCACGAGCATGCGCACCTGACGAGCACGCGGCATACGGCGGTTCTGACGTCGTTTATGTGCGCCTTTTCGGACATAGAAAAAAAGAGGGATGGACCGTGCGCGGACACTTAAAACAATGGCGGCGAAAGGTTCACGTTGGTGTGATGCAGAGGAGGAGTGTTTACTGCAGATTTGGTCGGATGAAAATATTCAAAAACAGTTGGAAAAGGGGCACAAAAACTCTGAGGTCTATGGAAAGATTTCTAAACAAAGCGACGCATCGCGACGACGTCAATCAATGCGTCTGATGTGTTACAGCGTGTTGATGTATAGGCGGGCAAGAAGCATTCGCTCCGAGGCCTAGGCAGTGTGAGTACAAATGGGCCTGGGACGCGGGGGGGAGAGGGAGGAAGGGAAAAAGTACCCTAAAGCTCGGGGCACGGTACAGATGGACAGCTTGAGTGCTCCCTTAAGGTACGTCCACACGATCGAAAACAACCTTTTTTTTCTCTGTTGTTCTTAAAAAGTTTTTTGTCCACACGGACTGAGCTCAAGAAACATCTGCGTCCACACAGACTCGGCTCAAGAAACATCTGCATCCACACGAAACCAGTGAAACCGTGGTTTCATAGTGACAGACAGTCACAGAGCTAGACAGACATGGTTGACAGTGGCACGAGTTCTCCTGCCAACGAAGCAGACGCGCGGAGCGACAGTGTCAAGCCCACGGACACCACAAAGCCTTTCTGTAAACGATGCTTTAAATCGATACAGAACAACCCAGTGAAATATCGATCTGACAGACATGCAGACTTGTTCAAAGAGTTCAGAGAGGTTAGCAGGTTAGCGATTGATAACATAAATATCCCCTAGATGTAACATGAAATCAAACAAGTGTTTATTTTGTGTGTGCACGAGGCAGTCAAGGCTAAAGAAGCTAACTGTTTAACTGTCTGATGTGGTTCACACATCTCTGTATGCAGTGTTGGGAGGGTTACTTTAAAAATGTATTCCCCTACAGATTACTGATTACATGTCCTAAAATGTAATCTGTAATGTATTCTTTTGGATCACTCAAGCAATGTATTCTCAATACTTTTGGATTACTTTTCACTTTCTTCAAAATGCTCTAGTTGAACGTGTTTATCTGGGACACTGATTTTAATTCGAACTTGCATTAAAAAACAATATTATTCCTGTCTTCAGAGAAAAAGTTATGCAAATACACAAAACATAATTGTGGTACATCTTGTCCTGCAACTGATACTATTTAAAGACAAATGGTATCCAAGAGTCAACAATAGGGGTGGAAAGGTTTATTGAAAAAATCCGACCCGTTCGGTACGCATGTCACGGTTCGGTACACGTTCGTACCGGTTTATGAGGTGCAGCGTAGTGTAAGCCTCGTCTCAGCGCGTCAAATCACGGTACGCTAGGAGACTTGCTCCATGCGCGCCCTGTAGGCACACGTTTTTGATGAATAAACTAATGTTTTATATGTACTTGTAAGCCTGGTAAAGTAACTAGTTACTGAAGTAATCAGATAAATGTAGTGCAGTAAAAAGTAGAATATTTCCACTGATTTGTAGTGGAGTAGAAGTATAAAGTAGCATGTAAATAAAATACTCAAGTAAAAGTAAAAGAGCCTCAAACTTGTACTTTAGTCCAATAATTGAGTGAAAATCTCTGGTTCACAGGTTTGTTCATTCAACAAGGATTGTTTTTGACAAGCTTGTTGCACTTTCAGGTCATGACTACTATTTACATTGATAAAATAAAGACAATATACTGTATGTACTCCAATGTCGCTGCATTGTTTTACAACATCCATCAATGTGATGCTCATATTTTTCCGGATCATTTCGTCAACCAGCCCCAATTCCAAATTACTTAAATAGCCCTGATGTAGCCTATTGCAGTCAGTTCAGTGGTTGCTGTTTGTGGGTATTTTAGTGAAAGAAAACCTATTTTCTTTATATTTTGTGTTTATATTCTTACCTAGTAGGCAAACAATTGTTTACCTTTTTGCCAACTAAATATATAAACGCGTAAATGCAGCAATGTCTCTCCTACCGTTTCAAAATCTCACTTCGCTTTCATTTAAGACTGTTACAGTAATCCCTAAGCAAGCTGCCTCATTATATCAGTTTTTGCATGATTGCATGACATGTCCTTAAGAATATCTGAATAATCTTTTTTTTTTATTATTATTAGGCTACAGATCTGATACATGGTATTTTTAGAATCTAAAAGTAATAGAAAAAAACAACCGAACTGAAAAAAATGTGACCCCAAAACCGTGACATGAATCGAACAATGGATTCTGGGAATCGTTCCACCCCTAGTCAACATTCTTCAATTTATTTGACCTTTATTAATTTCCACAACTAAGAAATTAGGGAAGAGGGACAGTTCCAATATGTCTGAAATATATATAATGAATCACTTAAATACTCCAAATGGAAAAGAGAATGTAGCAGTCACATAATTATGACCTTTAATTTATTACCTTTTATTCACACTATATGATAAAAGATAGGTTAGTTACCTAGTTTTTTAATTGGTAGAACACACATCAAATGTTAAAAAAATCTATTCATCATAGGTGGGAGGTGGACATTCTCAAGAATAAACATAAAAGAGAAAAACCTTTTCTGCAACAAGGAGATAAAACACAGCTATTTGTCTGTTTTTCTCTTTCTGATATTTGGCATCCTGCAAGGAAAATACATTACAGGTGACGGACTAGCAGCTACTACTCATTACATTTAGCAATAACATTTCAATATCTTCAATCTATCTATTTATCTATCTATCCAAGCCATGTTTGGGCCTCATGTGGCCTAGCTTAATGGCTACTTTGGCAAATGTTAGACATTTTTACTTCTATATCACAAAACAGTGATTGTAAAAAGATATGTTTCTATTTTTATGATATTTCATATTAGGACAGTATCATTAAAAGTTAATGTTCAATGTCAAAAACACACTTTTTGTTGATAATCTACTTTGTGAGATCCAGATGTGGCTCCTTTTTTACAGAAAGATGTGTACATGATACATCTCCAGAATAAGTGATGTCACTGTGCCTTGTTTCTGATTGGAGCAATCTAAGAGTACATCCACACGATCGAAAACAACCTTTTTTTCCCTGTCGTTCTTAAAAAGTTTTTTGTCCACACGGCCTCAACTCAAGCCACTGAAACCAACGAAAAACGCTTTAATACGAGTTGCTCACTGAATCCTCATCCATCCTAGCAGGAAATCTGTCAGATGTTTCTGGTGTTAGTGGAGATTTTTTTGGTGTGTTTTGGACTGATACACGAATCACTCTGCAGTTAGTGTCCTCACCAAGCAGAGGGTGCTGCTGAGACCCTTCTCCGTCCCAAAGCACTCACAGATTTCGCGACGTTATTTATAAAAAGCGACTAGCGACCAATTTAGCGACTTATTTGGACCAAAAGGGAAAAGGGAGAAATATATGGTCAGCCTAATTAAATCCGTGTGCGTGTGGATGGTGAGCCAAAACGATACTAAAGTTTCTTCAGTATTCTGCTCTGGTTTGATCTTGGTCCATTCTTCTTGCAGTCTCTTCCACAGTTCACAATTCCACAATAAAAAATAACAGTATTTCAGAACAAATCAAGTCCTAATAATTTTGACCTCCAGTGTACTTTACGTAGCCTACATATGAGTAACCGTGTGCTGAATTCAAACTAGATGAGAGGCTTGCTAGTGTGCTTTCCACAACAATGTGAGGAAAAACCCTTTACAATGCCCCCCTCGGTCAAACGCCTTCCTGAGCACAGAGTGCAGGCCACAAACTCTATGAGCTCACTTCCTGTTCACAAAACTGCACCGACTCCGATTTGTGGGTCTGCTTCTAAAGACACATTCTGCAGGAGATGTTTGGCTTTGGCACAGAAACATGCAATGAGCTACAAATACAGCACGTTAAGAGAAAGGATGTCAAAACACAGTGAGTTATAAAAAGGTATTTCTATATGCATGAAAGCATATAAAGAGCTGTTTTACATTTGGTTTATCTGCACTCACACACTGTGCTCCATGGCCATCTGTATGCAGAGAGTGAAAGTTGTTGCAAAAATGTAACTTATAAAATTAAACAAAACACAGCCTTGGTTTGGACTTGTTGGCATTGCATTTTTTAGATAATGAGGCTTTCAAGGATTCTACGAGCCTCTGTGCTGGGTCACACCAGATAGTGACAAAGCAAAATACATTCATTCATTCAGTCGACCCGATGGGAGGAGCTGGAATGAGTTATGGAGGGGCAGTAAAGGGTCCTGTCTAATGAGGGTTGTTTTGCTTGTAACAGAGTAGGATTAAAGATTCGATTAGGGCAACTCATTATTATTTCATTATTGATTAATAATTTGGCATGAAAAATACATGCTGATGTGTGCAAATGTCTTGTTTCGTCTGGCCAACGAGGTATTCAGTTGATATAAAACATAGCATAGCAGAAATAATAAAAAATAATTATAATTATGCATGAAAAATAACTAAAACAATGAATTGATTATTAAATAGTTTGATTATTTTTCTTACGATACCATACATCAATCTATTAATCAATGAATAAACTTACAGGAGCAGCTCTAGATTTTAAAATGGGACTAGGCTACATGTCAGACTGCAAATCGGCACATTAAAGACCGTTAGGTTAACTTCATTCAAAAGCACCCAATGAACTGAGTTCACTTTTGTGAGCAAAGCCACTGAAATGTACTGATTTTAGTCTGAGGTTTATATTTTACACAATTTCACATATGAACCCCTGGCAATGTCAGGAGATTCAGGTAGTAGACAGATTCTCTTTCACACAGGAGAATCTTCATCTCAGACTTGTTCCATTTACTGGAAATACTGTTTGTTTTAGGCGAGGGGGGGGGGGGGGGGGGCGTGGATAGAGCCTGCAGGAGGGAAGACGCGGACTGCACCGTGAAGACAGTTATTTGGTCAAAAACAAGTCTCTTGCCAATCTGACACATTCAGAATTACAATTTGAAATAATTTGCCAGTGTCATTTACAGGTGGCAGACTTTTTAGTGTGCGGCTGTGCAGACTCGTAAAATAATTAGTTATTAATTATGTTGAATTATGTTTTTCAGTCGCTGAGGCTATACTTGTATATGCGTCGACCACTGGTCGTCCAAGAAAATCCTTGGTCAGGGGCAGCCCTCCTGTGGATACACAGTAGAATAAACGGCTGTATTCACATGAACCCACTTTGAAAATACCTGTTATTTGGTATTTGTATTAGGGAGTTGGCAAGGTAAACTCTTTTTGACCTTGTGCGTTTGTAGTTGTTGCAGTGACAATAGATAATAATAATAATACTTGAAGGATGGAAGAGTGTTGGCGTTGCAAATAAAGCATCTATCAATTTATATATATTCGGTCCAACGGATATTTGCATTCACATATACAGACCCAGTTAATGTCTAGATAGTTTCAGGTTTGCAGTGCTTGTGTGAAAGGGGCTTCAGATAATCTTCACATTTCTATACAATTCAGATAAGCTTTAAACACGTGTGAATGAGCCCTTAGGAATAGGACTGTCTGGCACCATAATGCAGTCTGTAATCCTTCTGTTCATCAGAAACCTTAAAAATCCCCAAATGTGGAGAGAGGCTGTGTTTTAGCTGGACAGTGACCATCTGCAAATTAAGAGCACACACACACACGCACGCACGCGCGCACACACACACACACACACACACACACACACACACACACACACACACACACACACACACACACACACACACACACACACACACACACACACACACACACACACACACACACACACACACACACACACACACACACACACACACACACACACACACACACACACACACACACACACACACACACACACACACACACACACACACACACACACACACACACACACACACACACACACACACACACACACACACACACACACACACACACACACACACACACACAGCTAATCGATCGGGACGACATAATGCTAAAGCTCTTCTTCTAAATGATGGTGTTTGTGGTTTTATCCTCTCAGTGAGTGGTCACATGAAGGGTTCAGATATCCCAGCATGCATCAGCAGGGGATCGACTATTAACTCCACTGATCACTTAAGTATTTACAAAGGCCCCAAAAAAAACATAATCTGAAGAATACTATTATAATTTTAATGCCCGCTGGTTTTTATTTGACGTCCTTTAGTCTCGCTCTGGAACCAGATACAAGAACTGCTGTATACCAACGCCGCACATAAAACAACTCATAACCCTGTAAGTACACACGTGAGAGAAACACAAGAAATGGGAAGATGCTAATGTTCTCCTGGTTACTGGGAAAATGTCTGGGGAGGCAGATGTATCTGTTTAACTCACACACACAGGTATTGACTTTGAAGACAAACCTGCATATTCATATCAAAGGAAAGGACAAACTCAACAGGTCAAGAGACAGAGCAGTGGACTTCAAAGGCCCCTAAGTAGCCTTGATAGCTGCCCTGAGGTTTGCCTGTCTCAGTATTAAGACCGCAGATTAGCAGACAGTGCCTGGTTGGTAGCTGTAATCAGAACGCTGATCTAGTATAATCGCTTTTCCATAGTAATCAAGCACACTGGTTTCAGGCACAGCTCAGAGAAGACGTCTTAAGACATCTTAAGCAGCAGGACTTCCACAGGAAGTCTCAAACATGAGACTTCCTGTGGAGGACTGGAAGGAAATTGTATTTTATATAAGCAAAAGCAAAAATAAAAAATAGCAAAAATGCCATTAAACAACGTATGTGGTGGTTGTGTGTCTGTTTTGACTTGCTTTGATGTCCGTCAGAGATGGCGCCCAGCTCCACTCTCCGAGTCGTATTTAAGGATGAAGTGAAGCCGTGCCCCCTGGGCCGCTTCTGTTTCAATATTTTATGAGCAACAGCCAAATCACCGTGTCGGAATAATTAAACATGAGTTAGGGTACAAAACTACTGATAATATATTATGGAGGCAGCTCATCAGTAAAGAGGAAGTACTGAAGGAGGGCAGTGGGGCTCTTCAGAGATCAGAGACGGCTCACTCAGACACTTGGTTCAGTACATTTCTGCTCTCAGTCAGTCAATCCACTCAGCCCACCAGGAGCTGCTGCAGACAGACGGGCGCAGACATTTAAAAGGTGCACTACCCGAAATAATGAACAAAAAAGGTGAGCTGGGGTGGTCTCCACATGGGTCTCACTCCTCTGCTGCCGAACCGACTATCACGCCGAATATTTTGTTTACATAGAAAATAGTTGGTTGCTGCTATATAAATACTCTGAATATCGAGTACAGCGTGGATTGGATGACACAACATGCGCCCTCACATCTCGCTTACAGTGGGGATTTGATGTAACCGAAAAACTGTATCCCACAATAATCCCAATAAGCAGTTCAGACAACCCTCACTGTCGGGTTCTACTCATGTTCTTCCTTTCTGCGAGGAATCAATTGCCACCATGCCACCATGTTTTGTTTTGTTTTTCTCTGGGCTTTCCTGCTTACTACCACACATGGGGTCGTAAACCTACACTACACCTTGCCTCTGTGCCTGGTCGTGTCTAGATGGTAACCTTAGATTTGCAAAAACTCTCGCAAGACTAACTTCCCGAATTTACCTTGGAAGTGACACATCAAGGACAAAAACAGAACTATTTACAGTTCGGCCCTGAGTCTTGTGCATTCAATGAAAGGTTTATGTAATCAAACATTACAGTCTGGTTGCATGTCTCTGATGCAAACCTGCAGGTCATTTTCTGGTGCTTGCATGTTTGCAAAGATACACCCTGTATGTACAATAAGTGTGTATGGGCTGCATGCAAACAGATTGCACTGTCTTCAACAGCCCATCTCTAACATGAGCTGACAGCCGGTGCAGATGCTGAGAGGAACAGCAGGAGAAAGTGCTCAGGTCGAATCCACACATCAAACATTTAAAAGGCCAACGCAGTCAGGCAGGGATACCACCTGCCCAAACAAAGTGTACAACTGGCACAAAGTGTCACTAACAAAGTTATGATGCTTTCTGTCTTTTGTGTGAACACGAGGCAGTAACGAGAGAGACAGAGAGTCTGTAAATGGTTCAGTTCTTATGTCATCATGGTACAAAAGGATCTCATAGATGATTAATGTGGCCCAGTCTTTATCGTAGTGATGGTGTGATTGGAAAGCATCATTTTGTCAATTCATCATCTGAGTGATTTACATGTGAGGAGTTCCCACTTCTCTTTTTTATATCATCGTAAACTTAACATCATTGAGTTTTGAAATGTCAGTCGGCCAAAATGAGACATTTTTCAGTTTCTTAGCATGTTATAGACCAAACAACTAATCCAAAAAGTAATCAGCAGATTTATCAAGAATCAAATGTATTGTTGGTTGCAGTCTTTCAAATACATTTCTGGTTTTCTATTGTTAGATCATTGTAAGTTGAACATGTTTGTGTTTTGGACTGTTGGTCAATAAGTCGATTGACAGACAGTTATAACAATTGATTTAAGTAATTTATCAATCAAAAATGTCAAACATATGCTGGTTTTAGCCTCCTATGTATGAAAATGTTGCTGCTTTTCTCTGTTTTTCAAGAGTCCAAGGAGCCATCTTTAATATTTCTTGTTTGATCAGTCCAAAACCAAAATATATTCAATACAATATGATATACTAGATCAGAAAAAAAGCAGTAAGTCTCCGTACTTGGGAGGCTGAAAACAATATTTTCTGCCATTGTTGGCCATTATTTTTCTTTCAATCAACTAATCGATTAGTTGACTAATCTCAGCTATTCAGACTGGTGATTGGACAAAACAAGGAAATGCTCACTATTTTCTGATATTTCACAGACAGAATTATTAAACTCACGAGGTGATTATTTAAAAGTAGCCTATACAAACCCATTTCTGGCAATTAACTTAAAAACTGTCGTTCAAATAAAATTGAAGGTGTGCTAATATTTTCCATTCAAAAGTTTAGAGACAGTTTACAAACCGTTAACATTGCCAGCCTTTGGTAAGCTCTCCTCACTTCTGAATGATGGCAACAAAATCAAAGTCTCTGTAGCCCTCCGGTTCAAACTGTGTACAAAGTATCTGCTGCAGAAATGCAGGAAAAAGCAGTGTGTGTGTGTGTGTGTGTGTGTGTGTGTGTGTGTGTGTGTGTGTGTGTGTGTGTGTGTGTGTGTGTGTGTGTGTGTGATTACAGCGGTGTAACGGCAGCAACATCCCGGGGAGGATGTTGAAGCCGTTCTGCCGATCTCAAACCGTGTCGCTGAATTCACAGCAGCGGAAACGACGCTTTTTCACCGGTTTAATTACACGTTATTGAAGGGTCTAGTGAAGCTCTAAAGACGGTAAAGTGAGATCGCTAAAACTGCTCCAAAGAGTCGGACATGCCTCTCCTCCTCCTGCTGCTGCCTGCCTGCTGCTTCCTCCTCCTCTACTGAGAAAAAGCCCCTTCTTCTTCTTCTCCCCCCTCGTTTAGTTACAACCAGCTCACCCCCACAAACTGTAAACCACATTTGTGCACTTACCTCACCCCGGGTCCTGATGTTCACATGGAGGCGAGAGGAAAGCGGAGAGATATCCTGGAGGTTTAAACTTGTCCCGCTAGTAAGAGAAACTGCCGGGTTAAGGAGAAAATCTCAACGTGTGTGACTGTGTCAATGTGTGTGCGTCTGCAGAGTCTCTCTCTCCTACAGCAAGTCGCTCCTGGAGGGCGGGGCTGAGAAGGAGGAGGAGACTGTGAGGAGCGCTGTGTATGGCAGGGGTGCACAAAAAGTGGGGCACCACCAAGCCCCCACCACAGCGACTTCCTGGTTGATCAAATACAGAAGTGCCAAAAAGTTCTCAGAGTGTCCAGTAGGAGTAGTTTGCACAATAGAGCAGTTTCTCATTGACCCACATGTTAAACAAGCTGATCACAGCATAATTAAACTTACTTAGGACTTGTTTACAAAAAAACATTCTAGTCTGTATGTTTAAGTCATATCTCCATGAAAACACATTTAGGAGGGTGAATATTTTTGTAACAGGCTAGTTTTTATTTTATTAGAGGTTAAAGTTTATGAATAATCAGGGGTGCAGCCTCCTGAGTGACAGTTAGCCTCTGGCCATCACTTCGCCCCGGAGGCTAGTTGTCAGACTTAGCATGCTAACTCCATCATCTCAACCTCGACTGTGGTCATTAGTGTGGTGGTGTTAATTTAAGTGACAATAGGGTTTGCTCTTCGATCAACTGTACAAACAAATGGTTTAGGAACACACCGTGTTAACGTTAGCTTTGTTATGCTAATTCAATAGCCGCACTTGCACCTTGATTTGCAATACAGCCTGCTATCTATGACACATACACTAGATGCTAATCTGAAGCAGCGGGAGGATTCGGATCGTGAGGGTCGGTGTTTTACAGTCCATGAGCATGGTACTGTGTTGAATATCAATTTAAATCATATAACATAAACGCTGGCTGCACTTTACTCCCAGAGCCGGTGTAATCTCCACTAGAGACAGTGGAGTGCCTGCACTCGACTTTATGAGCCGGTGTTTTGTTTTTTGTTTTTTCAAACATTATTTCATATCATAGTCGGTGTAATCTCCGCTAGAGACACAGGACTCCCACTCCCGTTTATCTAGTAACGTGTTCTGTTAGCCTAGCTCCCCGGCACAAGAGAAACAAAGAAACACCAGGAAAACCCAAACCTCCCACCCCCACAAATATACACACAAAGATACATAAAGACATACACACTCACGCACATACATAGCCATACACACTGACATACGCACCCAAACACATACACTAACTGTCGCTGAAGAGACATGGCTGGGCACTGAGATCTGAGGAGGGGAAGAAGCTACCTTTCGGGGCCACGCACACTGCAGTGGGCACCGCCATAGGGACCACCCCAGCCTAGGCAGACAGGAGGCTCCACGTCAAGGTGTAGAGCTGTTTATTGTTCTAACCTCTGATTTTTCAGGATTTTTTCCGTAGCTGGTTATAATTTGTAGCATTAAAAAAATATAAATGAGGACAGAGATAGAAATATACAAGCGGCTTGAGCATGAGTAGCGAGTAGACGTGTTCAGCTCCTGCGGAAATCTATCACATTTATACATTTTGGACCTTGTAGCCGGACGGGCTGAATGAGTTCGACAAGAGACTGAGCAGTGAGGAAAATTCTCAAACGTTGTTGGCTAAAGAGAACGATGCTTTGAGGGAGAAGGTGGTTTACTTGGAAAACTACACTAGACGGCAGAATATACGCCCATGACCAACAGAATTCATCACCAAACTACTCATCGATGTGCTAGGGGAAGACAGTTTTGAGAAGCCGCCGTCGGTGGATAGAGCCCACAGGAGTTTGGCCTCAAAACCAGCAGACGGCGACAATAGACCATGACCTTTCATTGTCAACCTCCACCACTTTCAAACCAAAGAGCTGATTATACGCCTCTCCAGACAGAAGGGGCCCACTCTCCTTCAACAGATCAAGATTTTACATCTATCCTGATTACAGCCCGGATGTCAACAAACGACGTGCAGCCTTCTCCGAGTCCAAAAAGAAACCCCACGCTGCAAAGATCCAGTTTGGCCTCTACTACCCAGCCGCTCATACACAACGGGAAACGTGTGAAGCGGAGGCTCTGACCTACATTGATAACAAGATCACTGTTGATATTGCACACGCTGCAGATACTGGTAACTGAGGTAACGTGACTTAAAGGAGACAGCGGTATCATTAGACATGGCTATTCTGTCATATTTTCTGACAGTATTTTTTGTTTTTATAGTATTATTTTATTAGCATTATTCATAGCGGCAGCATGTGTGAAGGTGTGTACATATCACACGTAACGTTATATATGTACGCCCTCCCTAATTTAAAAAAAATTATTACTTATTTATTTATCTTTTTTATGATCACCACTGGTCTCGCTATAGTGACTTTCTATGGTTTCAATAATGTGAAATTATGTCACAGGTCATTTAATACACTTTAATACACTATTTAGTATGTTAAGATCCCTTATCCTGGATCCGTCCCTGATCCGGGGCTTCTACCGGGCTCACTCAGGGGGGGGGGGGGGGGGGGGGGGGGCTGTCAAGACTCGGTTCTGTCAGTACCCTCCTCTCTTCCTTTTGTGTGAGTTTGTCTCCCTCTGTCTGTCTTTCCCTGCATGTGTCTCCCTCTTGTGTCTTGTCAGTTAGGTCCGGTGGGCGTGTCTTCCCCAAGCTGCAGCTTGTTACCCTGATCACCTGTGGACTACTTAAACCCTGAGTTAACAGGCATGCAGCGCCGGACCGTTGTTATCCTTCCCTTGGTAAACTATTCCCCCCAGATTGGCATTCCTTTCTCGTTTGGGGTTTTCAGGCTCCCCGTCGATAAGTATATTAATCGTTGTTTATCTTTTGTTTTCTCCGTAGTTTCCCGTGTTCCTGTTTCCTCGTCCGTTTCCATGATCGTCCGTCAACTCCTTGTTCCTGTTTTTCTCGACCGTCTCGTCCCTAGTATTCCTGTACCCTGTTGTGTTTTACATTTTTGTTTGAAGTTTATATTAAACGTTTGTTTGTACTTTTATCCCGTGTCCGTGTCTGCATTTGGGTCCAGTCTCTTTGTGTTATCTCTGTACCGTTCATGACACTCCTAATCAAATCAGGGGTCGGAGAACCAGATATGAATCCGTCCAGAGCCTTAATTTCTGAAGATAGCTCCTCAATATTCTTAAACTTCATTTTCCTAATATAAACTGAGCGAGAAATAATCTGTCCCCTGAGATACGCTTTAAGTGTCTCCCAGAGGGTCGAGGCTGAGACACCATCGGTCCTATTTACCTGCAGAAAGAAATCTATTTGCTCCGTGATGAACTTCAGAAAGTCTAAATCAGCCAGCAGAAGTGTGTCAAGCTGCCATCTCCGTTTTGTCTTTGGAGTCGGAAGAGTTACCTTAATACTAACCGGGGCCTGATCAGAAATAATGATTGGATCATAGTTACAATCTGTAATAACACTAAGCAAATAGGGGTCAACCAAGAAAAAATATATCCTGGAAAATGTCTTGTGTTCATTGGAGAATAACAAATACTCCCTTTTGGTGGGATGTTTAAATCTCCATGGGTCTATGGGCGCGCTCACACTATCCTCCCGGACCGAGACCCGGACTTTAGGGTACTTGTCCCCCCTCCCTCTCCCCCCCGCGCCCCAGCCCCGTTTGTACTCACACTACCAGGGCCTCGGCTAATGCTTCTTGCTGTCCATACGCCTTCAAGCCGTAACACGTCACACGCATTGATCGCGATGCGTCGCTTTGTTTACAAATCTTTCCACAGACCTCAGAGTTTTTGTGCGTCTTGTCGACTGTTTTTGAATATTTTCATCGACCAAATCTGCAGTAAACACTCCACCTCCGCATCACACCAACATGAACCTTTCACCGCCATTGTTGTTGTTGTTAAATGTCCGCGCATGGTCCGTCCTTCTATTTACATGTCCGAACAGGCAGACATAACGCTACTGCCGTAGGGCTCGTGCTCGTGCGCGTACACGTGCGCACGCTCGTGCTCGTACATGTGCAAACGGCTCCGCTAAAGCCCACCTATTTCAAGCGGGCCGTGGAGGGCCAGCTGGCCCCAGTTGAGCGCGGAGCGGGTGCGCTCACACTACTTAAAGGTACTAGGCTTTAGCTGAAAAACCGGTTTTGGCCGCGGCCAAAAGCACAGTGTGATCACGCTCTATAAGGGCGCACTCACACTGTGTTTCGGTACCGGGCCCAAACAGGTTTTAGGGGTAAAGCCTAGTTCGTTTAACCAGTGTGAGTGCAACCGCTCCGCGCCTAGCTGCGGCCAGCTGGCTGTCCACAGCCCGTTTGAGAGAGGTGGGCTTTTGTAAAGCGTGTTTGCACATGTACGAGCATGAGCGTGCGCACGTGTACGAGCACGAGCACGAGGCCTACGGCGGTTCTGACGTCATTTTATGTGTGCCTGTTTGGACATAGAAAAAAAAAAGACGGACCATGCGCGGACATTTAACAACAACAACAATGGCGCCAAAGGTTCACGTTGGTGTGATGCGGAGGTGGAGTGTTTATTGCAGATTTGGTGGGATGAAAATATTCAAAAACAGTCGACAAGACGCACAAAAACTCTGAGGTCTATGGAAAGATTTGTAAACAAAGCGACGCATCGCATTAAATCGAATGATTTCTTCCTTTATATGGAATAATAAGTCAGCTTGCATAAGAAAATAATTTATGGAGAGACCAAAGGGTGTAGGTGGGCTTTCACTTCAAAATTTGCGCACATATTATTGGGCTTATTGGGCTGCAAACTTTAATGCCATCTCTCTGTGGTTAAAAAACAATAGGATCCCTGCATGGCTCCAAATTGAAAAGGTTACAAGTAGCCCACATTCACTCTCTGCTTTAATCTGCGCACCCCTACCATCACTAATTAATAATATTAAGAACAACATGATTTTAACTCAATCAACTCAAGTGTTGTGAATCAGTTCACGAAATGTCTGGGTATTCAGAGTATTTCTATTCACTCACCAATAATACATAATCATCTTTTTCAACCCTCCTAAATGGACAATGGCTTTAAAATTTGGTATAAAAAGGGCATACATAGTATTGAAGACCTGTATGTTGATAATACTTTTGCTAGCTTTGAACAACAAATTTGGTCTGACCATTAAACATTTTTTGCGACATTTGCGAGTTTTACCGGTAAAATGTTTGCTAGTTTTCCTGAACTCCCCTCTCCTTCCTGTTTGGACTCCCTATTAAGGGTAAATATGCTGGACAAGAGCAGAATATAATTTATTTATTCTCATATCATGAATAGCTGCAACCTCTCTATTTCACACATTCGGGAACAGTGGGAAAATTACTTGGGGGCCCAACTATGTGATGGGGAATGGGATATGGCTCTTACTAGAGTCCACCCTTCTTCTATATGCTCCAGACCGGCTTTAATACAGTTTAAAGTGTTACACAGATTGCACTTTTCAAAAGCTAAATTAGCAAGGATATTGCTGAACCCATTATGCAATAGATGTAAACAGACTCCAGCTACTTCCTATCATATGTTCTGGTCTTGTCTGAAACTTGTTCCTTTCTGGTCATCCTTTTTTGAAGTTATCTCTAAGGCTTATGCTCATACCACCCTTCTCACCTTCTCCATTGGTTGTTGTTTTTGGTTGTTTTTCTGATACAGTGGGATCTGTTCCCCCTGTTCATTTACAGAGGGTCAGTGCCTTTTCCTCCCTATTAGCTAGATGCTTGATCTTATTTAAATTGAAGGCTGATACTCCTCCATCACACGACCATTGGATTAGGGACATTATGCAGGATGTTAAGTTGGAAAAAATCAGATGTACCCTCAACGGATCCATCAGCAGATTCTACAAAACCTGGGACCCTCTGATAGCTTATGTGAACGATTTACCGGGTCTGGAACTGGATCTCTGACTGTTTACACCTGCCCATGGTTGATTTGTATGGCTATTTGTAAAATAGAGAATAAGATTGTTTTGTATGATAATTGGAAAATTACAAAAAAAAAGGAAATATACAAGCTACAGCTATATTTCTAGCAGAGATGAAACTGAGAAAATATTGTTTTATTTCACTGATTCAGTGCTTTGTTTTGAAGAAAGTGCTCCCTCTCTTCCTTTACTCTCTTGCTCCCTCAACCCTCTCTCTCCCTGTGTCTTTTTCTCGCTCTTTCTCGTTGAACCTTTGTCCAAAACTGCCTATTTGACTTCAACTAAAACTCTGATCTACGGAGTCCCGTCAACAGGACTCCCCTCAACATCAAAAACACATGAAACCTGTCAGAGCTATACACATCACAAAAACGTATTTTGGTACTAAATCATAGAAAAAACGTGTTTAGAGTTTTTATTTGAGATTTTCAGTAAAAATAAAATGTAACATTGTTTACAACATAGCCTAGTTATTATATACATTTTAATAAGTGAAGATTTACACAACAAACAAGTTCTCTCATACAGATTTGTTGTTCCTTGATACAAATACACCAACATACGGACCCCTTTAACTTAGAAGTGGGGCTGCAAAAGGGTCGGCACTATGAATTACACAACACCGGCACTTTAAAAAGACTAAAACAGTTAGCTTCATGAACAGAGTGCATACCGGTATATCCAACAATGTGTCCAAGATCCATGAATTCAACATGCAATTATACACAATGAACATATTAAAATGCATAATCAGTCACAAGAGATTAAAGCAGATTAGATGCAATGCCAAATGAAGAAAAGCAAAAAAAAAAAAAAAGGCTCCAAAAAAACAACTTTTGATTGGAAGCGGTGCAATTTCTTAATTTAAGCTTGATTGTCAGGTTGCAGTTCAAGGTGCATTCGACATGACAGATATAAATGTTTAAAACAAAAAAGGTGAGGGAACCAAAGCTTAATTCAAAAATCTAAAAACATTTTAGTGAGTTTCTTAATAAAGTGCAAGTGAAACGTCGGCTGAGGGCTGTAAAGTATTCAAGAAGTGAGCAGGTCAACTCCATCAGATATTCGGCAAGCATGTCTCTCTCTACATCAGACTGACAAAAACACAGTCCAACTCCAGATACTTGAAACATTTTTACAAGCTGTTGCCCGTGTCATTTTAGCATGAAATCTGTTGACTACAGAGTTCTAGCACTGCAAAGATTAATCCATCAGTTGTCACTATTAAATCATAATTTGAGCAATCTTGACAAAAAAGTTAATTCTGGCTGCAGCTTAAATGTCAGTATGATCCAGTTTCTAATATAAAAAACGAGGGAATGATGCATGCAAGAAGCATAGTTGGAGATGGCACTCCAACTCCAACGATTGTGGACATGAGAATAAAAACCTTAATGAAGCCTGAGTCAAAACTGAAAACATTCAAAGAACAGATGAAAAGATACTGCAGCTCTACCTTTGATCATGTTATATTATATAGCCTAACGGTGCCAAAAACCTTGCAGAAACTCACATTCACCACCTTGGAGAACTGTCTGAGGAAGTGTAATGGAGGAGGACGTCCCATCTCAAAGTTGATAGTCCTCAACACCAACTGCTCCATCTCCAGAATCAGAGAATCGGTGAACGCGTTGTCTGTGATGTAGGGGAAGTGTCTGACGTCTGGAGTGCGCTTCTTCTCAAATGTACTGGCCACCAGCAAGAGAACCGCAAGAGACTAGCTGGTCAAGTTTGCATGTGCGAAAGTTGCATGCTGCCTGTTACTGCTCCGATCTTTGAATTCGCTTTTTTTTTTAACTTTCTTAACTTTTATTCTCTTTTGTTCGTTCTGTTTCTTCACCCTAACTTCTGTGAAGTTCTGCCCTCTACAATGAGGTTACATTCGCTAGTTTTCGTGTTTCTTTTCGTGCTGTTTTTATCAATGCCACTTTCACCAGGACAAGCTGTCTTTGTTTACTTTGGAAAACAGCTGATCGTGCTAATGCCAGGTGGCATAGCAGCCAGACCAGCTAATATTCCATCCAAACTATTCCATCAAACAAGAAAAACACACCGGGGACGGGTCGAGACGGGACGGGCTTATGGAGAGGAGTTGATTAAGGCCATGTCTCCCCTTTGTTGTTATGGGCAATGTACGGTATCTCTACAAACAATAAAAAAAAAAAAACAACACAACAAAATGGATGAACTAATGCGCTAACCCAGTGCCACCCAGAGTACCAAGAGTGCAGTCTGATTTGTTTCACGGAGACATGGCTGCACAGGGACATCACGGACCAGAACGTCTCCGTGGATGGCTTCCACACCATTCGGGCTGACCGGGATTGCCCGGAGAGAGGTAAGAGGAAAGGAGAGGGGCTTGCCGCTCTAGTAAACAGCAGATGGTATAATCCTGGTCATATCACTGTTAAAGAACAGCTCTGCAGCCCGGATGTTGAACTGCTGGCTGTTGGACTCCGTCCATACCATCTGCCTAGCCCTAGAGAGATCCCGCATGTCATCACAGTTGTTTTGTACATCCCTCTTTCTGCAAACCCAGCATCTGCCTGCAGCATCACAAACACCAACATCTCCAGACTCTAGACTCAACATCCCAGTGCCCTCATCATCATGTCGGGAGACTTGAACCACGTCACTTTGGATAGAGACCTTCCAACAGTACGTGAGCTGTCCTACCAGAGAGGAGGACTCTGGACCATCCTTAATGTTAGCATACATCTCCTCTTCTCTCCCCCCTCTTGGCAGCTCAGATCATAACCTGGTTCACCTCAAACCCTGCTTTGTGGCTCTGGTAAAGAGGAAGCCTACGACCACAAGGACTGTGAGGAGTTGGTCTCCCGCACGGGGAGGACATTGATGGGCTCACTGAGTGCATCACGGACTACATACATTTTTGTGTGGACTGCAATGTCCTAGGTGGGACTGTAACCTGCTACGCCAACAATAAATCTTGGATCATCACGGACATTAAGGCCATCCTGAATGAAAAGAAGAGTGGATTCAGAGATGGCAACGGTGATGAGGTGAGGAGAGTGCAAGAGGTACTCAGACTTAAAATCAGGGAGTCCAAAGACAATTATAGGAGAAAGCTGGAGAACAAACTCCAGCGAAAGAACATAAGGGATGTGTGGAGTGGACTGGTAGCACGGGGTTGGTGGACCATGTTGACCACGCCAATGAACTGAACCTATTTTTTAATAGGTTTGATTCTACGGCCGATCCCCCTCATGACTCTGCTGCTGGCTGGCCCACAACTAATGCCACTTTACCTCCCCTACTCCTCCTCCTTACAGACCCTTTGTCAGCCCCCCCACCACCTCACTTCACACATACCTATCCCACCCCTCCCCCCTACTCAACATCATGTCCTCCACAACCTGATGACCTCAGCCCTCCCCTAACGGACACCTCTACAGTGTCCTTCACACCTGACCTGGTGAGAAGACAGCTGACGAGACTACACTCTGGCAAAGCTGCAGGCCCCGATGGTGTATTTCCCAGGGTGCTTAAAGCCTATGCCCCCCAGCTGTGTGGAATACTGAGGGCGTACTCACACTGTCCTTCTGGCCGGGGCCAAAACCGGTTTTTCAGGGCGTACTTACACTGTCCTTCTGGCCGGGGCCAAAACCGTTTTTTCAGCTAAAGCCTAGTACCTTTAAGCAGTGTGAGTGCACCCGTTCCGCGCATAACTGCGGCCAGCTGGCGGTCCACGGCCCGCTTGAAAGAGGTGGGCTTTAGCGGAGCCATTTGCACATGTACGAGCACGAGCGTGCGCACGTGTACGAGCACGAGCACGAGCACGAGCCCTATGGCAGTAGCGTTATGTCCGCCTGTTTGGACATGTAAATAGAAGGACGGACCATGCGCGGACATTTAACAACAACAACAATGGCGGTGAAAGGTTCACGTTGACGTGATGCGGAGGTGGAGTGTTTACTGCAGATTTGGTCGGATGAAAATATTCAAAAACAGTCGACAAGACGCACAAAAACTCAGAGGTCTGTGGAAAGATTTGTAAACAAAGCCACACACACGCGATCAATGCGTGTGACGTGTTACGGCGTGATGGCGTAGGGACAGCAAGAATCATTGGCCGGCCCTGGGCTAGGGAGCAGGGGGAGAGGGAGGGGGGGACAAGTACCCTAAAGCCCGGGTCGCGGTGCGGAAGGACAGTGTGAGTACGCCCTAAGTCAAGTCTTCAGCCTGAGCCTGCACCTCCAGAGGGCCCTGACATCCCAAATCATGAAGACCATGGAGAGTCTTGTCCTGGAGCAGCTAAGGCCTATGGTCAGGCCCCTCACTGATCCGCTACAGTTCGCTTACCAGCCCCGCCCGCTGAACAGAGTCTACAGTCATCTGGACAAGCCTGCCAGCACGGTGAGAGTCATGTTCTTTGACTTCTCCAGTGCATCCGACACCAAACATCAAGCTCTACTGGGTGATGCAGGTGGACGCCCCCATCGTTGCCTGGATTGTGGATTACCGGATGGGCAGACCACAGTTTGTACGCCTACAGAACTGTGTGTCTGACAGGGTGGTCAGCAAAACTGGGGCCCCAAAGGACTCTGTCCTCTCTCCCTTTCTCTTCACCCTCTTCACCTCAGACTTCAACTATTGCATTGAGTCCTGCCACCTTCAGACGTTTTCTGATGACTCAGCAATAGTTGGCTGCATCGGAAAGAGGGATGAAAGTGAATACAGGACTGTTGTGGGTAACTTTGTCACCTGGAATGAGCTGAATCATCTGCAGCTCAACGTGACTAAAACAAAGGAGCTCGTAGTGGATCTGAGAAGGGTAAAAACACCTGTGACCCCTGTCTCCATCCAGGGGGTCCTTGTGGACACTGTAGAGGAGTATAAGTATCTGGGGGTGTACTTCAATAATAAATTGAACTGGACAAGAATTGCAGAGGCTGTCTACAAAAAGGGCCAAAGTCGACTCCTTCTTCCTTGCTGACGATGTTTTATGAGTCTGTTGTGGCCAGTGCGATCTTCTTCGCTGTCACATGCTGGGGCAGTAGGCTGAAGGTCACAGACAACAACAGACTAAACAAACTGATCAGGAGGGACGGTGATGTCGTGGGAGAGGAGCTGGACACCCTGACGACCGTGGCAGAAAGGAGGATGCTGTCCAAGCTCTGGTCTGTCCTGGACAATGTCTCCCACCCTTTCTATGACACAGTGGCCCAGCAGAGTAGCACCTTCAGCAGAAGACTCCTCGCACCCAGATGCACCAAAGAGCGCCACAGAGGGCCACAGGAAATATTTTCTGCCTGTGGTTATTAAACTTTACAATGCATCCCTTGGAGAGCCTTTCACCTCCTCTCTGTAATTCAGACTCAACCACAGACAATCTTTGATCTTGTATAAATTTCACTATTGTAAATTACGAGTGTCACTCCAACGACGGTCGTTGGCAATTTGAGCACAAAGGGTCCCAGTGACATCATCGGCCTTGTGAAAGGTTAAATACCTGGATCTGCACACCAGTTAGTTGGACCAGTCCCAGCCTGGTCAGATGCGTACATGAACTGATGAAGCCTCTTGGATGAGAGGTGAAACGTCTTCCTAGACAAATAACCAAATTCAATTGCTGGACCTGGACAAATAAGAACACTCACAGGCACAAATTTGCACACCAATTTGGGTCGACAACCCTTAAAATTGTGCGGGAATATGAAAGGTTAGCTCAGAAAATTGCAGATTACAGAAACCACCTACAGTTTAGTTTGAGATGCAAACAAAAAAGGCTGACAACTAACCTATGCTTGAGTTCCACTACCAGAGGGCATAGAGTGGAGGAAATCATAAAATAGGCTCAATACCAACTCCTCAATGAGTAAATGAGACAGGTAAATTTCACTATCGAAGGGCTAAAAGGGAAAACGGACCTCTCACTACGGAAACTGACATCAATCTTGCCTGTTTCTATCATGGATAAAGTTGTGGATTTCACTTAAAAATCCAACCTATCTCAACACAACAAGAGCAAAGAAAGACGAACAAAGAAATTTCACAATTTACAATCCCGGAATATTGAATAAAACACAGAAATACTCACAAATACAGCAAAGAAAGAAACACATAACAGATGAGATAAGAATTTCTCAGACAGAGATCTCACCCACCCAGAGAAGGAGGTCTTAGCCAAGGGCTTGAACTTTGCCATGACACCAAAAGAGGTACCCATAGTGGAGTTGATTACAGCGACAGAATCTGCTATGAAGAAAAACAACCTTACTGGGACTGAGGCTTAACAGCTAAGGTTAAAAGTGTCAGCAACGTTGTCCCAAGCTAAGGTCCCCCCATCCAACCTCACCATCGAGGAGAGAAAAGCAACAACAGCATTGAGCAAAGACCACAACATTACAATCCTTCCAGCAGACAAGAGTAGATGCACAGTTGTTCTCAATACTGATTACCAGGCAAAGATCTCTGCACTACTCAGTGACTCTAACACTTGCCAAACTCTGAAACAAGACCCTACCAGTGGTTACAAAAAGAAGGTTATAGAGTGTCTACAGCAACTACAAAAAGAAGGGGTCATTGACAAATCACAATATTACAGGCTCTATCCCCAGGACTCAACCCCTTGCTTAAATGGAGGAATGCAGTCCTTAACTTCAAATGCCAATCAGGCTTTTACCTCTTCTCGACGCTGCAAGCAACTGCCTGGAGGGAAGAATGGAAAAACAGATGAAACCATGGTCTCCTACGACTTGACTTCCTTGTAAACTGTATTACAACCATGGAGGCCCTGGCCAAAGAGAGCAGCCGAATCGAAAAATCTCAAACCAGACCACATTTGCCAACTTCTGGATTTGTGCCTGAAAAACCACATATTTCCAGTTTAATGGCACTTTTTACGGAAAAAACATGGCTGTTCACAGTATCCCCTGCTCCATCTATACATGGAGGAGGTAAAGGACAAGGCTTTGAACTGCATTAAAGGAATAACACAGAGCCATTGGTTCAGATATGTGGATGACACATGGGTCGGTTATTTCACTAGGAAGACGTTTCACTTCTCTTCCAAGAGGCTTCATCAGTTCATGTACGCATCTGACCAGGCTGGGACTGGTCCAACTAACTGATGTGGAGATCCAGGTATTTAACCTCTCACAAGGCCGATGATGTCAATGGAACCCTTTGTGCTCCAAGTGCCAACGACCGTTGTTAGAGTGACAGTCTTTGGTGCGAAGTAGGTTGTTCTTTGAGGTTAGATTGTTGAATCTCCTGGGAAGGGATGAAAGGGCAGCACTGTAAATTGGAGATAAGTGGTGTCTCAGACCTCCTCTGTTTAGCGATGGTTTCTCTACTTTTGCATAGATGGCTTCTCTTACTCCTCTTTCAAACCATCTGTCCTCTCTGTCCAGGATGTGGCCATTGTTGTCATCAAAAGAGTGGGCTTTCTCCTTGAGATGTAAGTGGACAGCTGAGTCCAGGCCTGAGGAGTTAGCTCTCCTGTGTTGGGCCATGTGTTTATGCAGTGGTTGTTTTGTTTCTCCAATGTAGAGATCTTTGCATTCCTCTTTGCATTGGACAGAATAAACCAGATTGCTTTTGTGGGTGTGTGGTGTTATGTCCTTAGGATCTACTAGTCTCTGTCTTAGTGTGTTACTGGGTTTGAAATAAACAGGGATACAGTGTTTGTTGGAGATCCTCCTGAGTTTCTCTGATACCCCAGCCACATATGGAATGACTATGTTGTTTCTCTTGTTTTCTTTTTCAACCACTTTGGTTTTCTTTTTGGAAGCAGCTGCCGTTTTCACAAAGGTCCAGCTGGGGTTGCGTTCTTCCCCTTGGGCCTGTGAGCTGGTGGGTACGTTATCAGCTCTGTGTTGCAGTGTTCTGATAACTCCAAGCTTGTGTTCCAGAGGGTGGTGAGAGTCAAACAGTAGATATTGATCTGTGTGAGTGAGTTTTCTGTATACCCCAATGTGGAGGCTCCTGTCATTCTCCATATGGACATCACAGTCTAAGAAAGACAAACTATTGTCCTTGACTTCTTCTCTGGTGAACTTTATGTTTCTGTCCACTGAGTTAATATGTTTGGTAAAGGTTTGCACCTCTTTGGATTTGATTTTAACCCAAATGTGTCGTCCACATATCTGAACCAATAGCTCTGTGTTATTCCTTTGAATGTGTTCAAAGCCTTGTCCTCTACCTCCTCCATGTATATATTTGCCACAATAGGGGATACTGGTGAACCCATGGCACAGTCGCGTTTCTGTCTGTAAAAAGTGCCATTAAACTGGAAATATATGGTGTTCAGGCAGAAAGAAGCTGGCAAATGTGGTCTGGTTTGAGATTTGTTCGGTTGTGTAAGGAGTTTACCTGTTTGAGCTGCTCTCTTACTGTGGCCAAAGCCTCCATGGTTTGAATACAGGTAAACAGGTGAAGGAAGTCACGTTGTAGGATACCATGGTTTCATCTGGATCCATTTTTAAGTCTCAGACTTTGTTCAAAAAGTCTTTAGAGTTTTGGATGTGGTGTGGGGTGTTGCCCACCAGTGGTGCCAAGATATTGGCTATGTGCTTAGCAATGTTGTAAGTGACCGAGTTTATGCTGCTGACAATGGGCCTGAGTGAGACCCCTTCTTTATGGATTTTTGGGAGTCCATATAAGCAGGGGGTTGAGTCATGGGGATAGAGCCTGTAATATTGTGATTTGTCAATGACCCCTTCTTTTTGTAGCTGCTGTAGACACTCTATAACTTTCTCTTTGTAACCACTGGTAGTGTCTTGTTTCAGAGTTTCGTAAGAGTTGCCACGGAGTAGTGCAAAGATCTTTCCCTGTTAATCAGTTGTATTGAGAAAAGCTGTGCATCTCCACTTGTCTGCTGGAAGGATTGTAATGTTGTGATCCTTGCTCAGTGCTGTTACTGCTTTTCTTTCCTCAATGGTGAGGTTGGACGGGGGGACCTTAGCCAACGACTGTCCTTATAACCCAGTAGAGCACTAACAAAGTCGAAACCTACTTCCCACCAACAACTGTCACTCTAACGGCGGTCGTTGGCACTTGGAGCACAAAGGGTTCCAGTGACATCATCGGCCTTGTGAGAGGTTAAATAACTGGATCTCCACACCAGTTAGGGCGTACTCACACTGTCCTTCCGCACCGCGACCCGGGCTTTAGGGTACTTGTCCCCCCTCCCTCTCCCCCCGCGCCCCAGCCCCGTTTGTACTCACACTGCCAGGGCCGGCCAATGCTTCTTGCTGTCCATACGTCATCACGCCGTAACACGTCACACGCATTGATCGCGTGTGTGTGGCTTTGTTTACAAATCTTTCCACAGACCTCTGAGTTTTTGTGTGTCTTGTCGACTGTTTTTGAATATTTTCATCCGACCAAAACTGCAGTAAACACTCCACCTCCGCATCACATCAACGTGAACCTTTCACCGCCATTGTTGTTGTTGTTAAATGTCCGCGCATGGTCCGTCCTTCTATTTACATGTCCGAACAGGACGAAGGACAGTGTGAGTGCGCCCTTTGTTGGACCAGTCCCAGCCTGGTCAGATGCGTACATGAACTGATGAAGCCTCTTGGATGAGAGGTAAAATGTCTTCCTAGACAAATAACTATGTCCTGTTGCTTTTGACTTAATACTTATACATATAATGGCAACATTTTTAATAATCCTGTTGTTGTTTATTAATTTCCTGTTCAAATACCATTTATGAAATAACAAATCAATTGAATTTAATCAGCAACTGTCTTAAAAGGATGACCACCCAGTTGCTGCCTTTTTATTTAAGCATCTTCCCACCTGGAAGCATTTCAGCTTTGCCTTCACATAACCATGGAATTGCAATACACAAACAGTGCAAAAACACATGACCAGGATGGACGGTTGAATAATAAAAAGCTCCTCAGTCTCATTCTTCAGAAACAGACAAACACATTAATCCAGTAAACTTACAGAATATGTAATTAAAAAATGTTTTTATTAACCTTTATTTATACAGGTAAAATCTCAATGAGACCCAGGGTCTCATTTGCAAGAGAGACCTGTTTAGGTAGGCAGCAGCAAAACACAAAGTTACAGACTAAATGAACATACAGGAGACACAACACAGAACACAAACAGTAAAACTGTAAAATACTACAGTATAAACTACAAAGGGCAAAGAACAAGTTAAGTACAATTTAAGTTATGTTCAAGTGCAGACCCCCACAGACTGTCTCAACAGCCTTCCTACAAGCAGTTTGAAGTCCCCTAATAAAATAAAGCTGGATAGCTTCAGCCTCTGCTGGAGCTTGTTCCAGTTTGAAGGTGCAGTGTAGGAAAATGCTTTCTTGCCAAGATCAGTACGGACTGACAGGATGGCAAACGAGATGAACTCCAGGGACCGGAGGCTGCGATTGGACTGTTTCCGTGCCAGATACATTGACAAATAAGAGGGGAGCAGTCCGATAATGGATTTATAGATAAATAGATACCAGTTAGTGGTTCTGCGCATAGAAAGTGAAGACCAGTTTGTGAGAGAGTGCAATGTACAGTGATGTGTGAGCGGTTTACAGCCAGTTATGAATCTCAAGGCCCAGTGATATGCAGCATCCAGCAGTTGCAGGGAGTGAGCAGAGGCATTATATATACAACATCCCCATAATGCAGGAGTGGCAAGAAAGTGGCCGTAACAATACGTTTTCTAGCTTTAAAAGAGAAACAGGCTCTATTTCTGAAGAAAAACCCCAGCTTTAACCTCAATTTCTTCAGTAACTGGTCAACATGATATTTGACCTTATTTTGACATCAAGAAAGGCTATCATCCACTGTGATGCCTGGATATTTGTAAGTGGCCACGGACTCAATGGGGATACCCTGAGCAGACATAATACAGGGTAGAACAGCAGGTACCTTCCTTTTATTAGAAAATAACATCATCTTGGTTTTACCTGCATTTAGAACTAGCCTTAGTTGAAATAATTGCGCCTGAATGGTGTCAAAAGCAGACTGCAAGTCAGTGAACACCTGGCCAACAGAAGATGCACAACAATAGACAACGGTGTCATCAGCATAAAGATGTACAGATGCATTAATATTTTGGCCCACCTCATTTATATAGATGGTAAAGAGAATACTCCCATGGGGAGTGCACTCTAGGAGCCAAAACATGTGCTAAAGTGCCCTCATGGCAGCTAAAATGTGTGCTAAAGTGCCCTCTAAGCAGTTGAAGATGAGATGAGATGAGATGACAGTTTTTATTCAGTTGCTAGTTTAATGGTTGTATAAAGAGACATATTTCTGTTAGAAAAATCATACAAATGCAAATCATACAATGTGGTCCCTGTGAGTGCTGCCACAGGGACCACCCCATCCCAGGCAGACAGCAGGCTCCAAACCAAGGTGGACCAGAAACAACTACCAGTGTGGTCGGAGGAAACCATGTAAAACTGAGGGACTAAAACAGTAAAATAATATAAAAGGTATAGAAGCTAAAAACTGAGGGAAGAAAAACAGTAAAAAATAAGATAAAATTAATAGAAACTAAAAACTGAGGGTATAAAAACAGTCAAAACCGTAAAATAAGAAAGAACGAATAGAAGCTAAAAATAATACAAAATATACCAGAAGCATAAAAGGAATAAGAAAGAATTAAGCAGGTCAGTTAAAAAGCCTGATTAAAAAGGTAGGTCCTGAGCCTCTTTTTAAGAATATCAAAATTCTCTGCGGCCCTGAGGTTCTCCGGCAGGCTGTTCCACAACCGGGGGCCATTACAGAGAGCAGAGAGCAGGGCATTACAATAATCTAAACGACAAGAGATAAAAGAATGCATCAGCACCTCTGTGCTGGCCTAAGAGAGGAACAGGCGGACTCTGGCTATGTACTTAAGATGGTAAAAACCTATCTTAGTTATGTTTTTGATGTGTGGAATAAAAGTGAGCTTAGAGTCAAAAATCATGCCCAGATTTTTTACAGATTTTGAGGGTTTAAAATCCTGTAACTTTGGTAAAAGTTTCTCTCTGGGACTTCCGGTTTGGCTAAGATGGAGGAGACACGGGTCGAGTCTCGACATTTCAGGACCCCAAAAGTCACACCAAACAGTAATATTCATCTTGTTTGATGGATACACCACCGAATGTCAACATATGCGACTAGACAGGGGGGCGAAGGTTAGCACCGCAGACGAGGCAGGAGGCGAGATTAACATATTAACCTCTGGGAAGAGCACCCTACAGCCCTCTCCGCAGAGTTCAAAGCCCTCTCAGTTGATCTCAAAGCCTCCATTTCAAAGCTCAAAGCAAAGCTTGACCAAGTCCACGCCACAATGTCTGACCATGCTCAGAAGATAGGTTCCCTCGAGGTAAATACAAATCTACAAGATGAGCATCTGCTAACGCTGGAGGCCTCAAGTGCCACATCAGAGAGCAACACTAAGCTGCTGGCTAAAGTCAGCGACCTGGAGTGCAGGAGCCGGTGGAATAATATTCGGGTCATTGGCCTACCTGAAGCAGGTGCAGCCTCCACAGCTCGCTAATCGCTAAATGGACATTTTAACGCACTGTGGATATGTTGATTTGAGATCCAGTGTTTTCTGATATTTTTTTAATTCACATTTTTTTCATCCGTTTTTCTTGTGCCTGCTTACACTATTATTTGAATTTAGATTATCTTTGCCAAGAACTGGAAGTTCGTCTACATGCAGATTTCAGTTCATTATTATATTTTTTCTTCACAGCTTTATTTAATTTCAATTAAAATTTTTATCCCACCGCCACAGGGTTGTCCGAAGTGTTCTTGCTTTCTGTTGCTCACTCATTTTGCTGAGGCCTGACATTTGTCATGCACTGATGTGTAGTGTTGGCATACACAAATACAGCCTATGCGCTCTAATCCTAAGGCATCTTGGTGCCCTCTGCTGGCTAATTTACTTTACATGGTGTTTGCTGTCTGTTTGGTTTTTTTTTTGGTTTTTCTCTCTTTTCTTATGGTGACTTAAAAGGTCAAACACTGTTAGTTGAGGGAGGAGACCCTGGAAGCTCAGTTTAGCTGTTAGTTGTGAGCTGGATAACTCAGATGCTATTTTAGCCCTCAGACTGGTCACAAATGTTATTGTTTTGTTTCCTTTAATGCTGTTTTGTGTGTGTTTGGAGTTTTTATTATTCTTTTTTTTTTTAAATTTATTTACCCTTTGTCCCCACTCTCTTCCTCCATTTCCACACTGGTCCAACTATCTGGCGTGGAGATCCAGGTATTTAACCTCTCACAAGGACGATGATGTCACTGGAACCCTTTGTGCTCCAAGTGCCAACGACAGTCGTTAGAGTGGCTGTCTCTAACGACTTGGTGGGAAGTTGGTTTCGACTTTGTTAGTGCTCTATTGGATCTTAAGGACAGTCGTTGGAGTCACAGGAGGCCATTTGTGAACAGTTGTTCTTTGAGGTTAGATTGTTGAATCTCCTGGGAAGGGATGAAAGGGCTACACTTTAAATTTGAGATAAGTTGTGTCTCAGACCTCCTCCTCTGTTTAGGGATGGTTTCTCTACTTTTACATAGATCTCGTATCGTATCGTATCGTATCGTGTCTCCCTCTCGCCAACGTCACATCAATGTCCTTTTTTGAGGAGGAGACGCAGTCTGACAAGATGGCAGCTCCCAGAGGCGAATATAATTGGATCAAGTTGAGAAACGGGCCCCGGCGGAGAGGCTATGTCCATTTTTTATAACTCCTATGGGAACCACCCAGCACCACCTCAGCAAAGACAAGTTTTACTTTTTTAGATGGGATTTAATTCTAGGAGATTTATATATTTTCAGAGGAATAGTTCAACATCACAGAGAATACACTCACTTTCTTTGCAATACTAAAAGTCAGAATCATACTGTGGCCATGATAGTTTAACACAATGCAGTTTATGCTATTCAAATTCAATTCAATTAAAAAAACTTTATTTGTCCCCGGGGGGCAATTCAGGGCACACAGAGCAGCAAATAACGACAGTGCAACTATACAAAAACATTTTAACCTAACAACAAGAATAAGACAACACTATGACATATTTATGATTTACAAGACCATACAATTCCTCCATGAGCAGCAACATGTTGCAAAATATAAAATAATATCAGAGAAGAAGAATAAGTCTCAGGATGTTAGTGTGTTAGTACAGGTTAGATACAGAGAACATCGTCGGCGTGCTATGTTACATTTACCTCAAAGGTTGGCGGTCAGAAATGGGAATGCCGTCACCATACCTACCAACCTAAGACCATACCTGAGAGCTCAAAAATAAGGAGGATTTTGAAACCAAGATAGGGTGTCTGAGGTTCAGAGACTTTGATTCCTGCAGTCTTGTGACTTTTAAAGCATGAAAATAACAGAATAAAAATACATTAAAACTTTTTTTTTTATGTTAAATACTTTTGATTTCACTCGTAATTCTCAGGAAAGTATTAAGAATAATTCACCCCTCTCATGTGAACTAATCATCAGTCTATTCATTCAACAGTAGTTATAAAGTTGACAGAACTAAACATTAAGCTCCTGAAGAATCAATGAAGTTATGCTGCTGTGTGCCTTGTGTGTAAATGCGCACAGCGGAGCTACAGCTCTGCTCTACTTACATTTTAGAGAATGTAATTAATAAATCCTGCATTAATGATTTATTATTTCACCCAGCCGCAACCACAAAGCCTCTGCAGACAGTTGTGCATCGCTACTGTACAGTGCAAGAAACAGGTTGTGATATCAAAAAGGAGAAAAAAAAGTTCTGGAAATATCTCATAAATCGAGAGAAATTGACGGTGACGTTTCAGATACAAGTCGAAAAGCTTTTATATTTAACAGTTTGGGGGCCTCTTGTCAGCTTATTCATTGTTAGCAATGCCAGTTGATAACAACACATCATGTGGTATTTTGTAGCAACGTGTCCACAGATAGAGGATGGATTGTACTGTGTATACGACTTATTGAATGAGACACAAATAAGACGTGCGGATAAACAGGATATTCCTAACTTTAACTACTGCTGGGTACAGCTATATTGGATTGCGAGGTCGGAGGTAAACTGGAACGTACCCTTAAGAAAACACAAGTAAATTAAGAAAACATCTTAATTTGACAACAGGGGCCTTAAAAAGCAGGAGATGCTAAAAAAGTGATGCACACGGCTGACAACCAGTATATGTCAACATAATTGGCCTTATTTTTTAAGCTTAACTCATTTGGAAAAGTGTATTTTTCCTCATGCTTTCTTTGTAATGTATTATTTAACATCATTTTAATGCTCGAAAATGCTTTGTCAAAAATACACTGAAGCTGAAAATAAGATCATGTCTGCACAGCTTTTCTGTGAGACAATAGACATTTGGGATTTCCTATTTTGCATATCTTTGCCTACTAGTAGGCGGAGACATGGGAAGGGAGACAAGATCTCCACTTCTCCTGTCTTTCTGTGGTAAAACCTCGAGCATCCCACCACATAAAGTTCCAGTATCTTGATTGTAGTAAAGAGATCTGCTTGTTGTTTTTGCCAGTGCATATTTTATTTTGGTTGAAAAATGATACATTTATGCTGCAAATGACCCCATTTGAGATGAAATAACTCTTTGAGATTTAATATTTTTCAAAGGAAAAATATTGATGGTTCAGATTTAATGTTTTCTTTGTCTCATGCTCATACAATATGCAAAGTGAGATGCAAGATGCCATACTTTTCAGGCTAGTGTGCAATAAAGAATAATACTTGAATAATAAATGAAATAAGATAATAAAATAATAATTTAAAAAAAGGATACAGATGGTTTACAGATGTAAGTCAAACTATATTATTATACTATATTATTCATATGGTTCTACTTCTCTGAGCACAATGACACAGGAGCAGTCTCCTGACCAGTTCATGGCCTCAAGATTGTACATCTTGAGGTCAGTATGTACTGAAATATAATGGTATCCGAACAAAAAAAAGGCAAGCATGCACATGGATAAAATGGGAAAATAAAAGTTTTAACATGGAAACACACTGTAATCTGGGAATCTGGGTCAGCAGTAATGAATGATGGAGTAAAGTATTTGTTCATACACTACCCTCTCTCCTCTTAACCCTAATCTTTCTGGTCCCATGTCAGCTGGAAATGGCGGGCAGGCTTCAAATACCCTTTACATATTTTATGGATTTGCACTTGCCCCAGTTCTCTCAAGGAGCAGAAAGGGCTGGTTGTTTTTGTTGGGAGTGGCACGACTAAACAAAGACCACAAAGTAACAGTTAAGAATAAGAATTAGGTCCTTGCAGTGTCCCTCAGGTTGGCACTCAAGTTTATTCTGGAGTCATGAATCAGAATACAGAAAACGCTCTCATGTTTGCATACTAACTAGAGATCATCTTGTGATGGGATCACACCAGCCGTGATGCCAAATCGGAAGTACTGGGAAATCCGTATTTACTGTGCCCTTGCACGAACCACAACGATCTTCAAAATCGGCATTGCTTTTTTTCACAAAAACCTAGCAAAACTCTTAAAACAGCCTCTACTGTATGTAAGTTCTCCCTACAAATGATACGGTAGATGTCTCTAGGACCACATTTTGCCACAAATGTAAAGCTGCTGGTAAATGTAATGTAAGCCACATTGGTCAATGTAAAGCTACAGCCAAAAGCCGCTTAGCTTAGCAATAGAATAGAAACACGGGAAAACAGCTAGCTTCGAGGAAATAGTCTGCCCCATCCATAATGACGCCATGTGTGTAATAATATAGCATATTAAAGTTGGTGGATTTTTCTGCCTGTGGAGAGACTCCCAGTTTTTGTCAGTGTGTTTGCTAAGCTAACCATCTTCTAGCTCCAGCTTTATATTGAGTGGACAGATATGGGAGCATCAATCTTCTGGTATAAATCTTCTTAGCCAAGTCCATCCATCCAAAAAGAAAGCAACTGTGCCTTTAACTTTGTCCAGGGCAGGCCTGGGGATGCTGACTGTAATGTGCATTAAGATGATTAATCTAGGCATTAAGGACTGAATTTGAAAGTGAGTTTTTTAAGTCAGAAGCTTTCCATCATCAGTTTTTATGGTTTGCAGGCAGCCAAAGAGACAATATTTCTTTCCGTGATGCTATTAAAAACTGTATTACATCTGCTCCAACAATACACAGCATGTATTTCTGGTCTGCATTGATCCACCTCTCTCTTCATTCTATTTCTCTTCTCTCTGTGGTGAAGACTGGATCAGTGCCAAATGTGAGCAATGAGTCCAAGTTGTCAGTGCCCCCCATTAAGATATTAGCACATCAACGCAGATCGAATATTCTCTTATTATCAACCACTTTAAACTTTTTTTACACACATTTTTACAAGTCAATCAGACTTCTATTATTCACAATGTAATTGAATTATTAATGCATTGCCTTTTCTATACGCTGCAGCTTATATTATTGACCCAAGTGAGTCCTGTGGTTAAGTGTCAATACCATAATGGGCTTTACACTGAGGTTACTTGAGTGGTGGTTTAGATGTAATGTTTAATCAGTTTCTATGTCTTTCTGTTGGTTGGATATGACCTCAGAAAATACATGTTTGCTTCATTTTACATACATAAAGCAGTGCTGAGATCTACTATAGTGGCTTTGACCCTATAAGTAAAATTGAATTACATTAAATGGAATTAATAATAATAATAATAATACATTTAATTTGAGGGCACCTCTCTGGGCACTCGAGGACACCGTACAATTGCAAAATAGATAAAAAATAAATAAAATAGATAAAAACACTAAGAAGGAAATACAAAACAGATAAGAAAAGACAATATGGATGGTTAAGTGGGATAGGCAGTCCGGAATAGGTGAGTTTTTAGTTTTGATTTGAAGTGTGTGAAAGAGTCCAAGTTCCTGAGATCCGGTGGAAGTGCGTTCCAGAGTTGGGGGGCAGAACGGCTGAAAGCCCTGCTCCCCATGGTGACAAGGCGGGCGGGGGGGACAGAGAGGTGGACAGAGGAGGCAGATCTGAGGGAACGGGAAGGGGTGGCGATGTTGAGGAGTTCAGACAGATAAGGAGGGGAGAAGTTGTGGATGGCCTTGAAGGTAAACAGGAGTATTTTGAATTCGATGCGGAGTTTGACCGGGAGCCAGTGGAGTTGCTGCAGAACAGGGGTGATGTGGTGGATGGAGGGGGTTCTGGTGATGATCCGAGCTGCAGAGTTCTGAACCAGTTGGAGTTTATGGAGGTGTTTGTAAGGTAGACCGAAGAGAAGGGAGTTACAGTAGTCGATACGGGAGGTGACAAGGCTGTGTACAAGAATTGCAGTGGAGTGAGGAGAAAGGGAGGGGCGGAGGCGATTAATATTGCATAGGTGGAAGTAGGCAGACCAGGTGATGTTGTTGATATGGGATTGGAATGATAACGTGCTGTCGAGAATGACACCCAGACTCTTAACCTGAGGGGAGGGGGAGACAGAGGAATGGTCAATGGTGAGGGAGAAACTGTCAGGAATTACTACTGTTTCGACTTTGTTAGCATATCAACAATATATTACTAAATCATCCAGTGTCCCCCTCAACTGTCTGCTTTTGAGTCCAATCCCTGTTCTAATATTCCCCACACCATGACAATTATGTATACTATACTTCAAGTCAGCTACATTTCAGAGGATCTATTTGTTATAAACTGCTTAAAAGATAAATTGGTTAATTGTAGCTTCATCTCCACCAGCTACACCGTGACAATACATCTATGATTACATTCAACCATTCAGGTCAAACATCCAAGTGAAGTAACAAAATACATTTTTGAGTGAAGAGGGTCTTTAATGTGTGCGTAGACCCTCAAAGCAATGCAGTTGAAGAGCAATATGCTTCATAGAGATGCAAATGTAACAGTTGCAAATGACACATGTTGTCTTGTCTCATTCAACAAGCAACGAAGAACACTTTACAGGCATAGAAAACTGAAGCAGTATCTGTTGCTGAATTTCCTGTAAGGCTTCCAGAGGGAGTGCATCTCCTGGGGACAGCAACGTTTTTCAATAGCATATAGACTCGAGAGATTTCAATGAACTGTGAAGGCAACAGTGAGCAGTGTGTAAGAAGATGAATAAAAGAGGAAATAATTGTTTGTGACCAATCTCTCGTTTCTGGCAACTCTCTCACCGATGCCCAGGGATAAAATATGTTTTATTACTGTTCAAAATGGCTTCGCAGAATGCAGAGAGTTTCCATATGTATGAAATTAAATCACCACATGCACTTTATCCAGACTGCTCTAACTCTTTTGGCCCTGGCATAAAAGTGGAAAGACATTTCACTTCACACATTTTTCTACTAACACTGTTGACTACAAACCCGCAGAAGCCCATATGGCTGCATTTGCAGTCTCAAAAATTTCAAATGTAGTAGATTTTTTTCTTCTTTTTTTTTGCTGTGCAAGTGATTCTTCTGAGAACAGGCGGGAAGGGGTCATCATTATGGCCCAATGAAAGATAATCCACAAATAAAGGTGTTTCCTGGGAGCACTTACTCTAGGTGTTTGGCATATTGCTGATGTCTCAGTTGAAAAAAGAATCATGCATTTAGCAGCTGGAACAAAGCCACAAAAATTACAATGCAAAGAGTAGATTTTGATTTTGGACAATTCCTTTTTTATTGCATTTATTATATTTCAAATACTTTAAGCAATTTGATTTGTTGTCATCCACAAATGTATCATGTTCTCTGAATCCACAGTGTCACAATAATGTTTGGATATGTTTGTAGTTTTAGTTATAGTGAATTGTCTGAGCTGCAGGCTAGTGTAAGAAGTATTTAGTTATTTACTTGAGTAAAAGTAGCAATACAACCATGTCGAATTGTAGCAGCCTAGTAAAAGTAAATATCATCAAAATGTTCTGAAAGTATCAAAAGTAGAAGTTCAGCAATTTAGGGGCATTTTATTGTTGTAGGTAACGACTATACAGTTAGATAGAGAAGTGGTTCCCAACCTTTGGGGTTGGGACCTTCCAAAGGGTCACAAGGTAAATCTAAAATAAAACCAGTTGTATTCATGTGGTGGTTTTTTTGCTCATTTTATCTCCAGCAATTTGAATGAAAAGTCTCTTTGGTGGAACTGCTAACAACTCATGGACATGGGAAACATAAGAAAAGGTCACAACTGAATAGGTCAATATCTTTATTGTAAGACCAATATATTTTTGCTTGTGGCCTACATCAGAGGAAGCCAGAACACATGTATAACAATAATTTGGCTGGTGTTTTGACCCCTATAGACTCCTTTCCAATCTCAATGCACTGCAGGGAAAGTTGTGCCAGAAACTCTGACTAGACAATTGTTTTGTAAGAGGTCACAAGCCAAAATGATGGACAACCACTGGTTTAATCATTAGCAATTAATTGTGTTTCTTAATGCTTGTTGTGTGTTTTTTCATGTAAAATCTTAATGTGAAAAGTAACGATAGCTATTATGTAAATGAGGTGTACTTTCCGTCACTGCAAGCAGGATATCTATCAGCCAGAGTCTGCCACTGGAGTGTTGAGCTCCTCTACATCCTGTCACAGCAGCCAATGATTACCACTCACACGTCACGCTGACAGGAGAAATTATGCAGCTCTGAAGTAAGACCTGAGGGTCTGAGCGTTCTTTTAGAGAATTTGACAGTAAACCAGATTACACTGTGACTCCACTTTGGCAACATAGTGCCATTCTCTTTCATCTGAACTGGCAACAAGAAAATAATAATCTTTCTCTTCTTGGCATTGGATCACTGTCCTGTTGCATATTCTGCCAGTGACTGTGAATACCTAAAATCTAAATCCATGTAAAGATCATGACCAAGAACTCTTCACAGTTCTGGCAGTTGCTGCTGTTTCTATTTCAGTGTGCGCAAAAAATGACACAGCATGTTTCAAAATCTGAAAAACCCACCAACAACAGCAGAGGGGTAATTCACCCTCTGCAGGAAAGTGTCTGTGGGAGCTTCGGCGAGATGGAGTGCAGGCACTGACAGTGCAGTTTCAGGGAAGCTTTGAAAACTTTATTTTAACTCTGATAGACCACTGAAATGTGAATGTGAGCTTTACTAAATTAAAGAAAGGATAAGTGAGAAGAAAGAAAACATTTTTGTGTAACCCCCCCTGTTACCAACCAACTATAAGTTCCTTCATCAAGGCATTCACTCCATTCCAAAAAATCTCCATCTGGTGCAACACTCATCATTTACAACTACATTATTCCTGCAACCTCAGAGCTTGGTAAAAACTGCTTTTTATTTGTACACACCTTGGAATGAGCTGCAAAACATCATTACTTTTACTCCCATCTTTCTTTTATTAACTGCCCCGAAGGAAACATGTTGCCATTTCACATAATCCTGGCTTTATATGAAGTGGAACGTGTTGTAGATATCGTTGGTATGGCCTTTGTGCCTTTCTTTTACTATTTCCCTTGCTTTTGTGTATTTTATTTGATCTAACATGTAAAATTGTTTCCATCATCATCATCATAGCTGTACATTAAACATGTATTTGCCGTTAAGTGCCTTTAGTAAGATTATAATCCACCAGTTTATATATGAGTCTGGTCCTTTTTTAATCACTGCCTGTAAACAGCTGCACTTGGAACAAATAATGAGCTAACATTTGATCCAAATCGGTTTGAACACTTAAATCTCTCCAGGATAGACCATGAGAATTACTCTTTTTGACAAAAAAATCACTACATATCTTTAGATTAGACTTCGAGAGTTAATGCAGAAACACGTCCTAGTAAGGAGTGCCCCCCCACACACACACAGTAAAGTTTAAAAAGAAAATAATGCCATTCACTCTCATTTCCACTCTTAGATTTGCCTACAGAAAGATTAGAGCTCCCTCTAAAGCCCTCATTGTGATATTACATATAAAATATTTCAAAGAAGGGAAATTATGCTGCAGGCAGTTGAACAGTAACAATATAATGTAGGTTGCCAATACCATGTAGTCTGTTATTACTTAAACTTACCATTGCTGTCTGTGTGCCTTTATGTCCTGCACGGGGACTACAAAGTGTTTATGTGCTGACGCTTTTGTATTTCCCACATTATGACACAAAAGGGTGCTTTTGTGGTGTTATACTGCAGTCCCTCCACAAATGGTAATATCCTCTTACAAGTTTTTACTTACCTCAGCAACTGAGCAACAGCTGTTATATTATAGACTGCTGAATAAGAAAGTAGAAGGTGGAACTGCAGCGTTGCTGTCGACTGCACCCTGCTGACTTCTTGGTATTAATGCTGACTATAAATTGAACATTAAAAACATCAGGTGCATTTACTCTGTCTAGTGATGGCCCTTTAACAGATATATTGTGTATGAATTATAAAGAAGAACGTGATGTGTGTACATAGACAGAAACTGATAAGATGTGCTGCTGCTGTTGTTCCTCTGGGGTTACCAATATTTATTTATTTGTAGTTTTTCTACAGAATTTACCACGTACAGCCATGTTTTGAACTGTATGATCTTCATCTCAGGAAATGATTTGTCCTGCAATGGTCCCAGTGAGCAATTATTAATTTGAATGCAAATCCTTCTTTATGCAAATAGGATTTGCATTAAAATTAAATAGACTGAAACATTCTTTGGATTTGGTTGCATGGCGTTCCTGCATATACTACAGTCCTTACTCACTAGACAAGTGATACATTTATCAAACATAATTGGTTTTCTTTATGGGAGTGGAGAAAAAAGAGCGACCACAGGCCGGTGAACTGTCACATTTATTATATTATTCTCAGAAACTGTACAGGTTTCATTAATATTTTATTATTTTGATATGATAGCAGAATATTTGACAAGAGGTGAGCTCAAGCATGGAATTTATTCTCAGTTATGAGAAAGTGGTTATCATTCACATCCCTGTTTTAAAATGATCATTATATCATTATTATCATCATTAACTTTTTTCTCTCTCTTTCTTTCCCACCTTCATCTGGTCACGTCTTCTAGTTCTCCAATCAGACGTCATCACACCTCGTGCTGCTGAGCTCACATCACACTGCGAATACTTTGTTGCCCAGTTTAAATCAGGGTTAATCTCAAAGCAGGATATTTTGCGTTAATGAAAGTGGTTAAATATAGCAAGATTTCAGCCCCACTTGAATAGCGCCCATTGTCTGTGAATTTATGTAATCGCCCCACTCATGTTAAACTCTTCTTTGAAAATTAACAGCAGGAAAAAATACTCAATTTTAAGTAAATAAAGCTGTGGTAGGCTGTGACACAAAACATCTAATGTATTAAATTACAAATATTAACCTGAAATGTTATATTTGTAAACAGTTTATTTTCCTTTTTTACTGCGTGTGATTTCTTTGTGTTTTAAAGAAACAGTTGTGTCACTTTTGCTGCTTGTTGACATTTTCTTGTTCTAATTTTGCAACCAGAAATGCTATTCAGAAAAAAACACAGTTGGCCTTTTTACTACTGAATTATGTGTAATATAATATAATGATTTAATGTGTGACACACAGCAAGCTCATTAAAATACAGTCTTTTCACTGAGCCCAACACACGCTTTTATTGACATACAGCATAATCCACTTAAGACCACATAAGCCGGGCATGTTTCACGTGCTGCTGTGACGTCAGGCAGAGTGAGTGAGATGGCAGATGTCTGGCTCTTTTCCCAGGTCTACTATAGTAAAGCGGCTGAGGGCCTTAAAGAATTTAGCAATCCAGCTTAATACACACATGACATATATTTCAGAAAGAGTTCCTCACTGCAGACAGGGTTTCAATCAATCATTTGTCAAACTGGTTATGAGATCACGTATGCATGCACACAGACACTCCCATGTGCAGGTGGAAATATGCATGCAAGTGCCAAAGCCATACACACACACGCACATACACACGCAAACACACACACAAACACACACACACACAAACACACACACACACACACACACACACACACACACACACACACACACACACACACACACACACAAACTCATATATAAGCAGTTAGATAACACAAACAAGTTTTGCAGTTTTCCCTAACTCACATACTGTATATTGTCTATTAAAGGTTTTCACATCAACTGAAAGATTTAATGCTTGATGAAGGGTGCAGATAATTATCTAATGTGTAAGGCTAATATACCCTCTAACGAGAATCAACACCCATGCAGCAGCTCTGTGAGGCTTTGCTTATGGTGCTTTGAGCTAAATGTCAGCTTTAGCAGGTTCAGTGTTAGCTTGTATTAATATTGTAATATTTGGAAATGAGCACTAAACACAAAGTGCAGCTGAGGCTGATGGGAATGCCATTTGTTTTTGCTGATATTTAGTCATAAACAAAAGTACAAACTGAAATTTAAACCATGCTGGATAAAATGTAACCAGAATCAAAGATTACCCCCCTTCTTCTGCTGCCTTTGCTCAGGCCACACTTATCTTTGAGCCTGGCCTTCATTTTGATCTCAACTACACACCTGTAAAGTTTCATGACTGTATCGTGCACAGATGCACCACTAATGCAGCAACCACAGACTGTCATATCCACGCCTGGCAAAAACATTCAAAACTGCTTCTGTGGTAGTTCCCACTACAGTTTACCGTGATGACACAACACACACACACATACACGCACACGTACACACACACACACACACACACACACACACACACACACAGACTCACAAAATGAAAACAATATGAGCGTCATTGTCGCAGCTGAAAATTACAGTTTATCCCAAGGGGGACATGTATGTCTGAACCTATTTTCATGGCAATCCAGATGTTGAGACATTACATTGGACAGCAAAAATACATGAAACCACTCAAGTAATGGGGGAAACAACATTTCTATAACTTCTATGAGGAAGTTAAAACACTCAAAAGGGAATGCAGGAGTGCTGAGAGGAGATGGAGGAAATCAAAGTTAACAGTTCACTTTAAAAAGTGTGAAAAGTGCCATATAAATAAAGATAGATGTGATTAGATTTGATTTGATTTGATATAACATTTCTTAAGTGACACCACACATGAATTTTCTCCTTGTTTCTCTCTCAACAATCAGAATATCAGGTGGTGCTGTATTATTGCCTCCATGAATGCCTTTCAGCAGGGGATGCAATCATCTGCAGGCATATTCTTTGTCTCCATGGAAATGCAGAGCAGCTGTAGGAGGAGTAGGCCAACGGGAGGGGGAGCAAACTGATGTCTAGGAGGCACAGCCTAGCCGAGCCTCATGTGGGTCCCCGAGATGAAACAATCACAGGAAGAGAGTCGGCTGCTTTACAGGCCCTCTGTGCACTCTATCGCTGTGTCTCTCTGTCTTTTGTTTTTTCTGTCTTTTTTTTGGTCTGTGTGTGTTTCCTCCTCACATTCTCTCTCTCACTCGCCCACACACACACTTACACAAACAAACACACATATCCACACACCCCTGGAATGAACTGGACTGCCTGCAAGAGAGTTGAGAGGACAATGAAAACAAAAACAGGATGCCAGAGGGAATGTATCTGTCCAGGAGGAATGATCTTTCAACCTGAAAGCTGCAACTAGACACACTGTAGGGGTGGAGTGAATGAGTCAGGCTGCGTTTACAGTAGGAATAGGACAGCTACAAATGAATAACTCCTGCTGCAGTGCTGTATTAGCAGCGTGAGTTACTTATTTCTGCAAGTGATGTGAGAGCCGCGAGAAGGCAGAAGTAGATTATGTGTGCGATACATACACATTGATTATAGACACTCCTTATATTAATGTCTTAAGGTTCCCATATCGTAAAAAGTGAGATTTCCATGTCTTTTTTAATTATAAAGCAGTCCGAGGTACTATATAAATACTGTGAAACTAAAAAGACAACATTCAATCCACAGAGAAATGCACACAGCCTGTTTTCAGAAAATGGCCCTTTAAACGAGTCGTCAGGACTTCTATATAGCTGTGATGTCACAATTATACTGTATATAGGTAGAACATGTTGCTGCAGTCTACATCCGGCTGCAATGACAGTACAGAGAAGCAGAAAGCGCAGATGCTGAAGACCCAGAAACGGTGACCAATGCGATCTGACTGGGTGTTCATTCATATGAATGTTGCTCAGTGGCGCATGAAGCCAAAAAGGTTCCACTGCCACATCTAAAAATATCTGAATGATCATCACTGTTGAGTGGCCCATAGAGGAGGCGCTCTGGAGACTTCCACCAGCCGAGCCGACTAGTCCCGCTTTAGCGCTCCAGCTAACTTGAATGGGGATTCAATTATTTAATCTTAAACTCTTCTAGAGAACATGGTTATGGGTACATTAAGAAAGACAGTATGAGAGGAAATTATGTGTTTTTTTTCTTTTACATTTAAAGCATGTAATTATATAGTACAAACCCAAAAATGGAACGAATCTACTGTTTCGACCTGACAGTTTTTTTAGATGAAACGTTGAGGATCATGTAAGTAATGACATTTCTTCCTGAGGGGGACATAAATGTCTGACATAGCAATCTAAGCAAACATACAAAAAATTGTGCATTTATTTTTATAAGATGAGATATTTCACAGGATAAGTGGCATTTTTGACCCGCTGGTGGAGTTACATATTTCATCCTCTGGGGACCATGAATATGTGTACAAAATGAAATCTTAGTCCATCCAGCAGGTGTTGAGATATTTAAGGGTGAACCAACTGACTGCATGATTGACATTGCCAACCCTGGAGCCCTGCTGCTACTAGCATGGCTAAAAATAACCAATAATATTGCATTCTGCACAGCTGTGACTGTGTTTAAGGAAGCTGTAGTCCAAACTTGAGTCAACTGGGGCTCTGCATGGGCATGCACCATTTTAAATAGTTCATACATTGTTGATTGTGAGCTTGAAGATTCTTTATTGACCTTGGAAAAAAACAATCTGACTGTCAGACTCTGACTGTGCCAAGAATTTTGTCACATTGTTTTGTTATTGACTCATTTAAGATTTGAGACATTTAGTTCTGTGTCCAGCCACACCCTGACTGTCTGACACCAAGACGCCGGATACCGAAGCACAGGTCCAAAAGGTCTGATCAGTATCCATCCTGTCCTGCTTCATATTTAGAAAGATATTCATATTTACACTTGCTTTCCACCACAACCACAGCAGAATAAGCTCAGTGGTATCGTATTTTATATTTATTTTTAATGAGATCGAATGCATAATGGAACATGTGCAGAATAGAAGGTAGCTTACATATCTATATAAAACTTTTTATACTTCAGAAATATTCAATATAAGAGACAAATCAAGCAGAAATAATACATAAAGTAAGTTTGCACACAATCAGTAGCCTACAGAAGAAGAAAGAAGATAAACTGGCCTAGATGAAAAAAAGCAGTTGAGAACAGGCTTTAAAAAATGAAATCATAGGTTGCAAATGGGAGGATGGTTTAGTTGGGGATCCTCTTAATCCCAAATTATTATTGTTTTTAAGTATCAGGAATGACAAGCAATCATATAACAAGGGTGTGCATGTAGTTGGAGCTGGGGATTTTCATTGAAGCTCCTGTAGACAATTAAAGGACGAGGCTGCTTGTTTATGTGAAATATATATATATACATATGATACTGCAGTCATTTTTCCTTTCCCTGAACATTGCAATATTAAATTATGATAGAGTCTAAAAAGAAAGAGCACTTAAATAGGCTACACAGTTAGAGGAATCAAAAAATAAAGCACCAAATAAAAAGTGAATAAATAAATACAAAAAGAATAATTGAAAGGTAGGCTGTAAAAATACGTTTCTTATTATAAATGATTTGGATATACATTACATAAATTATTTCGAAATTCAGTTTTGGGAGGATTAAAAGGTTGGTCGAGATTTTGAAAATGTAGATTTATGGATGTGACATTAATAAACTGACAATCACTGTTGTTGTTGTTGTTGATGATGATGATGAGGCCCGGCGTGCTGACGTCAGCCGCAAGGTGTGACGGGTACCGAGGACGGTTATCGGAGGAGAGCAGCAGCCTCTCTCATCTCATGAGTGAAGGCAGGGAGCTTTTCTCCCGCCATCTGTTTGCTGTAACCGTTCACAGCACGTCTCATCACTGCTGAACTTCATGGAAAAATCCTCTTTTCACGCTCAGTCGGGTCCTTCTCGTACCGGGGGTGTCGACGGACCTTTCTCAGGTAGGAAGTCAAGTGGTTCGGTCTTTGTTTCCGTTAGTTAACTAACCTTTTACAATGTATTAAAAAAAATATCTGATGAAAAACACCCATGTTATCTTAAACATGAGGTTGTGTGCATTAGAAACAGTGGTAATATGATTTACTTTATGCGGTTTTCTGTTTTGAGTTTCTCCGGGGGGGAAGCGTTTCTGGTTGCTATGGGTGTCCGGACCTGTTGCTATGGGCGTTTTTCTCTCTTCCTGTGTTCACGGTGTTGTCTGCGACCATTTTCATTTAAAATTAATTTAAAGCAAGTGTTTCAGTGAATTCCATTGCAGTTCATTGCTGTAAAATAAATATATATTTCTCTTAAATGATGGATTGTTTTTAACAATCCTCACACTATGGCCCGACCAAACTGACCTTTTGAGGCCCATACTGATATTTGAGATAAAAAGGAAATTTGATATAGGCCTACCAATCCATATTTTTTAATATAACATAAACAAACACTTTAAATCCCTAACATTTGGTTAGGAAAGAACTGTGACCAAAACTGTTCTGGGCAGGACACCATGAAGTGGAGACACTATTTCTAAATAAGCTCAAACATATCTATGGCATTTCTGCACTTGTACATTCTTGTTACTTACCAGATGATGTATGTCGATACCTGCAATTAGTCAATATATCAGCCTGGCTGATGTATTGGTCTACCTCACCTCACACAGAAGGTTTAAATACTTTGTCAGTGAGGAATTAATTAAGGCGATTTCAGCTGCACAAAGTCAGGTAATTAAATTGTCAGTGACTTATATATAAGATTATACCATTGTGTACTATTAGCGGACAGAACGGATATATTTACAGCAGTAATTTGCCTAATATTATATAATGCATAGTTGTTTGCCTTTGTTAAGATATGTCTGACTGTTACTGTTGAGTACTGTAAATTTCATAAAATGAATACATTTCATTTAATGTTGAGTGTTTTCCATGTCAAGAGCCTGCAGAGTTCAATCTTTGAGGAATTATTATAGTATTGCTGAGTTTAACCTGATTTTCTTCTGTTCACTGTCAGTATGTACATTGACAAGAGGCACACAGCTAATATAAATGTCATAGGTAAATTATACAACTATATGCTACCCTGTTATACTAATATAAGCCCTTAAGAGAAAGGGCAATGGTTGTGTGCTTTTAAGTCCAGCTAGCGAATGTCAGTGTAAGTACTGGCCTACTGTTCTTGTAATCCACTTTTGCTCCATATGGCGAGAGAAGAGAAGGTATTCCAGCTGTCACTACTGGTAGTTTAAGCCCTGCACAGCTCAGGTAGACAGCTGCATTGAGTCACGTTCTGTTTACGTGAGGACACATTGTTTGCTTTGGTTGACGCAATATGACATCTGCTTCCAAAAGAGACAATACGGGTTCACACAAAGCTATAATTATGTCATAAATATGAGGAAATCACAAAATAATTGCTGCCACTGGTATGTTTGTAGGATTGCTCTGTGAAGGAGATGTGGTCAAGAAAGTTAGTTTAATTTGATCATCAGGAGAGACATTGTGACATGCTACAGATCATGTTTCAATCATTTATCCTGGTTTTCACAATCATTTAAGTTTAAGTCAGTTCAGTTATAGCTCGTCGGGGAAGAACATGCTCTCTGCCTGTTTTATTGCCTGCTTTCCATTCTCAGTAAGTAATAAAAGTATACAGTGCTGATAATGTTGAGTAAGGCGTGACAGTACTTCTAGGAGTTCATATGTCTGTATGTCTTTTTAGACAGCATGAGTTGTTGCCATCAGACCAATGGTGCTTATTATGATGCTAACTAAACTCACCAGGCGGGTATATTTTTCATACCAACATTAGTGTTATATAGGAGCTGGAGGTTTTAGTCGACAGCTGGTGTCACTGTTGAATGCCGAGCAGTGAATACTTTTGTTTAATTTTTTTAATTAAAACTTTCCACAGTCCTTAAAAAGCTAATTTGGTAACAAGTTATAGACCCAGCCCACTGAATACGATTTCAGTATCTCAAAGCATGCCATTAGAACATTTCTGACGGAAAGAAAAATCAGTGATGCACAGTTATGGAATAGCAAGTTATTTTACCCTTTGCACCCATTGTAGCCATATTTTGATGATACATCAGTATGTTTATATGACCAAAAGCTATTTTCGAGTCACTTCCCATTTGTGCTTTCAGAACAAGTTCAGCTACACCACCCAGATGGATTAATGTGCCAAACTTTGCAGCCATAAAAAAATGATGAGCAGAAACACCCACATTGCTGTGGGTGTGATGTAAGCCTTCGATCGCAAAAGAACAGCCCTGCTTATGTGTATGTATAAGATCAAAATCCCATGCGCATGACCTGTTTTTTTATTGTGTCCCATAAAAAATGTTTGTCTTCCGGACAAAACAGTTTATCACAAATTTACATTTAACTATATTTTCGTTGGTTTGCATGTGATTGTGTGTGGGTCATTGGGTTGAAAACAAACTTGCATCAGATGAACTTCAGCGTCTAATGACAGTTCATCGCACTCACTCATCACTGTGTCGTGCAAGCATATACAGCGTGCTGGCATGCAACCATTTTGCATATTGTGTGTGTTGCGAGTTATTGGCATGAGTGACAAGCTACATCATTCTGGCTCTGTCGCCATTTGCTTGTTAGTCAAACCATCTGGAGGTGTCAGTGAGTCTGCCTCAGCCTTGGACACATTTTCACATTTTTTCCTCGATTCATATTCACATTTTAAACATTTATAATAAATGTGCTGTAATGAATTATGGTGTTGGGGTTTCTTGTCCATGTTCATCCATTCCTCTCACCTCCTGTCCTGTATTATCCCCCTCTGTCTTTTTTTCTCTCTCCTCTATTCTACTCCTCTTTACCTTCCTCCTCTCCCCTCCCCACACCTCGCCTTCACTTTTGCTGCTGTACTTGCTAAGAGGTGGATGAGCTGGCCGTCACAAGCCATCTGTAGGGTCACAGGGTGACATGCCATCACATTCTCAACTCTCCTTTTCCTCTAGGCAAATCTGTGTGAGCTAAGGAGGATTGTCAGTGAAGGAGAGAAAAGGCTTGACTTACCAGGAACAACAGTCAGAGTTGATTTTAAAGATAGGAAACAAACATTTTAAGGAAGGATGTGGCAAGAGGGAAGTAACAGGAGAAGATTGAAGAGGGTTCTACAAAGGGTTCTCCATTGTTTAAGACTATGGAGAAGTCTCAAAGAGAAGTGAGAAATAAGTTGTTGTGAGTAAAGAAAGAGAGCGGTGAAGAAGGCCAAATCCCTGTGGTCCCCTTAATCTGTGTTGATCTGGTTAGAGACAAACTGAGTGTAAGACGTGACTGGGCAAACTGCCAGAGATCTGAGACAGACTACTTATCCCAACAGATAGTTTACAGCGTACAACAGAGAGGATTCCCATCGGATTTCAGCCAGTCCAAATGAAAATGACAGTTGATTCTGTGTTCAGTTTACTAGTTATAAACTGGACAACTCGATTTGTTTTCAAGTTTTTGTTTTGAGATTTTATAGAGGAACACTTTTCTGCAGAAAAACTTACCCAAGAGCTGAATAGATTGTCTTAAAAAGTTAATTGAGGAGGGTTTTATTCTAGTCAGAATGTTTGTTTAAAATACAATTACGTGGGCGTGTTTGTTTTTGACTGATGAGTGAAGATGCTTAACTGGATCAGTGCAGTATTGAAGGACAGTGGATATATATTTCACAAATATATTATTACCTAAAATATTTTATCCTGTCTGCAAATCTGCAAGTAGCTACATGAGGTACGTGTTACCTTTTAAAACCATGCCATTAGTAAGAGTACATACAGTACGTCATAGCAGGACGCCACCCTCATTCATGGCCCTGCAGCATCTAGTTTTTGTGGACGCAGTGAGTAAGGGTAGCAGATATTCTCAATGCCCCAATGGTTTTAAAAAGTTTTTGTACCTAACAAAGTCTGAAATGTCACATAATCAGATTGAACCATTGAGTAGCTTTCACATATATTCCTAGAAACATAGACCTTTTTAAAGATGTAAACATAAACATTCCAAAACTCTCCTAGTTTATTTCCTGTTGCAGTGTATGTGAATGACATCAGCTGACAGGAAGTTACCAAGGACCAAGGCTGTAGCCTAGCAATGGATTTCTGTTGAAAAGGTCTATAAATGTATTATAATGTTAAGATTACCCAACTCCGCTGTGGTACAAAGTCCAATCCTTAGTGCTGAGTTCTCAAGGCTCTCTCTTAATGAGATGCATTTAGTAAATTTCTTTGAAATGTTACTTTGAGGTTGATTATGACGTCATGATGAACCCATCATCTGTCTTAGCTCAGTTCAGCACCGAGTAACTTTTTGTGCACCAACCGACAAGTGCAGAAATTTGGCTAAAGGACCGGTTGACCTTCTCTGCCTCTATCATCTTCAGTAAAAGTGCCCTTTTCAAATGGCAAATCAAAAGGATTTTTCGGGACATATTTGCTGTGTTTGTCAAGTGTTGCTGAAAAAAAAGGCAAGACAATGCAGGGTAAATTTCTTTGTATAGCACATTTGATGCATACAGGAACTTTTATATATTTTATTTAAGGCATATAAAGGCAAAACAGTACATATAATTGCATCCATTCAGTAAAGTTCAACAGCAATGTTAAGGTTAGGTGGGAGATAAGATTTGTGGGTTATCTGGAGGGCTCATATTAAAAAGCCAGTCTGGTCTTAAACTATGTCAAACCAAGTGTGGCCGCCCTACTTCCCCCATGTATTCTTCCTTCTTTAGGCCGAGTCCAAAGTTCCAGAGCCACGGTTACTTCATTCCTACCTTAAAAAAATAGTCTGTGGACAAGCTGAGATCATCTAAAGAGTCACTGATATTCAACCCTGCAGTAAATAAGTGACAGTAAATTGGATCATGGCCTCCGGTTACTGATGACAACCATAAAGACAAAAGACCAGAGGTCAATCAGATTCCTGTGTTTGAGTTTGGGTAAATCAGTAAATGAACAAGTGAGCATGTTGCCACTAACACAGAGGATTTTTTCTACTTTTCTTTGTCCCACTGGTGGAAATGATGAAGCCCCAGCATAACTTAATCCAAACAGTAAGTCAAGATGTCTAGCCAGCCGTCCAGTCAGTCACTCATGCAGCTGTTGGGTCCCTCCAACCAGCCATTCAGACAGTCGCTTCCTTCTGTCTGTGTCCCAGCCCCAGTAAGCTATTCAGCCAGTCAGCTCCACTCTTTCCCAACCCCCCACCCCCCCCAATGCAGGCCTCCTTTCCTGCCCCAGGATGCGATGTAGTGAAGTGCCTACCAGCGCAGTGAGGTTGTCCTTGTTCTAATGTGTTTGTGCACTGAAGAGATTGCAAGGAAACAGCTTGCCGGGGGCAGGCAGCTGCTGTTTCCTACAGCTCGCAGTAGTTTGGGGGGACAACAGCAGGATGCCGTGGGGGAGAAGTGGCCCGGCAGCCCTGCTGCTGCTCTCGGGTAGAGCCATCGCGCGGGCCAAGGCCAGGTAGGATCAGGCCTCTGCTGCCGCTGTCAGACGCAGGGGCTGTTGTGACGTGACACTCATGTATGGATTAAGCTACGCCATGCACTACTATTAGGCGAAACTGGGTTTGGGTGCTGAGCAAGGTTGTTAAAGCTGTTTTCTTCTGTGACTCCACACTTTGGTTTGATTATCATTTTTAGTATCCATGGTGCCTTTTTTTTCTTTTTACATTTTTAAGGGATTTTGTAGGCTGTAGATCTCTTGGTGTTAGGAATTGGACAGATCCTACATGCTGTGACAGGAATTTGACAAGAAACACTCAAGGCTGTGTGAGCAAACTGTTGCATTCTCTGCAAGCTAAGAGGCTTGCCTTGGATTTCAGCCACAAGGATTAAACACTGTTGCTTCAACACGGGCTGCTTTTTCAAGTGGATTACCGTATTTCAGAGTTTTTTGGTTGGGGTTACTTTGTCTTGTTTCCCACAGAGTATCAACGTAAGACAACAGTTTTGTCCATTCTTCTCTCAGAGTGAATGGTTTCCTGTTGATATTCTGTGTTAGTTTGGGACCCATTCAACAAGAATCAATCCCAACAGCTTGACATTTTCTGTAGTCCCTGTTTCAATTGTCTAATTACAAAGTAGCATGGAGCATGCATGTGTTTTGCTTTGGGGCTGAGCTTTATAATGTGTTGGCATTGTTAGAATTATTATTAGCAGGTTTAAAAATAGAACAATGCTGCTTTTCCTCTTGGTTCTTGAGGCTAAACAAGGGCTCTTCCTTGTTGCTGCACAGCAGGTTTCTTTTTAATTTTCATGGAAATGCATTCCCCTTAATTGTCCATCAAGCAGACAAATAGAAAAAAATTAAGTCATGCACTGGCAAGGATGTGTGTCATCCTTGTTGAGGTGAAATGTGTGAAAATGGTGTAGGTTTCACTGAAATGACCCGTGTGTCAAAGCCACTGGAATGTTTTTCTCCGACCTTCACCAGGCAATGGGTTCTGTCTGTTTACATCCTCAGCTGATGTAGGCTGACATCAGCATGACAGGAATGAATGAAAAAATCAGTGGTGAGTCATCGATTTGTTGAGGAGTTGAGTTGAGGGGTTACGTTGCTGCTCACAAACAATCTTGAAAGACCAGTTGCACTTGAGGAACTTGAGACACTTTCTCTCGCACTGCCTTGTGCTCATACACATGCATCACGTCCACAATCACCTGAATTATGTCAACAGTTTAAGTCGAGAGCTCAGGTATGAGGTTGGACAGGCATGAATGTTGCAATAAGTAACTATCATCTGCATATAAGGCATGGTTTGATTTAACATACCACATCATTGTCTGTCACACCAAACCATGTATGTGCTTTTTAATTTTTGATGACTTGATTGTATTGCAAGCTCAACCACAGAGTTTAAAAATGGAAAAAAAAAACATCTTCAGCCTTTGACGATCCGTTTGATTAACTTAATTCTCACAGTAACAGTAAAGCAGAGAGGTGATAACATGCCTCATCTTTTCAACAAAGAACCCTTGATTAATTAGCTCTAGGTTGATTTAGCGTTCACTAAAACGCCAATAAAGTGCCAATAAGTGAGGTATAAGTGTGAGTGTAGTCAACCCTCACCTGTGTGGCTAAAGGCTTCTCTATTTACATTCATTACACCTTTACCTGGACTAGAACAAGTGTCATTTTCACGTTGCATCCCAAAGTGTTTTTAAAAACATTCTTGTTTGAACCAGATTTGATGGCCATCAGGCATGAGGGCAGGGCGTGTCACCTCAGGGTAGTGAGGGAGGGGACAGGTGTGAATTTTGTGTTGATGTTCGGGGAGTCGTCACTCCCGCCTGCATTCCAGTTCCAGTTCCACTCAGCTCTCAAACACACCACACAGCCTCGAGCCTCAGTGAAGTCTTAACACTTCCTGTCACCACAGAGAAACTGGAGCAGCGAACAGATTTACGCTACACTCACATGGTGTCCAACCAACAAGACTGCATAAAGCTAGGTTTTGTGCTGGATTGTAATTCCTGGATTCCTTCAGCATTGTGGATATGGGAGGCAGAGAGGAGGTCTTGGTGAGCAGGCTTGGGTCCACCATGCAGTTTCCACACACCAGGTTGAACCAGTTCAGGCTCCGTCCAGTGAGGAGCAAACGTGTGAAGATATCAAAAAAGAAAAAAGCCAGGTATGTGGGGTGAGATGGGGTTAGAGCAGGATCCAATTCTTATATGTTTAGGTCAAAGTCTGGGTGTTGTTGTATGTGATAAGTCAAAAAAAAACTTGACAGTGAATTGTGACAGCATTACAAGCTACGGGAAGTTTATGTTGTGGAGACTGTTTCCCAACTTTCTTAGTTAGTCACTCTGTTTTGACATTTGTACTCACATTTAAAACATGATAAATGTACGGTGGTTTGCAGGCAAATCTTCATTTGTGGGCTAGAAAAAAAATCTGGAGAACTTTAAAATCATTTTGTAGTGGACCCAGAGTGCACGGCTGTGAGTCAGCTGTCTACCTCTGATCTCTCAGGCTTGATGCATTTAATCCATAAGGGTAGCAGATTGTGTGCACATGTAATGGCTTTGGACAGCTGGGTGTAAGGGATAAAATGAGCAAGATGCTGTATGAAAATAACATTTATTAAGTCTATAGGAATGCATCAATACTTAATTTTCTCTCCCCATACTGATCGCCATATCTATTCTCAAATTATCAGATAATGTTGAGTATTGATCATATACTGTAATAGTTGTTGTCTGATGTTCTTCCACATCACTTCTCATTCATATGTGGAGACATTCATACTACAACATCATATAGGTTTGTCCAGATTTTAATTAAAGATGGTTTATACAAATGAACATAATTAGAGGTGTAACAGTACCGTTTTTTATCTTGTTACTGATTGAATACTGGAACTTGCATAACGGCTGATACCAAGTATTGATCGGCTGATACCAAGATCGGATACCAGTGCGTTACAACTAATACTGTATGTGTAATACTACCATCACTGTTTTATTGATGGGACTTTCCTGTTTAAAATATTGACAAATTGCTAATTTTTTGCCAGCTCTGACTAAAGTTACTCTCTGTTGGCACCGAATATTATTGTTGTTTCCCTGTGTAGCGTAAATGAGCTATCATCGCGTGATCAAACAGACGAAAACCAGTTCTCCTTCGTCGCTCTAACTTGTTGTGTTGGCTACTGTTTTAAAGCTGCAAAGAAGAACTGATTTTTGAAACTTTTTTTCAGGTCTAATAAATTACATTGTATCAGAAGTGCCTTTGATACCGCCTAAAATGCCTGATCAGTGCATTGATTTGCGTACTTGCAGAAACCCGATCTGGCCTTTTAGGCAGTATCAAAAACCCTAATCTTAATGTGACTAAAAACGGTATTTAAATTTTCAGAAAACTTGTCAACAACAATTTGGTAATTTTTCATGCATATATGCCAAACGTGCTGGTTTTAGCTTCACAGTTGTCGGGATTTGCTGCTTTCCTCTATTTTACATCGTTGTAAATAGAATATCTTTGAGTTTTGAGAGTTGAAAACTGAACGAAAGATTGGATTTTCCACTTCTGACATGTTAGAGACTAATCACTTGATAGATTAACTGGAAACCTTACTGGCAGATCTGTCTTGTCTGGCCAATATCTGATGCAGTCAGTAATGTCAGTATCATTGCTGATGCCAATCCAGGAGGTTGGATGTGTGGTCTTTTTTCTTAATTCTATAAATATTTAAGGTCTGGTTTAGTTAAGTAATTTTAAGGTCTTGATATGTTGAAAAAGATGTTGAAAGTCTTTCCACGTAAAGGAAAGGTGGAACTCAACTGTCAAATTTTATCAAATACTATGATATACTGTATGTTGGAATGAAGCCATACTGGTTTAGAGACCAGTAAAACAATAGCACGACCCATTTTACTTTGACAACATTTGACACTTTATGATTAATGCAAAAACTTAAATTAGGATATTAGGGATAGTGGCACAGCTACATCGTGGTCTAAAGACAGCTGTGTCACTGTACCCATTTTTCTTCCTCCAGTCACTTAACTGACATTGTTTCTTGCTTTATATTCTTGCCAAGCCTTCCTAGCATAAGACCCTACAAGAAAATGACAATTACTATTTCCTATCTGTCTTTATTTCTATTCTGTCCTTGCAAAGAGGCTTTTGATGAAAAAAGTATCTATTGAAACTCACAACTCCTGACAGCACCAACCCCCGTCTCCACGCTGAGATGCCATTGAAACTGGAACAAATCTCATCTGGCTACAACTGAGGTGCAGTTGTTGCGGGTATCTGTCAGAAACTTCTCTATAAACTCATTGCATCACACCTGAAAGTATGACAGGTATCTCTGATACATCAGATAGCTATCGTTTTTGTTGTCTCTCCTCGCTCATGTTGGCATGATGATAGCCCTCTGGCATTCCTCAGAAATGAACTAGTGCGGTTTGGTATGTCACTTGAGATTTGCTGACTAGAGGAATGTGACTGAACCGCACACCGATGGAGTGAGTCAGCTGCCCACTTCCTGTGTCTGTGATCACCAAGTTACATTTTAGTGCCTGAGGGAGCAAGCTGAGTGTGTCCCATTGTTGTTAGAGATCAGTACCATCTGTTGTTGAGTCCTGCAGGAAACACAGGATGCATTGTTCCTGCTTGTTTTTGGAAAAGAATCTGAGGTGATTTATGAATTTTTTTTTTTTTTAATTGTTCATTGCATGTTTTGTCTTCTATTGTCAGCGGGTTACATTTGTGTTTCAGTATATGAAGGGGTGTGACCCACAGGAAAACAGAACTTACACTGTTACAGTGACATCTAGTGGATCTACAGGGTACTATGCCTCCAGGCCACATTTTTCAGGAACAATAGAGACCCCCCCCTTTGTGTCCGCTCTCGCCATCTCTCTCCTCACTCCGGCCCTCCCTCCATCCCGCTTCTTTTGTCTCTCCATCTCTCTGGGTTCTCCTGGCTGATTCATCCTCCTTGCATCGCTTCAGTCTTCATTCCTCTTGTGTTTGTACGTGTCTTTGTGTTTTCTGCTCGTTGGTTTGCATGCATGCGTGCAATTTCTTTACATGTGTGTATGTCTGTACCAGAAATCCCAGCCCCACCGAGATGAGCGTGGAGCCCTGGGCCAGCCCGCAGGACCAGGCAGCCGCTGAGCACGCACACAGCACGCACACGCCATCCTCCCAGGATCAGGAGCAACACCCAGATAAACTCTGCCTGGACTCATTTTGGAGTGAGGTGGAGACCATCCGACAGGGGAGTGGCTACACAGACCTGGACTGCGCCAGGAGAGACTCCAGACAGTCAGAAGGTAAATACTGCAAATCCTGCGATGATAGATTAGGAATGGATAGAAAGAGCTTAGCTAGAAGTCACCATGAGTTTATGTGGTAGAATTACAAACCATCGGTGTTTAACAAAGCTGCTACTGAGATCCTTCATGGCAGCTTATCGGACTTCGTTCATGCAGCAAAGAAGCACTCATCTCCATGACAACACTATCAAACACTTTGTGGCAGGGAGTGTTTCATGTGCACAAGCCACATTGTCATACATGCTCTTTAATTATGTCCATTAGATCCCTCTTCTGTTTTAATTCTAATAGATCCTTTTGATGGTATGTTAAACAGAAACAGTAAACACTCTTTTAAATAATCTTTTCTACTGGTTAGTTAAACATATGGAGTCTGGATTTAAGTGTGTTGATGCATCATTATTATTTAGAGAGAGTAAACAATTTTATGTCCTTCCTTATTGCATTTAAATAACCCAATAACTAATGCATTAACAGAAGTCTTTACAAATAATGTTTGTTAGCTAATGTCTTACCTATGTAGAGTGAACCGGTAAAGACATAAGAAGGAATATGGTTGACACATCTGCCACTTGATAAAAATGCTGTTTGATTATCAATCACAGTTCACAAAAGGAACACTTTAACACCTCAAATAACAATAAGCTACATTTTGCTTAATGACTTAATTACATTACTAATTTCATACTACTCACTTTGAAACATATATAAATAAAACAAAATAATATCCACTTTTACTTAAAGACTGGCAGTGAAGTGGAATTTATAAGGTTACAGCCTGTGATGCTACAGTGACTTCCTGTTTGCACAGTTGATCGGAGTGCTGCAGATGTTTCCAAGCAACCAATTTACACATTGCTTAGGCTTTACTAGCTACGGCATTTCTTGAGTTTTATTTTATAAATGAGAGAGGGAGGAGGGGCTTTATGCACAAACATGAGTCATCTAGTCAAAATTGTATATACATTATATAAAAAAATATAATTTAATAATATAATAAATTAATATTGTGCATTTTAAATTGCAATACATATGCATTTTGTGCTGTCATTATTGTGTTTTTAAATGTTGCCTGATGCTTCACTGTCTGTTGTATGTTTGTGTCTCAGAAGGCGAACAGGAGGAGCAGTGGTTGGCCGATGCTGGTTTGTCGACCCTCATCAGTGAGGACAGTGAGGAGGATGTAGACAACGTGGTGCTGCTGTCCACTCTGACCCGGACCCAGGCCGAGGCCGTCCAACGTCGACTGGATTCTTACACGCTGTCGCTGCGCAAGAGGAACAAATCTGCACCGCGTGACGTTCGTGACATCTTCAACTCCCCTATCACTCAGGTCAGGAAATACCCTTTTGAACTGTTTAAATCCCAGAATCAATGCTGGTCTAAAGGAATGTGTCGTGTAACTCACCATGACCTCTGGCATCCTGCTGGAGCAGGAAACATTAGCTGTCCATGCCTCAAAATGATCTACAAATAGAGAAAAAGAAAAAAATATTTACACATTTCAAAACAAACAAAATTATTATTCTGTTAAAGAAGTTTACAACATGTAGTGGCTGTCTGAATCAAAGCTGCATGCACTGAAATATAAATTATATTCAGTGAGGGACTTTCTATTGTTCCAGTGTCCTGTGTAGTCTTGTTCCATGCAGAACAAGGGCTGACCTGTGACAATAAAAGCAAATCACATGTAAAGGCCATGCTTTGTCCGTCCTGTCTGAGAGGGGAATAGAGACACAGCTCCTCTGATCCTAATCAGTCCTTTATCAAAGGAAACACTCTTTGTGTCCATCTCCATCTGCTCTCTGGACAATATAAAACACTACTTCTATTCCCAGTGATGGAGAAGAAAAATGTCAGGACTGATATGTTTAGCTAAAGCATTTTTTGAAGAAGTTTCTCCTCATGCGAAAGGCTATAAATAAAAATGGACTCGACTGGACTTTGATGTGTGTTTGTGTCTCTGTAACCAGACCCTTCTACCTGACTCCCAGCATAGTGAAGACTCTGCCCAACACAGCATGACATCAGTTGGCAAAACACCACTATCAGGTAAGAGCTACATACAGCAGTACTATTACAGCAAACCTAGCAAGTACAGGGAATAAGAGGTGAGAGTACGCTCGTGGCACAAAAAGCAATGGCTTCAATTGCTTTAATAGTCTATTGAGTTAAAACCAGACTTGAGTTAAGTAACCACTTGTGTACTTGAATCATTGTATTAACTGTTTAACTGCAAATTAACTGCTACATGTCGTCATATTTTAAAAAAGACAATACTGAAGAAGAAGTCAGGTGAGCAGCAGATTTGTGAGGTCCTGAAGAGGTCACAGCCCTGGCATCTATCTTCTAATTGGTTCAGATTAATCCCCGGATAATTTGTCGTCTCTGCATGCAGCTGCTGGACAAAGTCCCTGTCCTCACGGTGTTGGGTTCGCTCGCCAAATCTCAGTGTTTTTGAATAGTATTAAGCATTTTGTACTGAGGAAAGATAAACAGGAAATGGTCCGTACAGGGAAACCGTGCAGCAGATCATCTGTAGACAAACAAAAGTGAAATTCACACATCTTAGATACAGTAAAGTGCCGTGCAGTTACTGTTATAGTGACATGTAGTAATGGTGGTAGCATTGACTCTAAGCACTTCCTCTGTTTTGGGAGATAAGAGATAAAGAGAGCGTGTGGGTACATTTCCTCGTATCACACCTTCCCCTTGTTCCCTTATATAACGTGCATTCAAATTTTATTTTTTGTGATATCACTGCAGTTGACCTCAAGTGAACTAATAGATTGAAGCTTGTGTGTGTGCGTGTGTCTATGTGTGTGTTTGTCCCGCTCAGCAATGATGCCGGAGCATCAGCGAGGCGCTCCAAAAGAGGAATTCCTAATCACCGATGTGGCTTACTGCGAACAGGCCGTCATCTTCCTCAAACAGGCCAAACTGCCGCAGAACAACAGCCAACGCAGAAAAGAAGACGGCACTCTGCCTGTAAGCACCAAAACACTTTCCCCTCTCCTCCCCACAACTGTAGCAGTTTTCCACTGCCTTCAGGAGAACTGTGGAAGGTTTTAAATGTTATTTCAAATGGGGACCTTGTTTGATATCCCAGTGATTTGATAAAATGGGAAGACAATTTTCAAATGGGGCATAAAAGGGAAGCCCTGAGTTTAACTGTGTGTATCTCCTACATTTATTTCTTTTTGTGAGTGTGAAAGTACATCTGAAATGTACACAGGACATGCAAATAATCATAGCTTTTGGGAAGGCAAGGTAACAGTCCGGCCCAGAGGAAGGAAATCCATCTCAGTAATTTGGAGCTTTAGGGCTTTAGATATATTCACCAAACTTGACTGTACATTTCAGTCTTTGAATGTTTTTTTTTGTGAGGACACATAAATGTTATTGTAAGCTGATTCTAATCGGCCCCGCTGTTGGTTAGATAACAGGCTTAAGCTCAATAAAAGAATGAGAGAATAAGCTCAAAACAATAGAAGAGCTGTTGTGTCATAGAGTGGAGAGCGGGTTTATTTTTTCTATTACAGGCTAAATACATTTCCTCAGCAACAGTGTTCTTTTAATGTCTTAATTATAAGTGCATGGATCCAGTCTCCAATTTTACTTAGAGACACTGCTTTAAGATTATTAAGCAAGGGAATGATGCACATTATATTACAATGTGTATGTAAATGATTTGACACTGTCGCCATTCTCTCTTCCTCTGCTATTTTTCTTTGGTTTGTATACCATCTCTCAACTCCAATCCTCCCTTTTCTCTACCTCTCCTTCTCAGCGGGTGATCTGCCCCAAGTGCCGTCTGGGAGTGACTCGTATTCAGGACCTCTCCCACAGTGACATGAAGAAGGTGCGTCAGTTGGCTCTCATCGACATGACGGCGCTGTGCGACCTCTTAGAGCTGGAGGTCAAAAGGCACAAATCCGGCAAAAGGAAAATCCCAGGTACGGCAGTGCTCACTCACGAAGGGCACTTTACAAACCCACAACCACTCACACATATGGAAATAGGCTGTGGATGTCTTGTTCATACAATAACATTTGAACCATGTGCAGTGTTTATTTCTTGTCTGTTCTCATACTTTGTCCCTGAATGTGAGCCAATCAAATCAAAGGAAAACAATGGTCTAGCTGGCTCATAACTGGTTGTCTGACTCTAGTTATGCACAAACTGTCAGCTTTCTAATGTCTGCAGCGACTTCCTTATGTTTCCCTGCAGTTTAGAATTTAAATGTATTTACTAAATATTTGACATCGTACTTGCCTCTCTAGACTCAGCTATGGTGACAGTCTTTAGTAATACATTTATCAGCCATTACTGTTTTTGGTTAGTCAAAGTCACACTGCAGTTACTGTATCTGTATCAGCAAACAGAATTACTCGAGCTGTGAACTGGCACTATGGTGTAGGTGCACACACACACACACACAACACAGGAAAATGTCTCCCTTTGCAACTTATGAGTTATGAAACGTAAGGCAGAAAACAACACTTTTGTGTCTTTCACAGAGAGCACGCTCTATGGTGTGCCGCTAGCCACGCAGTTGGAGAACGATCAGAAAATTAAGCCGAACACCTCGATTCCTCTCTTCATGCAGACGGTAAGAACCTGAAATACATCTGTTATAGGACTTTGAAATCTATGAAAGAAGTGTATGAAGAAGTTAATTCCAAGTGCCTTTTATACTTATATATATATATATATATATAAATTTAACTGTTTCAGATACTTGCTCATCTCCCCTGGTCTGACAGGAGATGACAGTGTGCATCTTTTTCACCATATTTTTCACAGCATGTGTTTATCACAGTTTTGCCTTTGTTGAACGTACATATGGTGTCTTCAGATAAAACAACCTCAGTGTTCTCTGTATGTGTAGAAAGCTTTGACCACACCCTTGTATGTAGCAGCAGTTACTGAGAACAACCAGCAGAGGTGTGCAAGAGATTCTTATCTACTGATGCTTGACTCTCTGCTAATGTCTCTCTCTCTCTCTCTCGCTCTCTCTCTCTCTCGCTCTCGCTCTCGCTCTGCAGTTGTTGTCATTTTTGGAGAAGAAAGGTGTTGATTCAGAGGGGATCCTGCGGGTTCCAGGATCTCAGTCCAGACTCAAGGTACAATAATGGATCCACACATTATTTCTGTCACACAAAGCTGACACTGCACCAAATTATTCTACCACAAAATGCGCCCTTTCTCGTAATTCTATGTCTAAAGCAAATAAATATTTCATTAGCTAAAGGGCAGCCAAACTATTGACACTTTAAAATGTCACAAGTGCCTGAACAGCAGTAACTACAATTGACATTTAGAAAAGTCCAATGAAACAAAATCAATAATGTTGTTTGTTTCATCTGCAGTCACAAGAGGGCGCCATCTAGCATCAGGACAGATTACTAGGATTGATGAATAAAGTACCTGCGACTGATAATGGCTTTTAAAACAAAGACCATATAGAGATGATAACCATAACAGTTTAGCATTTATTGTTCCCAAAACTATTTTATAATAAATCCAAATATAAATATCATAAAAATGTTTACTGATTTGATAAAAGTCAAACTATCGATATCAATCAGTATTTTCTGTCCCAAGAAGGATCTACCAAACTTCTTCTATGGCTCTATGGCTCTATGGCTGCCTGAAATAAAACAAGATGATTGTGCTTATAGACTATTTTATACTTTTATAAGGCACAAATAGAGACTGATAATATCACCATGTAATTAGTTGTGACCTAGTGCCTGTGTTTATTAAGAGTTAATTTGATACTAATGAGTTTTAAATAGCCTCTCTGGAGTCATGTCAGCTCTGTGACTGACAAAAACTCTCTATATCTTTACAATTCAAAATAAAGGTAACATTTATGAACACTGGACACTGTATATATAGACTCAGGAAAGCCATTATTCATCATTCTAATTTCTGTGTCAATAAGTCATTTGACTACAATAAAATGACCGAAGGAGGTGGAACTGGTAATCTGTGCCCATGCAGTTCTGAAAGCGTGTCATTGCTTTCTACCAACAGCTGCTGCAGCAGAACTTGGAGACCAACTTCTACTCAGGGCAGGTCAGCTGGGACGAGGTGAGTCCAAACGACGCTGCCGCGCTGCTCAAGAAGTTCATCAGGGAACTGCCCGCTCCTCTACTCACCGCCGAGTACCTCAACACCTTCAGCGCCGTCAGAGGTCAGTGTGCAACATTTTAAATCTTGTGGTGTGAGCATTGAATGGAGAGTGCAAACAGCCTTGTGTCATATTTACACACCCATTGCATTTCAGAAGAACAAATGTCTGTTGTCTGGGTGATTTACTGTATAAATCAGGCTCTTCTTTTCCTTTACACTACTTCAACAATCTGCTGCCCACTTTTCCAGAAAGCTCGGCAGAGTTCACATCATAATTACCTGAGTGTCTTCACCGTGATGCTTACCTTTTCTGCTCTAGCACATTAAGATGAACAAGTTGATAGCCTTTTAAGAGGCATCTCAGCACTGTGACAAAGCAGCTGTAAAAGATCTCCTGTTGTTCACATTAGTCTCACCTTAATAAAAGAACAGACTGATATTAATATGATCTGATTGATGACTCACTGATGTTTAGTTTGTGAGGAGAATCAGTGCAAAATGATAAATGACGTTTGACTACAGAGACATAAGCTAACAAACCTAATGGCCACCTGTCACAATGTCATTAATCTTTAGATATCCCATTATTCTTAGCCAAATGCAGAGGAAATTAAGAATGTGTGTGTGTGTGTGTGTGTGTGTGTGTGTGTGTGTGTGTGTGTGTGTGTGTGTGTGTGTGTGTGTGTGTGTGTGTGTGTGTGTGTGTGTGTGTGTGTGTGTGTGTGTGTGTGTCTGTCTGTCTGTGTGTGTGTGTGTGTCTGTGTCTGTGTGTGTGTTAAACTTGTCTTACCTATTCTCCTTCCTCCTTCAGACATCACAGAGCTGAGGCAGAAACTCCACATGTTGAACCTGCTCATCTTGCTGCTGCCTGAGCCCAACAGAAACACACTGAAGGTACACACGCACGCACACACACACACTCACACACACACACACACACACACACACACACACACAAACACACACACACACAATAACACTTCAACAGTGTACTTATGCAGTAGAGACAAAGACAGTTATCACTTTCTATAGATGAATATACACCTTTCATTTCATCACATTTGGAATAGACACGCTAATGCTTTTTTTTGCATGACTCTTAACCACTGTGTTGGCATGCATTTAATCGTAAAACTTTAGTCGTAAAACTTTGTGTTAACATACACCAACTTTCCTCTATCAGGATAAAAGAAATATGCTTGATTTCTGCAGAATAAATCTGCTGTGGCCACATAAACACTTTGTTTTGACAGTATTCCTTCCAGGTTTTTAAATGCATGTTCAGAGATGGAATATAACTCAAGTACTAGTACTTGACGTACTTGAATATTTTCATTTCATGTGGCACTTTATACTTCTACTCCACTTCATTTCAGAGGGAAATATTGAACTTTTTACTCCACTGTGTTCACTTGCCAGTTAGTTACCACTTTAAAATTTTAGATTCTACACAAAACTAATAATGAGCATTGAATGATTTAACTACCCAGCAATATATAAAATATTTAAAATAAGCTCCACCTTCACTACAACAGCAAAATTCTCCTTTGCACATTAATCCATGAGTCATAATATTATAATATATGATGTATATGCACAATATATTTGATATTTCAAGTACATTTGTTAATATAACTTAATAATACTTGTACTTTAATATTGCAAACATAATCAAAATTAAAGAGTCGAGTTTAAAATGTTAAAAACAGGAATTTTACAGAGTCCATAAATTAACCCAAAAGTGTCAAAGGCCATACATTTTTATTTGACATTTTCTACAGGACCCTTCATGCCTGCCTTAAGGTTGTCATAAATTAATTTACACCTTCATGAAACTCGACATACCAAAGCACTGTTTCATAGTGCATTACCATATTGTTCTGTAACACTCAGCTCTGATATATAACGGCTTGCATTAACCATGACTCACTTTTCACAGACACAAGTGTGCAGTCAGCTCCATTTATAGTATCCAGGAGCATAAAACCCACCTGAACTAATTACTTTTACTCCAGTGGAGGCAGCTGAAACTTGCTGTGCATTAGCATACTTTTCACTAGAGGTTTTACAGATGATACAGTCACTGTGATGATTGACTTTACCCCATTTTGTGCTTCAGTGTAAGTGGCCTCTCAACGTTTACACATTGTTCAGTTGAAGGTGAGCAAATGTCTTTCAACATGTTTCATGTAATCTCAAAGAAAATCGCATTTGATCTGTGTATCCGCCAGGCCCTCCTCGAGTTCCTCAGTAAGGTGGTTTCCAGGGAGAAGAGGAACAGGATGAACCTGTGGGCCGTAGCAACCATCATGGCTCCCAACCTCTTCCTCCATAAGGCCGTCCCCAGCAGACTGACTGAAGGGGCGGAGAAAGGACATGCGGAGAAGGCAGCTGATGTCATGAGGCTCCTCATCCGCTACCAGGACCTGCTCTGGACGGTAGGATCATGCACCTTTTCTACATACAGACATTCTCATAACCAAGTTTTTAAACAGTTTTCTTACTTAGCACCGAAGCTTTTTTCTGGCTGAGAGCTCTGCATAAATCAAGTAAGTTGTAATTATGCACATATGATCACAAATGTGGTGTTGCTTTCCCTTTTTCTTCAGATCCCTAATTTCCTCATGAGCCAGGTGCGTAAGCTGAATGAGAACAGTAACCGGCGTTACCAGTTCTACGATCGCCGCATCAAGAACCTGTTGAGGAAGATCCACGCAGACAGCCGTGACAAACCTGAAAAAAACACTTCAGAGGTGAGCTGGTTTTCTGCTCACAGTACACCTGACCATCAGTAATGTCCAACAAAATATACAATATAGTTACAGACATAAATAACCGTTTTCTTTTGTTGTGCAGACGTGCCGTACGGTGAAAATCCAGGTTGGGGATCAGGTGAGCGGCACCATGGAGTTCCAGCTCAACATCAACTCTCGAGCCTCAGACCTCCTTGCTCAATTTCAGCGCCAGTCGGTCCGCAGCCCCGACAGTGGAAAGGGAAAAATGCGAAGGTGCAGTACTGCAGACTTCAAATGAATACATGCTGATGACAACTCTTTATTTTTATTTTGTAATGTGCACAGCAGTTAAGCTTTCTCTCTTGTAGTAGTAATAGTGTCGCTTTTGAATATTGCCTTTCAGAAAGACATATTATGTGTTTTATTTATCTTTATGGAAAGAAAGGATGCTTCATAGGTGTTTGATGTCTCAACAGAAACGGCTCTGTGGTGTATCCGGACTGTGCCCTGTACGAAGTGGGAGGGAATATTGGTAAGTTGGAAGTGACTGCAGTGTTTTCTGTGATTGGAGCGGCACTGACATTTGCATGTCTTTCTGCTCATTGAGCTGATGAAGGGAGCGAGGTCTTACGTAATGTGCTGTGCGAGCGCCAAAGAGACACGAGCGGTGCATCTGCAGTTATCAGAGCAGACAAATGCTTATTACACACATGTCTGTTCGCTCACAGGAGAGCTCACTCAGTGGACAGTTAAAAGAAAACTTCAGTCAGTTCATCTTTGTGATGTAAAACTTCTGAATCGGCACATTAGTACCTGATATTATTGACTGATAATTTCTGCTTTTTAGTTTAGAATATTTGCTGCTTTTCTGTTTTATACAACCGTAATCTAAATATATTTGACTTCTTATATTCAATAGGTCAGAGAATGATTTGACTAATTGAGACAATAATCAGCAGATGAATCGATAATGACAATAATCCATGGTTGCACTCCTAACTTATATGAAAAATCAGTTCTACATTTATGATTTCGCTCAGCTGCAAAACAATTCCAAAAACGAGGGCTTTTATTGTGTGCTTTCTGCAGGTGAGCACTGCCTGGATCCCGACACACACCTCCTGGATTTGTACAACAGCAACTCTGGAGGAGAGTGGGTCATAAAGCTGAAACCCAACGCCAGCAGAGTGCTGTGAAGGATGGACGAACAGATCGGGGAACAGCTCGGCAAAGAAAGGGAGAGCCTTAAAAAAAAAGATCAAATCCATGCAGCCCTCTCTTCTTGTCCTTTTCATCCTTGGAGCAACAAGAGAGAAGGAGACAGATGGAGGAAGCAGAAACAGATAGACGGAGAATCTGCCAGGAGCAGAGCCTAAGAACTGTCTACAGATTAACACACTTTGCCCTTTTTCTCTTTTACTCTCTCTCTCTCTCCATCTTCTTCCTCTTTTTCTCCCTTCACTCCATCATTCCTCTCCTGCGTTACCACCAGACTGCGACGCTGCAAGCTGCTGATGTGACGCATTACTTCCGACAGAGAACCTGCTGCATAGAAAAGAGGAGAGAGAGAGAGAGAGAGAGAGAGAGAGAGAGAGAGGTTGTCATAATCTCCAGCCATGAGTGAGCAGATGGGGATGCAGAGCACCTCTGGCTATAGTCCACCCCCTTCTCAGGCAACCTGGGCGATCATTTCAAATCATGGGTTGCATTTATCAGTCTTTTGCATGAAGCTGAAACATGATTCAGGTGTCTTATGACCATGTTTTGAATTTTAAATTAATGTCAGGACATTTTGAACACATTCTTATACAAGAGAGGTTCATTCTTGGCCTCAGAAAGTTAGTTCTGGGGCGGCCGGTGGCTCAGTGGTTAGAGAATGTGATGAGGTTGAAGGTCCTTGACACAGCGGTTTCAACTGCTGCATGTCTCCCCCTCTCTCTCTTACCCCATTTCCTGTCTGTCCTACAAATTAAAGGCTTGAAAAACTGCTTTAAAAAGTCTTTAAAAAAAGAAAGGCAGTTCTTGAAATTTTTTAGATCCCTAGAACTGCATCGAAGCCCCCCACATCTCTAGACCTCCACCGGCCAGTAGTTTTTGTGTAATCCTGCTGACTAACACACAAATAAACCAAACTGAAAACATAACGTCTTGGCAGAGAAAATAAATCAGCTGCATGTAAAGAACTCTAGAACCATGTCCTGCTTTTTCAATTACTGATGATTGAAAACCTCGGAAAAACTTAAAATATAATAATTTAAATTTAAAACTAAAAGCTATAGGAACAGAAGCTTACCTGGAAACAGAGGGGGACTCCGACTCTTTGTAAGCATGCAAACAGATCCATCAGTTGATCAACTGACTGATCGCTCTCGTCTATTCTTTCTCTCTCCGCTGACCGTTTTTCCAGCGCAGACAATTTGGTCATGAAGTAAACAAAGACGGAGGATTCTTCTCTGTATCTACTCCGTCTGTGCCATTCAAAGAGGGAAAGACCCAGATGAACTGATATCGTCTTATCTGTGAAACCCTGCGATCTCCTGGGCCTTATAAAAATCCATGGACTTCCAAGGACCCCTGACCCGTACAGAACAGTGCTCAAAGAGACTTTTCTTCTTTTTTTTTGACACCAAGGGATTTGGTGTCACAACCTCAGTGACAGGTATTGCACCTCTAAAGGGAGTTGTTAAGGACACACGGTGAAGCTGGTCTTCAGTTCTCATTTTTAATCACATGAATGGAGCCGAAAGTGCTGAAGTGACTCTTGGGGGTAAACTGGAATTGTTGTTGTTATTTATATGAATGTAATGCCATTGTTGCTTGTTGAGTATCCTGTATGTTAGAGAGACTTTAGGATTATGTGGAGTAGCTGCACTCAGTGTAACCGTATGTTGTGTTAAGTCACCCATACTCAGTGTGGGATTTGCAGTGTTGTTGTACATATTTCTTGATGCGAAGTTGTCTTTTTGATCTCTTTACATCCTAAAACAGTACAGTAAGATAAACGTCATGTGTAAATATCCATTCATATAATCTGATGTGAAGAACATTGCAGTTTGACTGTTTCTCGGGGTATTCCAAACACACGAAGGCAGCAAATGAATGTGCTTAACATTTTTGCGCAGATCGTCAGATGCGAGTCATTTACTCCTCGCAGTCGGAGCCATGTTGGTGCTTCGCGGCCATTTTGTGGGAAGTGTCTCGCACTCTCCACTCAATAGATGGGATAATGACAGCCGGCCCAGCACCAACATCCATCAACTTCTCCATCTCTGTCACCTCCTAATGATGGACCATAATGGCGGTGGGGTGCATGCATCAGAAACATGCCGAGGAATCACATTTCTTTGATAAAGGAGGAGGTAATAAATGGCTGTTATAAATTCTGCTGCCCTGAACCTGACGACAGCAGCAGTGTGTGTGTGTGTGTGTGTGTGTGTGTGTGTGTGTGCATGCAAGTGTGTGATGAGCTTCATTACACAAGTCCAATTGGCCTGTCCCAGGGTCCCAGGCACAGTTCAGTGCCTCGGCACAAAGCGAGCTGATGAAACCGCCTTCTGCTGACAATCAGGAGAACTAGGTCACCTCTGAAGCAGCATCCCAGAGGGCGAGCAGTCTGAGCGCAGGGACAAGTATTGTGTAAACACACATGACAACACACAACATGATGTGGAGTCACCAAAACGGGGACACACTGCGCCGGTTTTCTGTTGTTTGTACATATGTGAATGTTTTTGTGTGGCGTAGATATCTCTGAAACAGTGTTATCTATATAATCACCCAGGGACACTAAGCGACGGTTACAGGAACGTTTGTTTCCAGTTGGGATCAACGTGTGGCTGTGGACCTTTTATTGTCTTCATCAGCCTTTCTTGTGGTGAAGATTTCAGACATCAGTCAGCAGACGTCAGAATGTATATTTATGCCCTTTACACAAGTCATTGTTTTTAATACTTCTGTGAAACTAGTATTTGCTCTAGAGAGACAAACTTTTAAAGAATGTTTTTGTCAATAAATGTGAATCTAATGTTGTGCTAAATGTGATTTATTTGTCCAATATGGCGTAATGGGTGTGTTAGAAAGATGGTATCAACAGAAGCATCGTTCATCATTCTTGTGAATCTTCAACAGCATCACACAAAGCAGCAAACAGACATACACATATGTGAAAACAGAAAAAATCTGTAGTGAAGTATTGGTTTATTCTGCTGCTGTAATCAATAGAGAGATTAACCTTATAATGTGTGCGGGTGAAGAGGCCAGCGCTGCTCAGTTCCTTGATTAATCATCGCCACTGTTCCTGGAAAAACCATTCTCAACTAACTGCCTCATCAACTTTGATTATTCAAGGTCTCAGCGTGTCCAAATGGCTGCTTGAAATACAAAAGGAAGAAAACCGATGTGTGGTACAGCTTTCATTGAGTTTCAAGCTATGCGTTTTAAAATTTTAGAATTCTGGTTGTGAATATTAAAGTTATTGTTAATTTAAGTGTAACTGTTTGAAAATTAGATGATTACAAAATTAATGTGGGTTGTATTTAATATTTTCAGACTTAAAAACAAATGTAATGATCTGTATTTTTTAGATATTGACATAGTGCATGGTGATTATTTATCTAAATTGACAATAACAAGAACATTACCTCAAAATATTACCTGAAATACTATAATATAATATAATCTGAAAATTGCAGTTTTGATTTTCTAATCAAAATCTTCATATTGTCCCGTAGGACTCCCAGATATCTACTATATAGCCGCAACGATATAAAAATGTCTGTATATATTGCAAAAAAACATCAGCCAAACCGTTACAGCGATATTTACGCCATCTGGATGACGCTTTACATTCTGCTCCTTACACATTATGTTCATTTTGTACTAAAGTTCTTCATACAATGAGAAAATCTCTTAAATACTTTTCATTTGTAAATTATTTAATTCATGATTGAACTATTTATTTTTTGAATTATCAGAAAAGTTCTTATATTGTGATATACCTGTATATCCTTATCACGATAAAAATATTATATATCGGGATAGAGGATATTGGCCATATCGCCCAGCCCTCTATTGACAGATGATTTGAAAATGAAAATTCAGAGAATGAATCACATCTATTTTCAAAACGGCTGTTTGTTTCTGAGTAACTACTGTATGTTTGGATCTTTTCCAGCCTAATTCACTCATTTCTGACAATAAAATAAAAAAATCACAAAGCAAACCAAACTGCAGCCCCCCAGACGGAGCAGCAGCAGCAGCAGTCTGCCAGACGCAGGCCCCTTCGGCCTGCTGCAGAGCTAAATTACTGTAATCAGTGGATGAAAAGCAATCAGCAGCCTTATATGAGCTGCTGGCAGAACGCCTGACCCCGGCTCTCTCCACCAATCAGACCTCTGCATCCCATTCACAACTAATCACGACGTGCACTCAGAGCTCACCGCCTCCCTCACATTTGATGGAGGAAGCTCTCGTCTCCTGCTTTTGTCTTTTTGTGCCAGGCTGACCGGAGTCGACCGGCTTGATGAAGGATGACGCTGTGAGCTGAAGCTTTTTCCGGTGCTCTCATGGTGGCAGCCATGGTTTCCCTGCTGGCACCAGCCAAAGAGGCTCCACCACTGATGAAACAGTTTGCACAAAAGCAAAGTTTCGCTTTCAAATTTAGACCCTAATCTTTGCTGCTAATGATGTGTTCAAGTGAGGCAGGAAACGTTTAGAAAGAAAGAAAAACATGATCTGGTATAAAGTGAGCGGATTTACAGGACTGTACTGAGGTAATCACTGATGAACTGTCTGAGTGATTGGAGAGATGGTGCTAGAAGTAAAGCTCACAGGCTTGAATACCAGGTTCACCAGTTCATGTCAATGTGTAATTTACTTTGAGTATAGTCTCTGGAAAAGTGGGCTTTAGTGAGCTGAGGAGGACTAATCTCATCAAATAAGAAGGGAAAAAAAAGAATACAGAAATTTCTCATGTGAAATAACTAAACCTGTTTTAACTTTGGCAGAAAATGTTTCCAGGGCCTCAGACCTCCCACAGGAGAGCCCCAGTGGAGCGATAACTTAGTGTGTCAAGAGCCATTCCTTTATTGACGAAAAGTGTGGGATGGCAGCGCGAAGAACTGATTATTTTTACTTTATTATTCATAAATTACACAATAAATCTGAGATGGACAGTAATTCAAAGGCCTGGAGCCAGGCAGCTGAATACTTTGAAAGAGCCCTGAAACACCTTAAAAGGAACACTCCACCCTCAAAATGATTATTTCTGAATCAATTACTCACCCCATGTTACCTTAAATTCCTGAAGAGAAATGTGTTTTTCCTCCATGGTGAACTAAGAATGTGTCACACGGCCCCTTATTACTTAAATTCATCTTCCATTTTTGGATTCTTCAGAGGCATGCAAACATTTTTCTTCATTATGTCTGGGTGGGATCTTTAAATAGGTGAATGTAAGAATATCTTTATTACAAATAACCTCTTGAGATGTACCATCTCATTTTCAAGGGTATCCACACAATACAAGCTCAACTACACAAAACATTTAACAAGAAACAAAAGTAACAACACAATCAAACAAGACCAAATGTGACAAAACAAACAAAAAATAAATAAAGATGAATGAATATCAAATAAAAAGCCACACAGTGCTGCAGAGATTATGTATTTTTGTCGGCCTGAAAAATGTATCTCCCTGGTCGTTGGAAGTAAAAAGCTAACATTAGGCAATGAATGAACTTCACCGCGCCATGCTTCTGACTGATTGACTACACTTTTGTAGTCTCATTAAGTCTCTTGTTAGCAATAGCCTTTCTAAAGATGCGTACAAGCCTCAGAATTCACTTTTGTCCTTGTAGAACAAGACATTAGTCTTAAGTCTAAGTCTTAAGCTTGTTTTAATCACAGACCTTATTTAAGTCGTCTAATCAAGACACATCCAAAAATCCTTGACTACGAAACTCACTTCTGGATTTAGGACTCATTCCTGCAGCACTCAGTATAAATGTATTACTGCCAGTGATAGCATGAGGTATAAAAGGCATAAAACGTAAATTTAGAGGTGACTAAAATGCGTAAAAACCGGACTAAAGAAGGATGGCGGACAACTGACCAACTTTTGTGAATAACAGACGAGGAGACAAGAAGGATAATGGGGGGTGGACAGAGAAAGGAAAGCTTATCTGCCATGAACGAGGATGCCTCTGTCTTTGTCACACGACCGACCCCCCCCCCCCCCACCCCCTTATCTAGACTCTCCCTTTCGCCCCCCCCCCCCCTCACTCTTTTCCACCCTGCGCTCGCCGCCACGGGTGGATCCCAGTGTTTATCTCAACACCCAGCCCTGGTGTCTCCTAGCAACGGCACACGGCTCATTTAACTGCCCCTGCATCCTCTGTTTTATCCACCCAGTTACATACAATATGCCAACTGCCTTTATTCACATTTTCTGTGCTTTTAAGGTCCTGAAACGAGCCTCTGAGCCTGGTTGTTGGTGTGTATACATGTGTGTAGTACTTGTCTCTCTGGCTTGAAGCACTCAAACCATATCAGTGCCACACTTGAGGCAGACAGACAGGCCGGAGAGGCGGTTCTGTCAGGACGTGTCACTCCAGGATCCAGCAGGTGCACAAAACACACACACACACACACACACACACACACGCACACAATCAATGGGGGAAGACAGGATTTGGCCCTCAGTCTCAAAGGCCCTCACAGAATCAATTAGCATTTAAATTAATGAAGCGCGTAATGAAGAGAGCGCTATCTCTCCTGCAGAAATCTGACAGACAGGCTGATTGTGAATCTGCATCAGGAAAACACACTGAAAGGAACATCAAAGATATTTAAATAGCCACTCCTTTCCTTGCCAATTTAATAGCAGAGCTGCTTTAAATAAACCTACAATGCGCATGTCGTGTTAATGCAATCGAATTTCCATATAAAAAGTGACATTAATAAAGCACATAATTAAAGATAAAATGATTGCATGGAATAGGCCATCTTTATCTTTCAAGATCCATCAGTGCAAATATGCTTAAAGGAGGCTGCTTCCGGTGCAGATAACCCTAAACTGATTTACTCAGGCAGATGTGAATTTGTGCTCATTTCAACCATTCAGGATGGATTTCTAAATTTAGAATAGACTTTATTTGATTTTTTACTAATTAATATGGTGGAGATGAGGCAGACTGGAAGCTCCATTGTATTTTACTCTCAGATCAGTCTGGTAACCTGCGGCAGAGAAAATTTGGAGAAGGTAGCCCAAGCAACAGAACGTTTGTCAGCGTTGGTTTTGAGGCAAGTAGAGGCGTGACGCAACAAGAAGTGCCTGTTCAGTGCAAACAACATGGCGGATGAGATGAGCGCAGCTATTGAGCAAGCTGCTCGCTAACACTTTCTTTTTTGGATCCTACTGTTGGAATATGGACCGGGCACCTGAAACTGTGCCTTTTATCCGTAAATTCACGTTACACATGTTGTTGACTTTGCCTAGGCGCTCTGTTAGTACGCCATATGCTTTGTTGAACTGATTGATTTGGCCCGTCTATCACAAACATAGGTGGTGATAGACAGATGATTTATCCAATCAGCAACCAGTATTTCCGCCTCTTCCCAAAAGCTCTCCAACTGAGACTTCCCAGATGGATATGCAGAGCAAATGAGAATCAATCTATCTGGCGGAGCCAGGTTAACAGAGCCCTAAAACCGACAGATAGAAAACAGATTATCAGAGGAGAAGAAAGTTACCATCAAGAAACCAGACGTTTTCCCCTGTAAATATTGCATGTAACTCATTCTAAACTGTCTCTGAATTGTGTCTGAACCTTCAGTGCAGCGTTTCACTCGACGGACAACGAGCAAGATAGCGCAAGTACTGCTCATCCATCCTGCACTGAAGGTTCAGACACATGCGCAGCTGGTTTCCAAAGTGTTTTAAGAGACAGACGTCTGTTGCAAAGTCTCCCAAATAAAAATAACATAAACAGAAAAATATGTTGATGTTTCGATATTCTGTTTTTATGTGTGCAGTGTTTCACTGGAAAGTGTTGAGGCAAGACTCCAGCCTTCCCGAATCTTATGATGAGAAGAGATTCAACCAAGACGGAAATTCAATCAATCAGAGTTTTATTTAACAAGTGCAGATATATCTGGAGATTCAACAATGCAGAAGCACACAAACCTGTGTCCAGCTGAATCTAACTCAAAAAAGTGTTTCTCTAATTATATGTGAAGCGAATCCCTCCCTTTCTGTGCTCAGTCTTCTCCATCAAACAGGTGTGGGCTTGCATAATCAAGGTCATACAACAATGGTTACCCAAGGTCAGTAAGGCATGAGTGAATCCAAGGCATAAAACAATGTGACACTTTGTAACTGAGTAACATATTGAATTATAAGTGTCTATATATCAACAACAGACAACGTCTGAAAATAGAATTGAATTGAATTGAATGTGCAAGCAGCAGGATGTGAGGTAGTACTCATGCCACAACAACCCGCGCAATTTTTGAAAGTAGTTGGTTTGCTTCTTCCATCTGGGCGTCTCTTCCTTATTGGTCATTGTGCACACTAACACTGATCAGCTCATCGCCGGCTATCAAAACCCATTCAAAGTGCTACGTCACCTCTGGAGACTCGTAAATCCCTCTCAGGCCTTTTTTGTGTAATGGAAACACGGCGAGTGAACGGCCATTTTAGAGGGGGCGGGCCCTGAAACTTCTGAGCAGCCACTCTATGGGGCTGCAGGGGAAGAAGGAGGCGGGACAAAAGCACGGTACGAATGGACAGTGTGAATGCGCCCTTAGTGTTTTCAGGTAAACTAGCTGGACACACTAGTGACAACCCTTGGACCAGTCACTGCTCTGAACATAAACACACCCACCTCATTTTCATATTATATGCTTGTGGAACAATTGGAAATGTGGGGAAGAAAATAAAGATTATGCACCAAAAACAAATATATAATAAATTAAAAAGCACAAAATATATTTATATATATTTATTTATTCATACACATTTTAATTTTGTAATATTTACTGACATATTCACTTTTTTTTCTGACATATTTTGATCTTTTACTGCCTTTTGTCAGTTGCTCTACTGTATTGTAGCAGAAAAATGTTGTTGGTTTGTTTTCTTTTGTGTTTGTGACAGCTGATGATGTTTGTGACACACAAACACACACACCTCTGGCAGCGCTGCCTAACTGCCAACAACCAACACTTCATCCCCTGGGTCCCTACCCACCCATACACACACACACACACACACACACACACAGACACACACAGTGACAGCATGTCTCACACTGAACAAATCTGAATGTAGCACAAACTGATGCTTAAGAAAAGGGGAGTGTGTGTGCGTGTGTGTGTGTGTGTGTGTGTGTGTGTGTGTGTGTGTGTGTGTGTGTGTGTGTGTGTGTCTGTGTGTGTGTGTGTGTGTGTGTGTGTGTGTGTGTGTGAGTGTGTGTGTGTGTGTGTGTGTGTCTGTGTGTGTCTGTATGATGTCTGTGTACATACGCTGACAGCAGCACACAAACCTTATCAGGACGACACACTGACAATAGAGAGCTGTTAGCCTGGAGTGTAAAAAAAAACAGTGAGGGAGGGAGGAAGGCTGTGCTTCACTCTCCATGACTCATGGATCAAGACCCCCACCAACACCCTTATACACACACACACACACACACACACACACATTAAACACCCCCATTTACTGTACATCATTATATAAGATGCCGTTTGTTTTCTTTGAATTGTTTGATACCATGGAATCTTTTTTGTCACCTCTATCCCGACTTTCTGTGCTCTCAACATCTGATGGGTGAGAGGATGAAAGGAGAGGTAGAGAGGGGAGGAGGAAAAGGAGGGGGAATGTAGAGGAGAGAAGAGGAGAGGAGAGGAGAGGAGAGGAGAGGAGGGGAAAAAGGACAAGAGGAGAAAAGTTGTACAGGACGCTTTGTCCTTCACATGTCTCACAGCTCCTTTGCACCAGTGTGATATTTGTTCCAACGTCCAATACAGAGCCAAAAACTCGGCACACACCCTCCGAAACACCACGCCATCACTGCATTGTCCCGGCTGCTTCACTGTACAGCATGCGTAGTAAAGAGAAACACCCACGCTGCACCACTCCCTCCAGGGGGCTTTTCCTGACCGCAGCATGAGGAAGGAGAAGAGAGAGAGAGAGATGTGGGTAGACAGTAGTAATGATGACAGTGGGACGCCGGAGGTTAGCATTAGACAGTCACTAATGTGTGTGTCTCAGTCAGGGTGCAGGACACCCCTGTGATCTCAGTGTGTCAGAGGATGATGATGCTGCTGTGTTGTGACAGAGAGACGAGACAGAGCGCTTCATTCAGCCTCAGGCAGACTGCGACAGGGCCGACAGCAGACGTATACAGAGGGTTACACAGAGCGCTGGGAGACGCAGGGATAAAACACAACTGAGCCACAGGATCTTTTAAAAATAAAGGTATTTATGACTAGTGTGAAAATGGGAAGAAGTGTGTTTTATCCAGCTTAAAGGAAAAGTCTGGTGATTTTCCATATTTTTTTGAGTTTTCAGCGAATCTCACAAATAAAACAACAGTTAACTGATTTGACTGTATCCTCTCTGAATATCAGTCATACCCTGTATGTAAAAATGTGCCTCAACTTTCTCCCACTGTACAAAAGTGAAGCCAAACCACCCCGGATATGGGCGCTGCCATCTTGCATTGGTGACATCCCATGATTAAGAACTACCTGAAATAACAGAAACTGTATTTGGGGGAAAAAAATAGATTGGCCCATGTCTCATCAGCTAACATAAATAATCAGAATTTGATCCTTTCCTTTCAATAAAATTATGAATGTTGGAGCTGCATCATTAAAGGGTATCTTAACACCGCCTGCTGACCTCCAGTAGTTTCATTTCTCACCTGGAGGCAGAGATGTAAAGGTGATATTAACGCAACATTTCTGAAGTAAAACAGCTTTACAGATTGGTGTTAAGTTACTTTTTAAATGTTATGCTTTATATTTTATACCATTTGTGTGTGGAGCAAACAAAAACGCCAAAGCCAGCTGAGATTTCTTTTCAGCAGCTTTGATCGGACAGAATGAACACTTGGAGCACAATATCCTTTTTTTTTTTAACAAATCCATGATGCAGATAAGAGAGTGGTATTGCTTATGACCATTTGGCATGGTGGATTACAGTTGTGCAGTATTGCATCACAACACAGCACAGTGTTTCTATTATTCTGTCCATCTTTTGCACATTGTGTCTTTGTGAACAGTGAGCATTCGCCAGCAGCTGGTAATGTAGTACCGCTTCCTGCTGCTAGTCTGCAGTGTTGCCTCAAGCCTCCTTTTCTCAGAGTCAATCATTGTCTCCCTCTCTTTCTTTGTCTCTGTCTCTGACACACAGAAACACACACACACTTCTCTATCTCTCTCCCTGTGCTGCCTCACGATTATTGTGACCCACAACTACATTTGAATATGGCCTGTGGATAAATTCAGTATTACCAGGTCACTGCCTTGCAGCATACCCCCCCTTAACACCGACACACACTCTCAATCTCACACACACACACTCTCACTCTCTCACACACACACTCTCACACACACACACACACACACAGTCTACCCAGACTCTTTCTAGCTGCTGTCGACTCTAATCATCGGCCGCCAAGGGGGCACAAAGCTTAAAAAAGAGAGGAAAAAAATAACCATGGCAACAAATTTGAGGCAATTTCAGTAATGATAGGAATTAGGTGGCGAGCGGGCAGGGAAGAAAAAGCTCTCAGCTCTGCTTTTGAATTGACAGGAATAAGAAGATGCTGCAGTTTGTGTTTACATTTACAGCAAAAAACAAAGTGAGTTTTATTCTGTTTCGAAGAACTCTGACGCTCATGCTTTGCTACGATGACACTGTTTCTATTTTAAGCAGGATGCCACATTATGCTGGCCAAAATAGGACACACAGTCACTCACACAGAATGAATGTCTGAGCATAAATGGCAGCTGGCAAAACAGGCTTAGCCAAGCATGAAAATCAACATGAATTCCCACTCGGCTGGAACTCGATGCCCTGATGCGGTGCTGCCTGCGACTCGTGTCCACGTCCCCGGACACCCCTTCACACAGTGGAGTGGAGAGCCATGCCACTCCAGGAGGCGGAAATAATGTCAGAGTGTTTGAGAGCGGATCACAGATACGACAGTTTATTGGACAGAGAGATACTGAGATAATCTGAGATCATCTGTTGGGTGTGTCTTTTACCTGAAATATGTTTTTTTTTCTTCTTTTGTTTTATCAATGAATTTGTCCGGACGAGTAGATTACCTGCACAAACTTCTCAGACGAGCAGCGGTTTATTAGTTTTGCTGTTGAACACGGACAACTCCGTGGAGGCCTGTAAAAATACAGGTCAAGTATTCCTTTCAACAACATGGAGAAGTCTATGTCGTTGGAAGGAATACATGAAACATTATGGAGGTACATGGTTTCTGCAAGTGAGCAATGATATGCTGGAGATTTGAAGTTATAAGTGTTATATTGTGTTATTTAAAAGCACTCTACACACATTACTTTCAAGCCAAAGCAAATCTCAAAACTAAAATAGTTATTAAAGCAATTGAAATCAGTTTCTTTCCCTCAGTTTTAATTCAACACCAAAAAGAGAGACTTCTTCCTGTTTGATGTTTGCAGAAAAGGACAGGGAGTCAGTACAGGTTATAGCCTGGATCAGTCTTGTTCCCCTTTCTTGTCTAGGTCAAAGTAAAGTGTTTTTGTTTGTTCTGCCAGTGTGCCATTTTACACAGAGCCCTGCCAACCACTGCTCCCCTTTGCCATTTAAAGCACGCTGTGAGCTGTGCTGCCTTGGGGTTAAAATTGTCCTTTTTTTAATTGCAAGAGCGGTTGTTTTTAATAGCACCTCGCTTTCTCATTGTCTGTTAAAGTGGCTTGAAATACACAGAGGTTTAATTTAGTCTATAAACAACTTGTCTGAAAGCAGTTTTACAAGTTTGTGTTAAAATGTTAGAAATAGCCTCGTAGAACTCTAAAGCCCATTTCAAGACCAAATTAATGTGTAAAAAATTAACAATAACATGGGGACATTTTTTGAGCCAGTGCGCATTTTCATGTCTAACATGATCACCTTCTCTTCCTAAAACATCCTATAATTTCCAGCTGCTGTTCAGAAAATTCAAAATGGGGCATTCAAATGGAGCTGGGTCTTTTCACCGCTCAGAAAGCACCAGCTGTAGGAGGCAGCATTGACAGAAAGTGGAGGAAAGGAAAAAAGAAGAGGAGAGAGTGAGGGGTGCTATTAATCTCTCCCATTCATTCACCACTCTACAATGAATTGCAGCTGTGGCTGCAGATAAAACTTGAGCTTTTTTTTTCTTTCTTCTCGGGTGATTATCTGCAGTCAGGTGCCCGGGTGGAGGTATGATCACAGCAGAGCAGAGGGAGAGAGGACACAGCCAGGGAGGGGAAGAAGAAGAAGAGAAGGACTGAGACAGCAAGGGGAGGAGTAGAGGGGCAAGTAAGAGAGGATGAAGATGGACGAAGGAAGAAGAAAGGATAGTGAGGAAAGAGAAGATATGAAGGAGACAAAGAGCGTCAGAAAAGGACACAACGGGCAGAATTGTTAATGACTGCCGATGGAAGTGAGGGTATACCTGAACTACTAGAAGGACAATTAGGTCACTGAACTAAATACAGCTTTAACAATTTTTTTCGTTGTTGATTAATCTAAAACGAATAAAAAAATAAATAAACATATCATCATTTGGTCTGTAAAACATTAGAAAATTAGAAAATCACAATTCCCTCAAGCCAACAACAAAAGATATTACATTTTCTATAATGTAAAACAATACAATTGACTTTAATCTTTAAGCAGTTTAATTTTCTGTTAATATCTGTTAACTAAAACTAGTTGAGTATAAAAAACACAACAAGACAAAAAGAGTCTCCAGCCAAGCTAACAGATCTGTGAGGCTGCACAGCGATGCTTTGAGCTAAATGTTAATGTCAGCATGCTATCATGCTCACAATTACAATGCTAACATGCTGATGTTTAACAGGTATAACGTTTACCATGACAATTGTCTTAGTTTAGCGTGCTAGCATGCTAACATTGAATAATTAGCACTGAACACAAAGTAAAGCTGAGGCTGATAGGAATGTCATTAACTTTGTAAATATTCTGTCACAAACTGAGGTATTAAACAGATCAAAATGTTTACCAGATGATGGCGCTGGATGAAAAAGTGAAAAGATCCCCAAAGTTATTACAATTCCGCCTAAGGAGAACATGAACATGTTGAATAAAATGTCTTGGCAATCCATTTAAAAACACAAATATCAGCCAAAAGTAGATAAAAAGTCAGGCCCACATGAAAGTCATTAGAACGTATCCACTGACCATGAATGTCTCAAACAAAATTTCATGGCAATCCATCCAATACTTGTTGAGATATTTCAGTGTTGACCAAAGGGGTGGACCAATCAACCATCCCAAGACGACGTCCCCATAGCATAGGAAATACAAATTACAGCAAGCCGCTGGGAGACACCACCACACACAGGGGGGAGGAGGGGCGGCATTACAGGAAAAAATACACAGAGCTGTGAGACTGAAATGCAATAAGGCAGATGTAAGAGTGAGAACTGGATTGTGCACCGGGAGAGGAGGTGCAGATATGGAGGTGTTTAATATTGTTTGCTGTTTATCTTAACTAAACACAAGCACACAATAGAGATGATATCTCGCCCACCTAAAGGGGGGGAGAAACATTTCAGATCATGGTGGAAACGTGATAAGCGAGGTGCAATCTAATAGCTTGACTTCTGTTGCAGCAGATATGACCAGAAGAATATTTCCTTATGTTTACAGGAATGTCAAAGACTGAACGGATTGGATGTAAGAGGAATATTCTGAACAGTGAATTAATGTCAACACACACAAAGCGGATTATAAAGCAGACCACTGTTTAGCACACATTGACCAAGAGCTTTGGATGTACTACAGTTGGGTATTGTGTGCAAGAAAAAAAGAAAATCAGTCGCTTTAGAAAATCCCCAAAAAAGACGTTTTTATGTTAAGTGATAAAGCCTTTCAAGAAATTATGACTCAAGTCCGTTGGAAGCATAGAAGGAAGTTGTATGATGTTGCTATAGAACCGCAAAGTCCACGGAGAGAGGTTAAGGTGGATGGACGTGTCAACAAAACGTGTCTCAGGACTGTGTGGGTGTGTCTACTGTGAATGAATGACGTCTTCCTTAGTCTGCTGTTAGCTTTGCCTCACCTGTTAAGGCTGGACAACGTACACCTGTATCATTCTTGTTGGTAGACGGACATTAATGACCTCATAAATTACCATCAAATTCTCATCAAAGCCCCGCCCACCTTCCACCCAAGCAGAGGTCTAATCAGCCAGAATAACTGAAAACACCTGTGTGGGTGTTCAGGGGCTTTAACACAAGAGGTTGCTGTTTGTTTCAAGTCAGCGTTGGTTTCTTTTAACCACAAATGTTCTAAAAATGTTACAAATGTGTTACCAAGTACTTATTTTTCATATCCTGACCCTGCCAACACAGACACCCAACCCTTTCCTGATATGTATCCAGGAAATGTTTGTGCCTAAACATAACCAAACCGTAGCTTTTTGATGGCATAAAAATGATATCTTAACAGTGATTTGTAAGAGATTTCAAAGGCATAAACAAATGACGTCATCCTGTCAATAGGGGCCCGCAGGGGAGGAAGCTGCAGTCAAAGGACCACATTTCTACAGCCGCAGTCACCAATCGAAACTGGAATACTGCAAAAGCACTTAAGTTAGCAGCTCGGATTTTCATACCATGAACTTGAAAATAATGGCTCCCTGAGTGTTAGGAAATTAGTATGCAAAAGTATGCAAATTCTAGTTAATGGACTAAAATGTGCAAACTTGCTTGCATGGTACTTCAAGTTTTGTTTAATTCGGCCCTCAACACTCACGTGATACTTAAACCTTCACCCCACCAAAACCACATTCAAGGGAAAATGTGGGTGAATGCAGTTCTGTAGCTTCTCACCTTTGTTAACCGTGAACATGGTGCCCACTGGAGAACAAAGCAAGAGGCTGTGGTCAGAAAGCAGGGAGGCTGCTGATTTGTGTTTCTGTCAAACGCAAAAAGATAGAGGCGGCGAAGAAAAATGAGCATGAAACAGAGACGTCCTGCTTTGCATATCACAGGTTGCAGTTATTTTGAGGCAAAGGCTCTCTCTACATATCTAATATTTGCCGGTGGCCATTTCATTGTTAATTTCAGCTGGCTGCAGTGTAAAATGTTTACAATCAAAGTATTAATCAAATGCTGCCATAATAACCTGGCAAACATAAGGCCTATATATCGCATGATAAATCTAGTAAATCACTAGAAGCACTAAAACTCTCAAAGTATAAAGAAAATGCGTCCAACACTCCTGTTTAATTAACTTACATCTTATAATCATGGAAATTTGACCTTGAAAGGACTCTTCTGCAATGTAAAAATAAAAATCCCTGAATATCTGTGTGTTTCCTGTCTGGCCAGCTTGCCCTCTGCAGTCATGCATGTGTTCCTCAATGTTCTGCTTAAAGAGGACAAGGGGGAGATCGGAAAGCAATCAGTGGTACACACAGGGAGACCGCCCGAGGGCCGCCGGCGTTGAAAGGAGTGAGAGTTGAGGTATATTGACAGGTTTGTATGAGATGTGTTACCGTAGTGGCCCTCGGGGACTAAACGCAGTGTAGCACAACTCAAACACCAGCCTACATTAATAACCTCGAGTCTGTGAATAAAAGAAGCGTTTGAGAAACAGAAAACATGTGAGTGATGCGTGGGACATGACTCTGTACTGTTTTAATTTTATTTGAAAGGCTCTGAAACACTATTTTCTCAATTAGATTCTAACAAGGGGTAATGTTATTCTACATTTGAATCCGAACCTGATTGGTCTCTATCAATGAAATCGGATCAAATCTGCGCCCACACACTGATGAAGCAGATTGAGTTTTACCTAAAGATATATATGATTTTCACTTTGATTACTGGTTACTTAGTCATGAATAGTTCCTGTTTTAGAGAAATAGTTGAGATTTGAAGTTTTCAGGAGCTTTAAAAAATGTACATAAAAATAAATCTTTGGTCCCGTCAAAGTGGATGAAAACAAATTGAAACATCTATTGTGTGTGCAAAAAATAGTTGGCGTGACTCTCTGCAGCTTTTTTTTTTTTTATCCTTTAGATAAATATCATTAATCAGGACAGACATAAAGCTTAGGAGGTGTAAAATGATTAAATGAGTGAAATTCAAAGAAAGACCATAAATACAAAGTACATTAAGACATTTTTCTGCTGTTTGGTGTTTGGTGATTTGTCAGGATTAATTTGGAAGAAATGTGTATAAAATTATACGTAATACGAGTCAAATATTTACATTTGGTGGATCTTGTGCAGCATTAATGTTTGACTGGGTGTAATCATAGAGTTTCAATAAATATACTTCAGAATATATTGTATAAGAGATGTTGTAAGAGAGAGTGGAACAAGATAAGGTTCACCATATTCTATGGCTTGTAAAAGCAATAATGGTTAGCCCGTCTCTCCATACTTTCTGACTTCTCTGTTACTCATGCCGATTGCTTCTCACTGAAGACAGGAATCTTTAAATACAGGTCAGGAAAACAGCTTGGCACTGCAAGTTTTAGCAAACTCACACAAGTACATTTATTGGGATTATTTTCATCTACAGATTTATGCACTTATGTGCTGCATTGGTGAGTGTTTAACGAACTACGAGGTGTGTGTGGCATTGACTATAAATAAACTACAGTGCCCTTGTTATTTGCAATGACGGTAAAATATCACCCAGTGCAAGGTTGTGTTTTTAATTGTTTTTGGACAACAATGGCAACAAAAGAACAATTTATAACAGACTCTGGATGCACAGACATTGATCCTACTTGTTTTTCAAGTATTTTCATCGGATTTGTTACAAAACCCTACAGTATGTGACACTGCTTGAGAACACAAACACCTCAGAACATTGCCTTTGTCACATTATTTAATTACATATTATGTATACATTACATCTAAAGGAGTAGGCTCCTATTAGAATATTTGCAGGTGCGAGTGGCTCAGACTAAACTGAAGATTGGAGCGATGCAGCATTTCTGTCTGTTCCACAGTTGACCTGCGGTCTAAATATAGAGGCAGTTATTGGCCTGGTGTGGCAGAACGATTATAGCTCTTGAAAGACAAAAACACCTTTTGTAGCCAGGCTTCTGTATTTGTGCAACGTCTTGCACATCAGCCCAGAAATCAATAGTAACATCCATTCTCCTCGTGTGTATTGTATTGGTGTGTGTTCCTGTGTGTCTGTGTGTATATGTGGGCCCCCGTGGTTGAGCTCATGATAAGTGCTAGAGTATTTTTTCCCCCTGCTCTTGATTGTGCCACTGACAATAGCAGTTAATGACAGCCCAGAGTGGCTGCACAGTTCGACTGTGGGGGGATGGGAGGACGCGGAGGCAAAAACCCATTTTCAAAAGCATACATGTTTTTTTTATTCATAAACCTGTATGCAACATGGCCAACGGTTGCCTTTATTAAGCTCCAAGCACTTTCCATGAGCGCTGCGAGTTTCAATTAAATCAAAGCTGTTTGAAGGCCTGCCGACATCACAGGGACAGAACAAAAAGCTTTCAGCAGGTTGTGAATGTAGTCAATTGCAAACAAGATGTGCATTTCAATGAATCATTCAGGCTGGATAGGGAGAGGAAATGAATGGGTTATACTAATAAAAACATAGGGATACATTGGTAGAAAAAACAAAGCATCAATGCTAATTTGAAAAAAGGGATTCCCTGACTGCAGCTTTTGATCCAGCATCTACTTCAAAGAAATACATCAATTTATGCTCCTAGAATGAATGCAAACAATTCAAGGAGATTATAAATGGGCTTTTGAGAGATGTAAAAAGATATCCTCACATATATCTTTGCGGATATATTGCTGTATTTTGACTGAAGTTTTGCCTGATCTTTGAGTTCAAATATTCCTGTTTGATGTAACAGATGAACGTAGACTTCAGTAGCTACACAAGGTTGGAATTAGCTCATGCTGTTAAAGAAACATCACAAATAGACATTTGGATAATACGCTTATTTGCTTTTTTAGTGAGCTTTAAATGTAAAGATTTATAACTTTCAAATTTGTCTGATAATTATGAAACTGTAGCCGGTTAGCATAGTTTAGGGTAGCGTAGCGTAAAGACTGGAAACAAGGGTAACAAGCCGCCTCTGTTAAAAGACAAACAAACAAAATCCGACTACCAGCGAATCTAAAGCTTAGTAAAGATGTTTTTACACTTCAGTTCAGTTTCAGTTATTGTACTCATTAAACTAATGAGATATGAGTGGTACATTCAGAGGTGCTGGTACACAGCTTTTCCCTTGACAGAGCCAAACTAGCTTTTTACCTTTTCCAGCCTAAGCTAAGCTAACAAGCTGCAGCTTCATTTTTATGTCAGACATTAGAGTGATCTTAATGTTGCAAAGAAAGTAAATAAGCATATTTCACAAAACATAAAAATACTCCTTTTAAGATCTCACCATCAATGTACAGCATGAGACTTCTGTATGTTTAGTCTGTTACGTAATTCTGGTATTATCAGCAAAATACACTTAAAGTATTAAAAGCAGAAGTACTCATGATGCAGAATGGCTCCTTTCAAAGTGTAATGTTATGATGGATTATTATATTATTCTGTTTTATCACTAACAAATACATGTAAGAGCATTGTAATGTTGTAGTGCATCAATGTGGAGCCAATTTTAGATAGGCTACTTTGTATAACTGAGTCTCAGTATATCAGATGTTTTTTATTTAAAAATGACTTGTTGCTAATGTCATATACATTTATTGGTACATTACTTCCCTCTGAAATGTAGAAGTAAGTACCTGAGTAAATGTGCTTAGTTACTTTCCATCACTGCATATCTGATGCATAACCACATGTTTTGTTTGCTTTGTTTGTTTGTTCCCTCTTGTCTCTAGTGTCCTGCACAACTTTGAGTGTATGATACAAAATCAAATATGTAATACATTAATTGAGATTTAAAGTTCACTATTGACCTTGAAACAGAGATCACCCAAAAGGTAAGACTGATTTACAAACATATATAAATTGAAGTGTATTAGAGTGAAATTAGATGGGTTGAAAACATGACTGACTTTTGCATGACACTGTCCACAAACTATAAGCTCATCAGGCAGGTTGTCCTGATGTGTTATTGTGACTGTGTCAAGTGCTGCAGGACAAAACACTGTGGACCTTTAAGCTCTCTCAGTCAAAGTGCAGTCTGATTCAAACATTGGGGGAATGCCTGTGAGAGCTGACACGATGCCCCTGCTCTCATGACATAAAACTTTAATGAGAACAAAACTATTACACATGGGTTAAACAGCCACTGAGGTCTGCTCCTTTATTGACTTGGCTCTGGGTGACAAGACCACACACACACACACACACACACACACACACACACACACACACTACTGTACCACACACATATCAATACTACCAATGAAAGGTACTACTTACTGTAGTAGTGTAGCAGATTAGGCGTGATAGATATTGATGATTTCCCAACATTTTAAATGTTGATCCATACAGAAGACATGTTCCTTGCTTTGCTACTCACTTGCACTTATAAATGATTTCAGACAAAATAACAACTGAGAATAACAGCGTTTCAAGTCATTAGATGCTCATTTAAAACAATAATTAGCTTTAATATCCAATCATTTATCTCATTCGCCTTGAGGCAAGTGTCAGATGTGCGCACATACATCATTTGCAGAATAACAAAGAAAAGTGCACGTCCAGGTCCATGTTTGTTGGTGGCTCCAGGTTTATTTATTTATTTTATATAGTCGTGTGTGTGTGTGTGTGTGTGTGTGTGTGTGTGTGTGTGTGTGTGTGTGTGTGTGTGTGTGTGTGTGTGTGTGTGTGTGTGTGTGTGTGTGTGTGTGTGTGTGTGTGTGAAAAATCGAAGGCATAGCTTTTGTGCCAGCCCCGGGCCGTGCAGGTCCCCGCGGACTGGCTCAGTTTATTGTGCTCAAAAAAAGGCAATTACAATGTTAATGTGTCGCAGCAGGAGAGTGGACCCGGGGAGCAGGACGTCAAAAGGTTGATGGAGAGAGCGCAGTCATCGTGGGTTAACAGCAAAACGGCGTCTGGGGAGCGTTTTATATCAAACACACACGCACATAGGAATGAACTCACCTATAGATACAGTTTAGAGGATTTTGAGGTATAAAACTGGCTTATAATGTTACTAATTCATGGATAGATGATAGATATTTGTCACTTTTGTCCTAAGACAGAGGCCATCATGCAGTACTAATACAAACCCCTCTCTCAGGAAGTCTCTCGGGAGCCCATAATAAGCCATTAAACAGGCGCATTAGGAGTAATGAAAAGGCTCTTAGTGGTTTACCACTGCGGGCCACCTGGATTCTTCTGTGTGTGTGTGTGTGTGTGTGTGTGTGTGTGTGTGTGTGTGTGTGTGTGTGTGTGTGTGTGTGTGTGTGTGTGTGTGTGAGTGTGTGTGTGTGTGTGTGTGTGTGTGTATGTGTGTGTGTGTGTGTGTGTGTGTGTGTGTGTGTGTGTGTGTGTGTGTGTGTGTGTGTGTGTGTGTGTGTGTGTGTGTGTGTGTGTGTGTGTGTGTGTGTGTGTGTGTGTGTGGAAGTGGGCGGCGGCTGTGATGTTGCTGATGTTCTCGGAGTCGGACTGCAGCTCCGCAGTAAGAGGAAGAAGACACTGGAGATGAATTTGATAATGTTTGTATGTACAACAGGCTGTTTTCAGTTATAATTTCCGAGCACGATGGTCTTTGTTCCACTCTAAGTCTAAAATTGGACAATAACAGTCGCTAAAATGCAGCCTGTCTATTGTGGTCTTAGTCAGTGTTTATAGGACTTTTAAATGAGTAAATGAAAGGTAGGCCTATGTCACTTATTTACAATCTTACACGGGATACGCTTGTTGTGTTCCAGTCATCGTGACATACAGTAAAATTGCAGCATTAATGTAGCCCCGTTTTGATAAAGACTTCCATCCAGAAATATTTCTGGACGCACTAAAGCTTCACTTTTGGTAACAACCTTTTATTGTTGGTGTTAAACTCATCATTGAAAGTTTCATTGGACATGTGTGTGATGCTGTTCTCTCTCGCAAAACAGATCTTGATCTCAGTGAGATTACCCGATTAAATAAAGGTTATATTGGATATGATTTTTCGCTTTTAAATGGATTTAAATGGGAAGCCACTCTTAAGTCTGATTCACTGTGTATATCTGTAATTTTACGGTATTGCAGCGCAGTTTTGATTCCACGTTGAAGCAGTTTCTCCTCAAGAACAGCAGAAACATCAATTGAGGTGATAATCCTTTATCTACAGACAGTAAATAATGACACATCTGAGAGCATGACGAGGTCAGTCGGAAAAAAAGTTTCAGAATTACAGACAGAAGCTCCGCATTCACATTAAACTCACTCTAGTTTATTCAGTCGTGTGCTATGCCTCAACATTTCTAAGCCTAAGTCAGTCACCATCGTCTCTCCTGAACTTTTTTCTAAAATGTCTCATCTAATTGTATCACAAACACCAAGTAAGTGGACTTTGTGTGTTGATTATTTTCTTGTTTTCCAAGGTCACGAATGAACCTCATTACGCAGTAGAAATGTTGTTTAGGGTGGATTTCCTCTTTAAAGCTGCTGAATAGAAACAAACGCTGTCCGTGGTGCTGAAACCTGCGCAGCCTCTGAAATGTTTCTCTTTCTCTCTCTCTGTCTCTCTCTGTCTCTCTCTGTCTCTCTCTCTCTCTCTCTCTCTCTCTCTCTCTCTCTCTCTCTCTCTCTCTCTCTCTCTCTCTCTCTCAGCTTTCAAAAACGATTCGCACAAAACTGTTCAGCGCAGACACCACATAATCCAGTCGATAACACACACAGGGCTACCTGTGATTGTGATGCAAATGTTAATGGACTCTGAGGTCCTCTGATTAGCCTGATGTGGGCTAATTCCCCTCCTCTACAGTCCCCAGAGAGCCCAGAGTGCCTTTTCACTGTCCCTTATTAATTGCGGTGTGTTGGGAGGTATTTTTCTGCCTCGCTGGGCTGGCAGACGGAGGCAGCAGCTAGGCAATCATGGGTTAAAAGACAGGTGATGTCGCACAGGATGGATGCTTCGGTTTCCATAATTGTGTTATATGTTCTTTACTAAAAATCCTTTTGAAACATCGCAGCATTCGCACCCCTTTCCCTCCCTCAAATGCTCTTATGTTGGCGCAATGGGTCGTGCGTAAAATGAGTCATGTAACACACACACCCACACATCCACATCCACACACACACACACACACAGTCATTACCCTGTCTCACTGAAACCATTTAATGGATGAGGTAATGATAACCTACATTGAAAGTCATTGTAGACCTACATGATTGCAGTTAGCGCCATGGAAACATAAAATCAGAATTACCCTGTTTAGGTGTAGTGAAATATAGCCTGGATATAATACACATATTGCAACATAAAAAGCAACAGCAACATCAGTATGTGTGGATCAGATATATTTTAATTTGTATGTGTATTGGCCTATTTATTTGGTTGACTGGTGGTAGTTCAAATTTTAGATGGTATGTGTTATCAAAATGCTCTTTCCAGGAGGAATCATCCGCCATAATGACGAAAATTTGGCTTTTATTTGAGTTATTCGAGGAAAATATGGGGGGTTGGGTTGGTATCGGTGGAGGGAGGGGTTACATGAAGGCGGACAACCTCGTGCCAGCTCACCCATGTGTGTAATGTGAAAAGGAGAGCCGGGGGTGAAATACTGAGGGGGGGGGGGGGGGGGGGGTGTGCGTGGGGGGGGGGGTACACTGGAGGAAATGAATTTGAGGGACATAGTGAGATCACAATGCCATTTTTGGCTTTGACTTTCTATCACCAAGAAAGAAAAGGAAAAAAAAGTCTCAGCGGTGGATATCGAACATGCGAATCACAAACACAAAGCAGTGCGAACTCGGTAAACACAGATAAAGAGCTTTGATTGGTCATATCGACAGAGACGAGCATCCTCCTGGGACGTGGCACCTTGAACCCTCATGATGGGTGATAAACTGGAAAATCACTTTCCTCCTCTTTGCAGACGGATGCAGCTCAGAGATCAGAGATACACCGCGCACGTGGATGAAGTAACTGTGATCAAACAAATCATTTAGGCCTGGGAAGAATCTGAAAATACACTTTAATATCGTATGTGTGTGTGTGTGTGTGTGTGTGTGTGTGTGTGTGTGTGTGTGTGTGTGTGTGTGTGTGTGTGTGTGTGTGTGTGTGTGTGTGTGTGTGTGTGTGTGTGAAGTGTCTGAAACCTCCAAACCTGATGAATCCATCACTATGGCACACTTTTTCCAGTATAATATTGGGCAAAAGTAGCGCGTGACATGGTGTAACAGAGGCCTCAAAACGAGCACTTTAAGAGATTGCGTTGTCCTCGTGAACGAGGATGTGTACACGCGCAAGTCTGGGACTCATCCTATTATGATAAACCTAAATAGTATAGTAAACTTCACCGTAATACATTTACACTGATGACAAACAAATGATTTCCTATAAAAACAATTATTGCTGTTATTATCTGAACAGCAGGTCGTGAGAAGGTCCGGGTCGTTGTAACCTGCTGGCTGGTGGTGTCACGGCTGCTCTTTTCATCTTGCAGCACACTCCATCAGACAGCGCAGATCAGAGGAGGGCTGCAGCCCGCTGATAACAGCCTCTGTCATTAACCCTTTCATTCAGGGCTGAAGGAAAGCAGCCATTTTCGTTCCCTACAACTGAAAATTACAACAAAAAACACGCGCGCGGCAGGAGCGAGACAGGGCGTTTTTTTTTTTCTATTTTATGGCTCAAACCCTGTCGTTTAAATAAGGCTTGAGGTTCAACAGAGATGCACAGGCCCGATACAACTCGGCCTGCACTCCCCCAGCTGTAAGAGAAACCATCGTGATGCAGCTTTGTTTCATTAAGATTATTAAATTCATTAACAAAAACATTGAAGTAAACAATTGTTCTTTTATCGCATTTTTACCTGTCTGCATTGAATGAATAATAGCTCTAAAGAGGCTTATTATTATACTTCTTAACAGGATTTTTGTAATAATTATAAGATTTTTTATCAACATTACAGGCAGGCATATATGTGGTGTTTTATCCTCCCTTAAATATCTGACACACAGAGCAAAAAACAACAGACTTTTGTTCCTTGTTTTGTGATGGTCACCAGTTTACTCTTCTGCGTCACTGCTCTTATCAGGTTACAGTCCTTTCAAAGAAACCAGGTTCAGAGCTTTTAATAGGTCATAGTATCATTTTAATCTCAAGTACAAAGCAAATAGCCTGGATGTATATTATACAACATGCAACAGACCGGGTTACAGTATACTCACTGTCTGTTAGTACAGGCTGTTTCAGTGCGCAGAACAAGGCCGCTGCTTTGATGAGTTGTGATACTGCAGCCTGAGGAAACACTGAACATGGTGGACACAAAGCACTAGTGACAAGGTAATGTCAACAAACTGTTTACAGCGCGTTGGGCATCGTTTGCTAAATCACTTGGCTACATTTGTGACTTTTTAGAATGTGTAAACAAGACAAATAAATGGTGACAGTGAACTTAGAAAACGGTTTAACCATCGTTAGCTACTTAGATATATGAGGTTATTCTTCAGTCATGCTCGATTTTTAAAGGATGTTTATGAAGCAGGAAATTCCGCTTACAATATTGCACAAATTGGAAAAAAAATCTTCAGTACCCTCGACTTCCAAATAATAAAATCAAATGCAAAATAAATGTTAGCACATATTCTCTGTCAACAGTTATTTTCAACCAGGCATTCCCAGATTTTTAACTAACAAATCTAGTATCATATACTAATTGTTTTTCTCAAAGGAAACACCGTCGTGGCTCATACTGTTACATCATCACAGACACCGAATGAGTGTATGAGTGATTAATGAATGGATGGATGAGCTCCTGAATGAAGACTTCCGCATGAAAAAAGAGCCGGTGCAATACAAGTAGTTCTTCACGTTTCGATTTATGAAAAAATAAAACAGAGACAACTTTAAAAAGCTAAGATATGTGCAGTCTCACCATTACTTAGCAAAAGAAAAATTCACAAATATACTGTATATATATATATACACAGTATATGTGTGCATATATATTTCATCCTGAACAAGCGCAACGCGGTCTTTAAACCCGATCCATGTACTCCAAGAGCCAACTTGGGTTACTATGTTGATGCTCCGTAATACATAAAAAGAATTAGATTAAATCCTAGTTTTGCATTTTATATAATCTGGTCCAAAGAGTTAAGGTTTTCGTCAATTTCCAGCCTCCTTTTATATGCGTAAAGTTATGCAGGATTTAAGACCCCCGGAATGTCATTGGATGTCAGGGTGAGGTATTATAGATTATGGGTTGGGGAAGGGACGGTGGGGGTACCGCAAGCACCTCCCCTAGAAATGCAGCAAATCTCTCCCGTTTTCTCCTGATGGGGCACTGGGAGGGCTGGAGACGTGCTTGGCATTGGCAGGCTGATGCGGACACGTGTCTCCTCCCTCCCTCCCCCCCGGGCTCCACGGTACCGCATTGGCATCAGTAAAGGCACCTGAAAACCGACAACCAACTCTTGGAAACGCTGCCTGTCACCTTATAACCCAAAAGAAAACGATATTAAAAGCCCTAAAGAAACCTGTGGCTCGCCTTTCTTCGTGCGTAAAGCTTTTGCGCACACCGCCGAACTGCCTCACAGACTGAATAGGTGCGCTAGTCGTCGAGCATCAGAGCGCAGTGCCAAGATGCAGAAACGGAGCAGCGACGTCTGAAGGTGACATGAACCTGGGGATAATCAAGAGCAGCAGGCGTACACTGAACAAGAAGTGGAGATAGCAACTGAAAACCGTTAGTGTCTTGAAACAAAACGTGCGCTTTTCCTCGTGGCTCTATCTAATGCGAGGAACCAAGAGCTGTCATCCAAAGTAGCCTCACATTTTTACTGACTGGAGAGGAAAGACCCTAATTGAGCTGCAGAAAGTTGCGATTTAGGAGAGTAGCGAAAAATGGCGACGTTAATCAGAAGTAAGCTTTCTAATAAACTGTCGAATGCAGCCACCACGGTCTCCAACAAATCCCAGGCGAAGGTGAGCGGGATGTTCGCGAGGATGGGGTTCCAGGCTGCCACCGACGAGGAGGGTCTGGGCTTCGCCGCCTGCGATGACCTGGACTACGACCACCGGCAAGGCATGCAAATGGATATTTTGACAACCGATGAGATGGGAGGAGAGGGGAGCGGAGACGGAGGAGGGCTGGATGGGGACAGCCACTACCAGAGGGACGGCACCGGTCCACCGCACTCAGCCTCAAAAGACGGAGAACCAGCGAACGAGTTGAGCGAAGCAAGACCAAAAATCACCGCTTGGGAGGCAGGCTGGAACGTCACGAACGCAATCCAGGTAAAGACGCGCTTTGTACACGGGCGGTTCCGGCTCTTGGTTTTAATTGGCTGAATAGCCTCCAGAGCATTTGTGAAATTTGAGATAAACACACACCTGCGAGCGCATAAAAAGGTTGATGAAAATGATTCATCTTCAACCACCAGATTCGTCAAGTTGCTGTTTTTTAATGCTGTTAAAAAAAACTTTTAGCTTAAGAATGGAAGACTTATTTAACTCCAACTCATTTGTAATAATAAATATTTCTATTGGAGCAATGAAGAGATTTCAGAACAACTAAGGCTGAAAAAAGGGAGGTAGTTGATGCCCTGTGCATCCCTCCTCCTCTTCCTCCCCTCCTCACACACATTCTTTGTCTGTGATGTCCAGTGTCACAGATGCACGCGCCTGATAACTGCTCACCTAAGACTCCGCATGGCAATGAGTAAATGCATCTATAAAGAAAAACACCTTCATTTGTAGACTTTGAGCATAGAGATATCTAAAGGCTATTTTTTTTTTATTTTCACCATGTTTTGGGTTCTTTTGGGACAATTATGACTATAAGACTATGTGCGGATATGGGTTACGGTATCTGACATGCAGGCCTACTTTTTTATGCAACATATAAAGTGTAATGAGTCACCGTTGTATTTGCAGAAAGAAACAGGTGGTAGAAAATGTGCTGAGATTATTTGATATGAGAGAAAAAAACTGAATGTAAAGTGCGAAGATTTACTCGAGTCCGCGTGTGTGTAGGCTATGCGACAAAAATCCCTAGATGCAATCCTTTTCATGCCTTATCACGGCTGTGGTCAAGGCGGTCACCGTGACGTCAGAGAGTGTCTCCGTGTTGACGTCAGAGGCGGGATGATGCGCTCAAAGCGAAGTGGAAAACCCACAACATGAAAACGGGAGTCAAATCCACTGAAGAGTCAGGCCGACCAAAGCCAAGGCCCACGTTATAAAAAGATGTGCTTCATTAAAATAAATAATGAGTTCAGAAAAGCAGAAATTATTCATATTGAATGCCCCAAACCAGGTTACCCCAATCATAATGTTTTATGCCCTTCTTTTTATGCTCATAGGGGATGTTCGTTCTTGGGTTGCCCTACGCCATTCTGCACGGAGGATACCTCGGACTCTTTCTCATTATTTTCGCCGCCGTGGTGTGCTGTTACACGGGGAAAATCCTAATTGCCTGCCTGTACGAGGAGGACGAAGACGGGCAGCTCGTTCGTGTGAGGGACTCCTATGTGGACATTGCCAACGCCTGCTGCGCGCCCAGATTCCCGTCTTTAGGTGGCCATATCGTGAATGTAGCCCAAATCATAGAGCTAGTGATGACTTGCATCCTGTATGTGGTGGTCAGCGGTAATCTAATGTATAACAGCTTCCCCAGCATGCCAATTTCCCAGAAGTCGTGGGCCATCATCGCCACCGCAGCTCTCCTCCCCTGCGCCTTCCTGAAGAACCTGAAAGCCGTCTCCAAGTTCAGCTTGCTGTGCACAATGGCCCACTTTGTCATCAACATCCTGGTGATAGCTTACTGCCTCTCCAGAGCGAGGGACTGGGCATGGGACAAGGTCAAGTTTTACATCGATGTCAAGAAGTTCCCCATCTCCATTGGGATTATCGTGTTCAGCTACACCTCGCAGATCTTCCTGCCGTCTCTGGAGGGCAACATGCAGAAACCGAGCGAGTTCCACTGCATGATGAACTGGACTCACATCGCTGCCTGCATCCTCAAGGGCCTATTCGCCCTAGTGGCCTACTTGACCTGGGCTGATGCAACCAAGGAGGTCATCACAGACAACCTGCCCCCAACCATAAGAGCTGTCGTCAACCTCTTTCTAGTGTCCAAAGCTTTGCTGTCTTATCCGCTGCCGTTTTTCGCTGCTGTCGAGGTATTAGAGAAATCTTTTTTCCAGGACGGAGGACGCGCGGTCTTTCCAGATTGCTACGGAGGCGATGGACGCCTAAAATCCTGGGGACTCTCTCTCCGATGTCTCCTTGTTGTGTTCACCTTGCTCATGGCGATCTACGTGCCACATTTCGCCCTCCTCATGGGTCTCACTGGCAGTCTGACAGGTGCAGGCCTGTGCTTTCTGCTTCCCAGTCTCTTCCACCTCAGGCTTTTATGGAGAAAGCTGCTATGGCACCAGGTTTTCTTTGATGTCGCCATCTTTGTAATAGGAGGTATATGCAGCGTATCTGGTTTTATCCACTCAATGGAAGGGCTCATAGAGGCTTACAAATATAACATTCACGAGTAGAAACCATTGCTGGAACTAGATGTTAACTGCAAATCCCCATTTAGTGAAAAAAATAAAACACAGGACTTCCCGGAAGCCCCTCTGCTTAATCCATGCGTAAAAGCGCGCACACAACACGCGGACATTTTCGCACTCTCATACAGTCTTGCATCAATTCAGAAAAAAAAATTCGCGCACACGCACACACACACACACAGAGAGAGAGAGAGAGAGAGAGAGAGAGAGAGAGAGAGAGAGAGAGAGAGAGAGAGAGAGAGAGAGAGAGAGAGAGAGAGAGAGAGAGAGAGAGAGAGAGAGAGAGAGAGAGAGAGAGAGAGAGAGAGAGAGAGAGAGAGAGAGAGAGAGAGAGCCGTGGTAGTGAGGGAATCCAATGCATCCACAGCACATTATATGGACAATACATGTTGTATAAATATGCGAACAAACGTACATATACATATTTTCCAGTGGAGTGAACGTTTACAATATTGACCTTAAAATAAAATTGCAAAAAGGGCAGTTTGTCTTTTGTCGCTCTTGTGGTGCTTCCCCACATGAGTCTTCACTTCATATAACGCTAGAGTTTGTGATGGACCGACTTGCGACAGCATAATGTGATTTAAGTTGACTAAACATTTAAAAGTTTAAAAAAAACATTAAGAAATGCCACTTTTATAGGTTATTTGCAAATGATTACAGGCAGTGAATGTGGTATTAAATTAAAAAAAAAAAAAGCCTGCAGAAACACAAGACGGAAAAAGAACACAATGGCAATAACCACTAGAAGAAACACAAGAATGCATAAAGAAATATGTAAAAGAATAGCGAAGTTTCGTTAGATATGAGGAAATTGGACCTTCACCCGAGCAATTTAAAATACTGGAAATGCAAAATATCAAAGTACACAGCAGCTATACAAACTATGCATTGAATGTATGATATTTAAGACACAAAATATAATGAAACTGGGAAGTGGAAATGAAAAATCCTCCTAACTTCGATTCTTCAGCGTGAAGATGTTTAATGCTTTGATATTTTTTCTCCAATTGTTGACATTTATTTTATCAAGCTTTTAAACAATATTCACCTGACCTGAGCTACACGTTCAAAGCCCAAATTTTAGCTAGAAGGGGACCCCAAATTGAAACCCTGCACACTCAATTTACCATAATGCCCCCCCCCCCCCCCATTACATTTGAATACACATGGCCTGTTCTGAAATTAATTTGAAAGAATCGCGTCTCGGAAAAAAAAATCGGTGTCTGAAAATCTAATAGAGAAAAAGAGATCATTAAAGAGGAAAATGTTCATACAAACATTTTTCATTCTGTGCAATCCAATGGGTCCTGTGGAAATGTTATAAAACCGTATGTGTAGTGTGTTATTGTGGTTTCAAAAAGATGGAATGTATATCTCAAAGTCGTTATCATATATCGTGAAATTAATATTAAAGAATAAAGAAATAAGTGAAATTATATTGTAAAAGTGTGTGGTTTAATGTAAAACGAAAAACGTTCAGAACATGTATTTTTTTCTCTATAATAAAAGGCAGAAAATGATTAAGAAAATAGTTGCATTCATATTTTTTTGTTTTGTTAATAGAACTGAGGTTAATTGACACCGTGTAAAGGCTGCGCTGGCCCAGGGGCTGGAAGAAAACCATAGTGTGTGTGTGTGTGTGTGTGTGTGTGTGTGTGTGTGTGTGTGTGTGTGTGTGTGTGTGTGTGTGTGCATGCGTGCGCGCGAGAAGGGGGCTTGGGTCGATACAGGCCTATTCTAAGCCCCTCTACAAATCCTACCATATTGTTTTCTAGATCTTTCTTTATATTTTCAAGTTTTGTCAATTGAAAACATGCATGCTTTCCACCGGGCCCTGCACGCTCAAATTACATCTTGACAGGTGTTCTGCTGCAGGCATGGATCCAGCCTTATAGTGGACCTGTTCATTTCTCTGCGGAAACATCTGGGCAAACCGTTTATTCCCTGAGTGTGCTTATTCCCAGCTGTTGGAACATGAAACTACCTGGTGCATATGAATGCCCGGATGGAGTATTCACCTATAGCAGCTTTAAAGGGCCATTTCCCATGCAACAGCTGAGAAGCACAATCAGATGCATCTCAAACATACATGACTCTGCATGTAGTTCGGCATCTTTAATTAATTTGGACTTTACGCAAAATAAAGCTTACATGGAATAATTCTTCCATATTCCTGATGACACGCATCAGTAATCAGTATTTTCTATCACCCAGTAAGAAAAAGACAATTTATAGTCATCACCGAAAAAACGTACAGCACAGAAAAACAGAGGCCCATACAAGTCCAATCAGGACCTAAATAAAGGAATTCTAACATTACCAGAAAGTAATTAGACGGATGTTCTCATACAATCAACTCCAAGATCGTTTTACAAAATATCATCATGCCTGGAGGGCCACCTAGTGGACAGGAGAGTAAAGATCGCAGGCCTTTTCTTTTAGTACAGCCGCCCTTACAGTGTATGCTGTTCTATACAGCATACATACAAGGGGGAATTCTTCTTAATAACTTTGCACCTTGGACTTTGTGGGTCAGAGTAGTCAGAAAATCATGCTGGCCTGCATACTTCAAATAGGACATCCTGGTATTTTTGGCATACTGCATTTGACATTATTTTTCTGGCATAATAGTAGGGTAATATTTAGATTGTAACATGAAATATGACCTGCAGGTGTACCGTCTAGCCGTTTTAATTGACTTTTGGATGATCTTTTTTGCGTAATTTTACTTGCATAATAGTTGTGATTCATATTGACAGATAGTTGTGTCACTGTTACGCAACAGGTCGGAAAAAAAAGATTCCCTTCAACTTATTTAAAGGGCACTGGCTTGAAGTTGTACTTGTCGATTTGCCAAGAATAATGTCCGTTTCCACACTTATTTGTAATGCAATCTTGATTTAAAGTACTTTAAAATAAATAAAAAAACATGATAAAAAACCACAACGCTAACTTCTTCGCATTTCAACATTTTATTGCAGAAGAAATGAACTCTGTGGAGTAGGTTTATTAACAGTGGATTTAATATCTGTAACAATCTCCCAATCTAACGCTATGGTATGCTGGCTCCCTCTGCTGGCCATTCCATAAAAAGGTTGGTGGAAGTATCTACAGTAGCTCATTGGATATAGTGCCACGTCTTGTTTACCAAGAACTTAAGACGATTAACTGGGAGCTTGAAATGTACAGAAGAAAAACATAAAATAATTTTAACTGACAGACATAGCTAAAATTCCAAAGTTCTTTTATTTCAAGTAATGGCATTTTAGAAAAGCTTAATAAAAATTTCATAATTACACAATAAAACAAATATTTACAGGCGATATAATGCCATTGGTGGGATGAGGAAAGGATGTGGTTATTAAGAAAGGAAAAAAAACATATACAAGTGGCTCAAGATGCCTACAGACAAAAAGATCTGCATGCAGCGATTTCGAAGTCAATATAGTAGTGGCCTACAAGCAGACTGTGATAAACCAGCTGCACACTGGGGTTCATGTTTCACACTCTTCTACAGCCTGTGTTCTGAACTACTTTGCCCTCATCAAATACAGAACTCAGGTGTTGAGTTAAGGGGAACAAGGAGCATCACTGTGCGGACACTTGATTGTTCAGGGTTGTGGGTTTCTTGGTGGCGTTCTCAACCACCCAGGGGTGGGACAGGACTCCCTGGATGGGCAGTCTGTGCATTGGGTTGTGCTTCAGCAAGCTGGAAATCAAGTCTTTGGCTCCAGCACTGATATTGGCCTCTGCAGGGTAAGTGTGCTGCGCCTGGATGACAAAGACAGAAAACCGTTACAAATATTCAACATCAATTATAGACTAAACTGTAGTGCAGGCCCGTAAACTCAAGTGGGGTGTAAAGGGTGACAGTTCTCAAACTACACAGCTCTACAATATAACATGCCAGTTTCTGGGGTGTCTAACTATCTGGGCTTTACCCTCGTTATCTTGCGGAAGGTCTCCTCATGAGTTTTTGTTTCAAAGGGGGGTTTTCCAACCAGGAACTCATAGCAAAGGACGCCCAGACTCCACAGATCCACCTTTTCGTCATGAGTTTTCCCCTCAATCATCTCTGGAGGCAAGTAGTCTAGTGTTCCACACAGTGTTGTTCTCCTGAGCAAGAAAAGAGAAATTGATACAATTAGTTTGAAAGTTCCCAGTGATTTAGAGCAAAAACATCAAAAAGGACAAAAAAAATACTAATAATTCTCAGCAGACACTGAAGGGAATCGCAAGTGCGACAGAAAAAGTGTTTGTGAAAGGACATGTGTGCATACCTGGAGGAGGGTGTGTGAACAGCCCAGCCAAAATCAGCAATCTTCAGCTCCCCGTTGGCCCCGAGTAACAGGTTCTCTGGTTTGATATCCCTGTGGATCACCTTCTTGGAGTGGCAGTAGTTGAGGGCATCTGCCAGCTCTATAATGTACTAGTACAGAGCATGAAGCATGGTGAATACAACATGCCTCACATGTTTCAGGTTTGACATAATCCCCTGACTATTTTGAATGTTCAATAGCGCATTTCAGAATATCCCCAAAGCAATTTCAATCAAAAGCAACTGGACTTGGTTTTTTGTCTAGGAAGATGTTTCCCCTCTCATCCAAGAGGCTTCATCAGTTCATGTACCCATCTGACCAGGCTGGGACTGGTCCAACTATCTGGTGTAACCTCTCACAAGGCCGATAATGTCACTGGTACCCTTTGTGCTCCAAGTGCCATTTGTGAACAGTTGTTCTTTGAGGTTAGATTGTTGAATCTCCTGGGAAGGGATGAAAGGGCAGCACTGTAAATTGGAGTTAAGTGGTGTCTCAGACCTCCTCCTCTGTTTAGCAGGGGTTTCTCTACTTTTGCACAGATGGCTTCTTTTACTTCTCTTTCAAACCATCTGTCCTCCCTGTTCAGGATTTGGACATTGTTGTAATCAAAGGAGTGGGCTTTCTCCTTGAGATGTAAGTGGACAGCGGAGTCCAGGCCTGAGGAGTTAGCTCTCCTGTGTTGGGCCATGCGTTTATGCAGTGGTTGTTTTGTTTCCCCAATGTAGAGATCTTTGCATTCCTTGTTGCATTGGACAGCATAAACGAAATTGCTTTTGTGGGTGTGTGGTGTTCTGTCCTTGGGATGTACTAGTCTCTGTCTGAGTGAGTTACTGGGTTTGAAATAAACAGGGATGAAGTGTTTGTTGAAGCAGTTTCTCTGATAACCGAGCCACATACGGGATGACTGTTGTTTCTCTTGTTTTCTTTCTGTAAGCAGCGGCTGTTTTCACTAAGGTCCAGCTGGGGTAGCCGCAAGTTGTGAGGGCACCTCACAGATGCTTGCGTTCACCCACTTGGGCCTGTGAGCTGGTGGGTACGTTATCAGCTCTGTGTTGCAGTGTTCTGATAACTCCAAGCTTGTGTTCCAGAGGGTGGTGGGAGTGAAACAGTAGATATTGATCTGTGCGAGTGTGTTTTCTGTATACCCCAATGTGGAGGCTCCTGTCATTCTCCATATGGACGTCACAGTCTAAGAAAGACAAACTATTGTCCTTGACTTCTTCTCTGGTGAACTTCTTTTTCTGTTCACAGAGTTTATATGTTTGGTAAAAGTTTGCACCTCTTTGGATTTGATTTTAACCCATGTGTCGTCCACATATCTGAACCAATGGCTCTGTGTTATTCCTTTGACTGAGTTCAAAACCTTGTACTCTACCTCCTCCATGTATAGATTTGCCACAATAGGAGATACTGGTGAACCCATGGCACAGCCGTGTTTCTGTCTGTAAAAAGTGCCATTTAACTGGAAATATGTGGTGTTCAGACACAAATCCGGAAGATGGCAAATGTGGTCTAGTTTGAGATTTGTCCGGTTGTGTAAGGAGTTTACCTGTGTGAGCCACTCTCTTACTGTGGCCAAAGCCTCCATGATTGGAATACAGGGGAACAAGGAAGTCACGTCGTAGGATACCATGGTTTCATCTGGATCCGTTTTTAAGTCTCAGACTTTGTTCAAAGTCTATGAAGGCTCTACCCCCAGGACTCAACCCCCTTAAATGGACTCCCAAAAATCCATAAAGAAGGGGCCCCGCTCAGGCCCATTGCAAGCAGCATAAACTCGGTCACTTATAACATTGCCAAGCACATTGCCAATAGAATCTGTGGTGAACTTGAATACAAGCACCTGAGAATGCAATGCAACGAGGATTGCAAAGATCCCTACATTGAAAATACAAAACAAACCTTTGATGACAACAATGTCCATATCCTGGACAGAGAGGACATATAGTAGAGAAACCATCGCTAAACAGAGGAGGAGGTCTGAGACACCACTTATCTCCAATTTACAATGCTGCCCTTTCATCCCTTCCCAGGAGATTCAACAATCTAACCTCAAAGAACAACTGTTCACAAATAACCTCAAGTCTCTCCAACGACAGTCGTTGGCACACAGTCACATCATCGGCCTTGTGAAAGTTTAAATACCTGGATCTCCACACCAGTTAGTTGGACCAGTCCCAGCCTGGTCAGATGCGTACATGAACTGATGAAGCCTCTTGGATGAGAGGGGAAACATCTTCCTAGTCAAATAACCAAGTCCAGTTGCTTTTGACTGAAATTGCTTTTGGGGATAACAATGACCTGGTCAAATGAGAACTTTCACAGGCGGCATATTTCAGAAGGTTTTTAAATAACAGGCGTCAAAAATACTGAGCACCTTCCACTGACCTTAAGTGATCCAGCTTCTACTGTAAACAGTGTTATAGTTAAAAAGAAAATGTATTGTATTGTGGTTTGCGAGTAGCTTCTTCTAACAGGGCAGACTGGGGACCAAATCTCCATCATCGTGTTTGTGGAGACATTTTCTCACAGATAACAGATCTTTGTCACCAGTAGGACAATTTTTGACTAAATTCTATCAAACTTTCTGGTTAAGCTACAAAAATATAAATGATGATATATCGTTTTAACAGCCTAATGTAGCTTTGCGTTTTCACGAGTCGTCAAAAGGACGTCAACACCGGTGAATTAGCAGTGTGCTCCTCTTGGCCCTAGTTGGACACCCCGATCTCTTGGCTGAACACTGGGAGCTGCTGGTCGTCCAAATTAACATCAATGTTGTCAAAACATCTTAGAACATACTTCAGTCCTTCACAATAAAATGACATGCTTTAACAGCTCCAAAATATACCGTAAAGTCTTAATCTAATTTTTAATGTGAACCGACACTTGAGTCGGTCAGGCTGAGCATCGTCCAAAAGTTCTTACAGGTTTCACTGATCAACGTCACTCTAGTTTACTAGTTTGACATGTAAACGCTCATGTACAAATATGAAATTCCACTTGTAGATTCTCAGGTGTGTAAATAAATTGTACTTCTACTTCGGTGCAGATCACCCCCTAATTCAAGCCATTTACTCTTGTTAAATGACACGGAAGGGCTTGTTTACTAATGGTGCCATCTGAGAACGCGTCGGCTTTTGGAACTACCGGTAATATACATCTTAGGGCGCACTCACACTGTCCATCCGTACCTTGCCCAAACAGGTTTTACAGCTACAGTCTAGTTAGTTTGACCAGTGTGAGTCTAACCGTACCGCGCCTAGCTGCGGCCCGCTTGCCGGCCACGGACCGTTTAAGAGGTGGGCTTTTGTAAAGCACGTTTGCACATGTACGAGCACGCGAACGTGTACGAGGCCTACAGCGGCTCTGACGTCATTTTATGTGTGCCTGTTTGGACAGAGAAAAAAAGGACAGACCATGCAGACATTGCCGGCAAAAGGTTCACGTTGGTGTGATGCAGAGGTTGGCGTGTTTATTGCAGATTTGGTCGGATGAAAATATTCATCAAGCAGGGGCAGCAATAGCTCAGTCCATAGGTGACTTGGCTAGGAACCGGAGGGTCTCCGGTTCGAGTCCCTGTGTGGACCATGAATGGGGCGTGGACTCATGGCTGGAAAGGTGCCAGTTCATCTCACTGCCGAGGTGCTGTTTCTGCTCGGGGCGCTGGTCACTGGCAGCCCCCTCGCTCTAACATCTCTCCATTAATTGCATGTACAGTGGTATGCAAAAGTTTGGGCACCCCTCTAAGATTCCACGATAATTTGTTCTAACTTTATAAGAGAAGATCACAGCAACAAGATTTGATTTCCTAAGATGTAGACATTTCAGTATTTTCCAGACCAAAATTCTTAGAGTAGCATTACATAGTTTTATTATGATAAAATAAAATGTATAAAATGGTATGTGCAAAAGTTTGGGCACCCTTTTAATCGCATTCATTTCAAGACCTGTAGAGATTCATAGCTGACAGGTTGCAGCACAAAATTGCTTGGATTAGCTCATGAGACCTTCAATTACAAAGACAGGTGAAACCAATCATGAATAAGGCTATTTAACAGAGGTAATTTCTGGCTGTGCTTGTCCTAGGTTCTTTCTTAGAGTGTGGCAACATGGGGGCATCTAAACAACTCTCCACGGACCTAAAAACTAAGATAATTCATTATCATGAATTAGGAGAAGGGTACAAGAAATTATCAAGAAGGTTTGGACTGTCTGTCTCCACAGTCAGAAATGTTGTGCAGAAATAGAAGGCCACAGGAACAGTCCTTGTGAAGGAAAGATGTGGTAGGCCAAGAAAAATACAAGAAAGGCACAGGCAGGGATGGTTAGAATGGTCACAGACAAGCCACAGACCGCCTCCAGAGAACTACAAGAACACCTGGCTACTGATGGTGTAGTTGTTCATCGTTCCACAACCCAGCGTACTTTGCACCAGGAAAAGCTCATTGGAAGGGTGATGCGCAAAAAGCCTTTCCTGAGTGTTCGTCACAAGAAGAGTCGCATGGGTTATGCTAAAGCACATCTGGACAAGCCAGAAGCATTTTGGAAAAAAATACTGTGGTCAGATGAGACTAAGATAGAGTTATTTGGTCAGAACAGGAGGAGATATGCGGGGTGAAGAAAACACACTGCATTCCATGAGAAGAACGTATTGCCTACTGTGAAATTTGGCGGAGGGTCCATCATGTTATGGGGCTGTGTGGCTAGCACAGGGACTGGAAACCTTGTTAAAGTTGAGGGCCACATGAATTCCTCTCAGTATCAGCAGATTCTTGACAAGAATGTTCAAGAATCTGTCACAAAGTTGAAGCTACTGTCACAGCTATTTTCAGCAGGACAATGATCCTAAGCACTGTTCAAAATCCACCAAGGAATTCATGCAGAAGCACAAGTACAATCTTCTGGAATGGCCATCCCAGTCCCCAGACCTTAATATCATTGAAAATGTATGAATTTGATATGAAGCAGGCTGTGTACGCACGGAAGCCAAGAAACCTGACTGAACTGGAGGCCTTTTGTAAGGAGGAATGGGCCAAAATACCACCTGCCAGACTTCAGGGACTTGTCTGTGGCTATAGGAGGCGTCTGCAGGCTGTTCTAGCAGCAAAAGGAGGCTCGACTAAATATTAATGGAATTATTTCTTTGGGGTGTCCAAATTTATGCACATGCCTATTTTTGTTTAAATGCACATAGAAACATCTCAGTAGTGACACCATTTTTATTGTTCCAACAGAATATTTTTTGTTTCCATGAGGTATAACATATGTTAAAATGAAGTTGCTGCTTCAAAAGCTCACCAAGTGACAAACGGATGTAATGATTTTCCTAAGGGGTGCCCAAACTTTTGCATACCACTGTATATAGGTCCTGCCTGTGCATGTGTGTATTTCGGGCCTGTGTGTGTGTGTGTAACATGAATAACAATAATAGAGTGAAAAAATCGAATTTCCCCGTTGCGGGACTAATAAAGGAATTCTTCTTCAAAATCTAAGAGGTCTACGGAAAGATTTGTAAAGAAAGCGACATCGCAATGACGTCAATCAATACGTGTTACGGCGTGATGACGTATAGACAGGCAAGAAGCATTTGTGCGAGGCCCAGGCAGTGTGAGTAAAAACGGGCCTGGCCAGCGGGAGGGGGGGACAAGTACCCTAAAGCACGGGGCACGGTACGGATGGACAGTGTGAGTACGCCCTTATACGGATAATTACTTTCACTATTAAAAATTATATATGTGTTTAAGTTGATGAGGTCTATTGCTCATTTGATTCTCAGGAGTTGTCAGGCCTCTTACGCAATCTATATTGCAAGAGCACTGTTGACCAAGTGCATACTAAAGGCGAGTGTGATTTATTTAAAGAAACACAACAAGCCAGAGTGTTTTTTTTACCCTATCCCATAAAGATAAGCTGGTGCAGTCAGTCTAAACTCCAGTGCTGCAGTGATAGAATCGGTAATGCGAGACTACTTGTGTGATAGCAAAGTATACATTTTACAAAAAGGTCTTAAATTGGTACTTACTGTGGCACTAGTGGCCTCAGAAAAACATCCACAACGCTGCAGCTCACTGTACAGTTCACCCTTGGGTGCAAACTCGAGGAGGAGATACACACGAGCTGAATCATGGAAGTAACCGTAGAGTCGCAGGATGTTCGGGTGCCTGCAGGATGGTGAGGCAGAGAAGCATTATGAGAAATGTTGCTGAAATCCGGTAATATATATATTTTTTTAAAAGCAAATGCTAAATGAATAAACGAAGCAAACAATTTAGCGGAATCTGAATCTACACTTAACTATCCCAAAAGGCCAATTTAATTTTGTCCAGTGTGCCCTCTTGATCACCGTTTTTAAAAACACGAGTTAGAAGATATTTAAATGTACGGGTTTATTACTGCCCTGGCTACTGTTTATACTGTGTTTCTGTTGCATTGAAACTGTGAGCAGCAGGTTTGTGTTGCCGGTGATTTGGAAATCAGGTCAGCAGCAACCAAAGTCTCGGAGCCCTTTGATTTTTACTCATTAGGATGACCACTGCCCAGAAGGTTAGCACAGCTACATGCAGGATTCATATTTGGCATATATTTGTATTGCATAATTTGAACAACCCATTACCTGAGGTGGGCCTGGATCTCCACTTCCCTCCTCAGCTGATGCTCCACCCCGGCCTTCTCCAGCTGCTTCTTGAAGAGCACCTTCAGGGCCAAAATGAACTTGCTTTTCCGCTCTCTGGCCTGGTAGACGTTGCCAAATTTACCCTTTCCCAATGGACGGCCAATGTCAAAATTCTCCAGGGTCCAGCGCTTGCCCTCTGGTCTAAAACATGTATAGAGAGACAACAGTTTTTAATCTTACCAAAGGCTATAAGGAAAAAAAGCTATTATTAATCAAATTTTAGCATTAAACATACTTTGATGCAGTGGAGCTTGCAGGATCATTCACGGCAGGTTCACCTAAAAAGAAGGAAAAAAATGCAATTAAGAACACAAGAACACAAACACACAAAATTAGTTTGTCCAATATTTTATCATGCTCACTCTCTGGAAGCTCAGCCTCTGCTGGTTCTGATGGTGTCTCGGCTGGCTCCGCCGTGGGCACTTTTGTCTTTGGTTGGATTTGTTGAGAACCCTGTTTGGGCTGTGTTGCACGAGTTCCTTTATGATCCGCGGGGTGTGAGGACTTGACAGCAACAGAGACATGAGATGCTGATTTCTGGTGGCTCATAGGCCGCGGAATACGCTGTGGTCCATTTGACACACACAGACCGCGCTGATGCGGTTGTGGAGTACCTACAGCCATCTTTGACTGCTGTGACGCCGGAATCCGCTTTGGCCCATCAACTTTTGTCTGCAACTAGAGGAAATCACCAAACATTGAATTTGAAGTTTGAAGGCTTCATCTTTTCTCTATGTGATTTGATGAACTATTTACCCTAATTCTGCAATTGCCTCCCAAGTTATTAACTCAAATCCTGTTGTTCTACTCAACTGGGAGCATGTCTGGGTTTTATACTGCATTTTAAACATGTAAAGTGTGCAGAGACTCTGATGTGCACTTTAAATTTGAAAGCTCAACACATCCACAATCAGTATACAGTAACAAAAGTCAGAAAACTAAGCCCAGAGACAGCAGTTATTTTAGATTTATCAGTTTTATGATCCGGGTAATATTGTGCATTACCATCCCTTCGGTCCTTTGAAGTTTGTCAGTTTGCAGTTTGCATCTGGCAGAATAGTCCATATTCTGAGAAAAGGTAAAGTGTAGGGTTTTTTTTCATAATCAAACAAATCAAACAGTTACAGCAGAAATCTTCAACAGGGGTAAATGCACTTAAAAAACCTTGATAACATGCTTACTGGCTTATAGGCAAGGTAGCCACTAAGGTAGCCATGCACAGATACAATTGAGCTGAATGATTCAGTGTGCCGTCATAATGTATGATTAAAATAAGATGCATAGATATATAAATATGTTAATAATGATCACTGTAATGTCTTAGTATTGTATGCTCCGTAAAAAGCTGTGTGTATAGGCTTTGGGCCACCGTGGTGTTAAGGGTCCTCTTTCAGCTGAGGGGTCCTTGCTGTAAAAAACGTTCAAGACAACTGAGGTAACGCAAAGAGTTAAAAGCAACGACAACAAAGGGTCTTTAAGCTACAAAGACGAAAGTTATATGAATGAGAATGAGCGGACACGCGACAATTTGGGAGAGGACTGAGCACATCCGCCATGTTGGAACCCTATGTTACTAGTTTCCTTTTTTTAAGTTCTTTATTCAAGTTAACACACACACACACACACACACACACATTTGACCCATACGAGCTGACTGACATATTTTGCAACTTGTAATGCTTATTAATGTAAAGTTATTTGTTTTAGCCCAGTAGGTGTCTGTTGTGGACTTTGAAGTGGACAAATCAGGCTAGGCTAGGACCACGAACTGTGTGAGACAGAGCAAGAAGTAAATGTTCTTGTGAGGCTAAAACATTAACGTTGTGAATGCAAGGTGAATGAATTCTGCCTCTGCAAACAGAAACAAAGAAGGCGTTTGACGGGACAATACCAAGATGGCGAATACCATGATATAGGGAGCGGGCGCTGTGTCGTGACATTCTCATATTCAGGTTCATTTTCGTTTATCATCACCTCACCAGCGGTGTAAATTATCTCACACTGATCGCCTTCACTTGGAAAACAAACAATAACTGTAGAGGCTAACACGCGGCTGGTCTTAAAATTAGATTATACGTTATCATTCGCTATCGTGTCGCTAACCGAGAGCGTTAAGTTAAGAGCTACCGTTCATTTTTTTGGTAACCATGGCGTCCAAAACACCCAACGCTTACTGAAACGTATTACTTACCTGAACGTGTTACTGCACGACGACAGAGAGCAGCTGACCGATAATGTATCCGGTAATGAAACTCAGAGCGGCTCTACCTCCTTTTAAGGGTGTGAGAAAGTACAGAACAGATAAATAACTATTCAAAACGAACCATTAAGTCCTGCGAGTTCTGCTGCAAACGTATCCGGTTAACACTTCTCCATCACTGCTTGTGTGATTTCAAACGTCCCTCCGGTTTAAATGCGCCGCCTCCAATTGGCTCTCGGCTCGTTGACCTCTGACGTGTCCGTGACGTCAGAGTGAGTGACTTTTATGTGTTGAAAAAATAAATGGTGGCAGTTAAGACAATTACTTCATCAAAAATCCAAAAGCCATTAAAACTGTAAGATTGTGCGACAGTCTACTGTATGTTGTGCTCCCTATCTAATGTTTTCAACTCATTTATTTCCTTATATCCCCTCGCATCTTTTTTGTTTCTTTGTTTGCTTTTCTATTTTATTTTATTTTTCTATTTTTTTGTGTTTATATATATATATATATATGTATATTTATATATATTATATTTCTGTATATTTTGTTATCCTACTTTGAAATAAATGATGTATTATCGTTTTTTTCTCATATTTGTAATGAATACCAAGTTTAAAGAATATAATAATATAAGTACAAAAAATGGGCAGCAGCAGCACAGCTCTATATTTTGTTAATTACTGTTATTATTTTTTTGCGTTTTGTAAATGTGGTTGAAAGAAAGGCATATTTTGTAAAGTACTGCTATTTATTTAATTTTGTGGCACATGTTCGATCTTTTATTTTTTTCTTCTAAATTTGAACCAGGCCGCTTACTTCATAGGTAGGCAGATAGGAAATTGTAAGAAATCGCTGTCTTCCATAAACAACACTTTTATATACATTTGCCATATATATGACTGAAAGAAAGTTGTGCTCTGTAAATAGATGATATAATAGTAAGGACATTATCAAGTAATTTCAATGACAAAGCAACACGTTTTAAATACAGGAAAGTGACATGGTTTAATCGAAATATATACTGTAGTTATATAATTAATGTGATGAAAAATACTTTTAAGTGGAATTGAACAGACCTAATTACAACATGCCTTATTACCGGTAACTAGAAAGTTGGTACTAACATTTTGTAAGCAATTAAAGAGAAACACAGTCTACTGAAATGGTCACAATGGACAAAATACACATTATAACCTTCTGTCATATACATAGACATAGAAAAATAAAAAGGAAGACCATATAGTTAATCATTTATATAACTTTATTTTCAACCATTCATTTCAATTTTTTTCCAGCCAGTAATTTTAAAATAGCAACATATAATTGAGTTTGGCCCAACCTTTTTTCCTAGATGGCATTACATAAAAAACATTTTTTATTTTATTTCTTAAGAAATTAGAAATTAAAAGCCTAGCATTTGGCCACAGTGAGGCAGCATGTAACATTTGCATTTCATATCATCTAACAAGTGACCAATGTTAGAAGAGTGCAGTTTTACTGGCCTACACCTACTTTAGGTGTTTCAGTGTGTAGACGGGGGAGGGATTGCACAAATATACCTTCACACCTTCAGCTATCCATGACTTCTGGAATGCATTTATTGAGTTTCTCTTCCAATGGCTCCTAAAGGCAGCTGCTATAGCTACTACTATTTTGGCAGAATCACATGCACTGGGCACTCTAAGTTCTCATATAGGCCATATTGCTACTTGAACATAATTCATTTGAATAAATACCCACCCCATGCTAAATATTGCATAACTCATTAAATGCAAACTCAGAAACATTAACTTTTCTGCATTGATACCTTTTTCTTTTTTTTATTATTTTTGGACCTAATTTGAAAATACACTGGCAAATTTCTTCTATTGAACAGCTTAAAATGTTGGATTTTAATGCCACATTCTGCAGATGATGAAACATGTTTTTCAGAGGCACCCAAGCAAAATGCACAGATTACTATTTCTGATAACTACGCATGTTATATCACATTTTTCGATGTTAAACACAGGTTGCGACTCACTACTTCTTTAAATAAATATCCCTATTACATGTAAAAAAACAAAACATATGAAGGTAAATATTTCACCATCACCACGCTGCTGTGAGTTATATAAAGAAAGACCATCTCAAATACAAATTTTCTCTCAAACAATGTCAAAACATTCACAGATTATCAGCATCTTCAGCATGTGTAGCAGCTTTTCTTTGTTAAAATGCATTATTTTGTGCAAATAAAAGTGCAAATATTGTTTTGTAACTGAGGAACTGTTGTCCTATGTAGTCTGTAGTCTACGTATTGATAAAACCGTTTAAGTTCAACAAACCTGTTCAGGTACAGTGAAACTTGAAATCTTACTGAAAGTCTTTACTGTTTTGTTTAGTGTCTACAAATCGGACTGATTAATATCAACATAATACTAACGTAGCATTTGAGAAGGTCTTCTACTTCACTTCAAAAACATAAATATGGCAAATACCTTGATCCCTTCATTTCGCTTAAACACCTTAATGACAATATTAGTTATCACATAATAACAAAATAGTTCATTTTCAGACTTATATACGTTGTCTGGTGCAATGTCTTATTACCGAGGTCCCGCATGAACCGGAGATTGTGTTGTTAAAGTTCTCATACACAATTGAACTTGATGGTGAAATATTTCACTGTCTGTTAACCAGGTTACTCTGACACACAAAACCTGTTCCACGTACCCTCTACTTGTTTTGCGCTCTACTCCTGCCTCAACAAGGCTTTGTTTTTCTGCCATTGTGTCTCAACAGGAGTTTTCTTCACAGCCACTTCTATTCATCATAACATAACTGTTTTTCTTATGCTGCTGTTGCTGTAAAAACTTTGGAGGTCTTTTGCCAGATGAAAAGACAGCTGGCAACGGTGCTTGACCAAAAGCGATATGTCTGCTTTTGGCATTTTTCAGTTTATCCAGTGCATCGGATACCTCTCTGCTACAGGTGTCCAAACCCACAGATAACAGTGGTGTTTTGTAAGTCTCTCATCACTACAGTCCTGCCAGGCAGCATCAGCACAGAATCCCTTTATGCTGCAGTCTGCTGTTAAAAATATATCTAATATAGATAGTAAAATATGAGAACCAAAGCACCAAAACAGCATCATAAAGGGAGGCTGGTTGTACTGGTGTGCAGTTTCTCTCACTCTCCTTGTAAAAAGAGGCAGGTATCATTTCTCAGTGACTGCAGCAGCAGCCATGGGGGTCCGTATGGTCCCGCGTGCTGTGGCGGCCAGCTCCTCGATTTCTGCATTCAGTTTCCTGATTACCCACTCCATGGCTTCACGGCCCTGATCAGAACAAATAAATAGATAAATATAGCATTAGAAGAAAGGACGCAATGGTTAGCACTGTCGCCTCACAGCGAGAAGGTTCCAGGTTCGCAACCCGGCTCGGGCCTTTCTGTGTGGAGTTTGCATGTTCTCCCCGTGTCTGCATGGGTTTTCTCCGGGTGCTCCGGTTTCCTCCCACAATCCAAAGACATGCACATGTTAGGTTAATTGATGACTCTAAATTGCCCGTAGGTGTGAAAGGTTGTCTGTCTCTGTTCGTCTATATGTGCCCTGCGATTTACTGGCGTCCTGTCCAGGGTGTACCCCGCCTCACGCCCGATGGTAGCTGGGATCATCTCCAGGCCCCCGCGACCCCGACAGGGGTAAGTGTTTGAAAATGAATGAATGAATATTATAAGAAAAGAGAGTAGTGGTTCCCAACTTTCCGACAAAATGAAATTTGTGAACTCACTGCCTGTCAGATTGTCAAACAGCATTAACAGACCACGGGCAAAATCTCTAGTGCACCTGTTCTATTGGCCCAACAGTGACGAAACAGTGCAGATCATCGGAGAATTTTAGATGCAGAAGTTCTGTTTTTGGCTTCATGCGCCACTGAGCAACTTTTATAGTAATGAACGGGGCCCTGCCTTAAACAGTGTATCTAGTATCTCAGCCTTTGGTAATTCATATAAAGTGTTAAGAATAAATAAATGATGCTTCGTGATAAGAGAACCTGCTTATAGCGATCAGCCCCAAAAATCTTTGACTTTATGTTTTTTCATGTGAAATATTAGACATTTTTCACTGTTTCAGGGCCCAAACAAATCCATCAAATTAATCAATCTTGCTAAACCACTCACAACATATGTCTACATTAATAAGGGCCACAAGTAGACATACATGCTTCTTTTTAAGAAATCATACTCTAAAAAGGTTGGGAACCACTCAAATAGTCTAAAAGCAAAGTTTGATTATTTTTTAAGTATTAAAAAATATATATCATAAGCTACATTTGACAATTCGGCAGGAATAAGATTATTAATGTTGTCGTTTTTAAGTGCAGAATCCAAAGAATAATCAGTTTAGATATTTCACATTTGTCATATTGGGGACGTCCAGAACTGGGCCTCACACATGTTTTGTCCTAAAAGACACTTCTGACGGACATCTTACCTTTCCAGCATTAGCAGAGATGGTGGACGCCATAACTCCCTCGAGGTAACTGCTGAGACTGACTCCTTTCACAGAGATGATCGCCTCCTGGGTCAGTATCGTTCTAGAGGTAAAAGAAAAAATCATGATCAAATGGCTTCTGAAAGTAACGATTCATCATTGTTATGTAGTAATCCCTGCTATGTATAAAAAAAAAAAACCTACTTGTCTTTATCCTCAGGGTGTGGTTTGTACGTTAACTTTTCATCCACAGACACCATGTTTGTGAAAGTGATCTGCAGAGGAAATATCACAAGAGACTAATCAGTTAAGATGCAGTAAGAAATGTCTTGCACAGTATCGTAGCCAACAGTGAGAGTTGTCAGACGAGTCTTGAAACCACATTATGAACTTTCATTGTTGAAATGTGAGCTATCCAACTGCAGAACAACCAAGACTTCATTCCAGAGATGTTTCACTATTAACATACTGAGCTTATGTGTTCAGACAAAGCCATGAAAAGGGAATCTAGATGGGTTAGCCATGTTTTAGGTTGACACATCCAAAATAAAACACACTACCACGCTGATTGTTAAATCTCAACATTAGCCCGAGGAGGGTGTTGTGACACAAGTACTCACATTTGAGGACCGAAGCTCGAAAGTCTTCTCTTTGGGATCCACAACCGATTGCTCCTGAATATATGTGTATGTTCGTGAGTTACCAATGATCTGAAGACAAAATCAGAAACATGCTTTACTACAAACTGAAACTGACTAATTTATTCAGCCTTTTTACCTTTGAAATGGTGACTTTGTTTATCGATGGATTTACTTATTTGGTTAGCCCAACCACAGGGGGCAATAAGTAAATAAGTAAATCCATCATGTAAAGTTTAAATTTCTTTAAAAAAACAAAAATGAAAATCACTTCTATACTAAAATTTACTTAATTAGCGTTTTCAGTGGAAACACACCAGAGGAGATTAGACTTTATTGTTGCATGGAAAAATACATTTCTACAGCACTGTAAACATCAGACAACAGTGCGTACATGACACCAACACATAGTATACAACAAACAATGGCAGACAACAGCACACACACTCTGACCTGAGGTCTATTATTTAGGGTGGCTATGGCTGCAGGGATTGGGCTTTTTCCAATACAAGTATCTGTTCTAGTAGCCCAAGATGCAATGTAATACAGAGGTATTCTGTCATTTATCAAAGATGAAAGCGTATTAGTTTAGTAGTAGAAACACACACACACACACACACACACACACACACACACACACACACACACACACACACACACACACACACACACACACACACACACACACACACACACACACACACACACACACACACACACACACACACACACACACACACACACACACACACACACACACACACACACACACACACACACACACACACACACACACACACACACACGATTGGCTTTGAGACAATCTGATTAAGGGTTAGGTTAATATGCTATCAATCACTGGGACAGTCTGTGTCATAGACTGTCCTTGGAATTAAAGAGGCTATTCATAGATGTCGTCACCGACTACAACCACATCCTCAGACACCTAAGCAAAGGTCAATGCTAAAGCACAGCAGCGGATTAACCACTGTTTACAGAGGCTAAAAAGTGATACGATCTTTTCCAACCTTATTGTTACTTAATTAAGAAAGTCAAAAGGATCAGGGGGGAAAGTTCAAATGAAATGCTGAATAAATGACGGAGGCCACTACTTATATTCTTGTGACCTCTAGTTGTAACCCAGCAGACAGAGATGGAAAGTTACATCACATGCTGTCATGGGTTACAACTCAGCAATGACAGAAATGGCACTACGGTGTCCTGTACAACACGAGCTATGGCACACAGCCATGGGTTCGAATCTGGGCTTCAGTCAGCAACCAGGTCTGCTGCTGCTGGCCCTGGACAGAAATAGCCTCAAGGGTTAAGGTCATGCTCAGTGGCTGGAAAGCATTAACCTATACGCCATCACCAGTACATAACTGAGTCAAGCTACAACTGGATTATAGTGTCATGTTTTATCATCTGACGTTTAAAGTAATTTTAAGTCAAAGAGAAGCCCCCAGACCACGAGTACAAACTCTGTCAAGTCATGATTTGTCCATTCAGAGTCATGTGTACATTATAAGTGTGACCAAAGTAGCTCAACTACAACGTTACCGCCACTAGACTGCAGAACAAATACTGCGCACAGTTTAGGATTTGAAACTCACAGATTTCACTATGGATGGAAGACCCCACTCTGTGCTGAGCAGTCTTGTACTGTGGAGGCATCCCTGTGTGTCGACACTTCTGTCCAAAACATCCACTCCGATCACACTGGGGTTCATGGGGTTGGGATACTTCTGCATAGCAGCCTTGGTCACTGTCTCCCATGGATGGCTGTGGAAGGAAACACAAAAAAAAAAATATATATATATATATTATTGAGGCACTATATGCACACATGACTAACTATATATTCAGATTAAAAGTGACAAGAAACAGAGCTATGATAAGCAGCTGGACTTATTTGTCATATGTTCATGATAAATGAAAAATACCCTATATTTTTATTGTTTTAACAAATTTCTTCTTCTGTGCAGTGTGGGACTGTACATCTACTAAAGTACGTAAATGCAGTTTTCTTGTCCTTGTCGTCTTCTAATAGCTTCTTTGAACTTCTCCACTACATTTCAGAGAGACATATTGTACTATTTGCTCCATTACATTAACTGAAATCTGGATTTACTGGTGACCTTACACATCGAAATTTTACAAACAACATATGATAATTTTATAAAATATAATTTATTGATACAGATAAAATTATCTTACTACAGTATAAATTTGACCAACTACAACAAACACATGCATCACCATTAATATAATATTAAATATGGTACCATTTCCAGGGGCCACTTTTCTGCACTGAGGGTACCAACAATTTATTAAATTGTTGTGTTGAAAATGTAGCAAAAATAACATGGCAGCATCTTATCTAGAGTTATGTTAATTTAATTTTGTCTGGTTTCAGATTGGGCCACATCTTCAAAATGTTAAGAGATTAAGGCACAGTGAACAAGGTTAAACAAAATGATATTCAGTCAGTGAAATTCATATATGGTAAATTTTATTTTTAAAGATAAAAATGGATTGCCTTTGATTTTGGAGCTCCCAAGTAGAAATATATCTACTCTAGCTAGCAAAAGGTTATATAACATTCATACACTTGCTGCTAGAAAAATATATTGTTACAGTGGATCAATGATGAGGGTCCTTCTCTTAAGGGTTGGAGTTAAGATGTATTTGAGCTGGTTCTTTTGGAATATCTTACAAATATATCAATAAATATATATACTGTAAAAAAACAAAAAAAACAAACAAAAATAAGATAAATCGAACTTTGTGGTGGGTGGTTGCCACGGAAACACCCAAACGCGCCGACGTAACAAAGTGACGCAAGCTAAAAAAAAAAAAGAAATGTAGGGGAAAGGTCGCGCGCTGGGGGCTGGTCCTGACCGGCTGATTACGCAATTTGACAGCTTTTTTTGCAACCAGACATTAGTGTTTTCACATTTTATACTTTAACGTTTGTTTTTTTTAAACACGACGTTGTTGTTCGTTTGGGGTTTTTTACCTTCCACATACAAACCAAGCGTGTGTTAGTCGCTGGATTAAATACGAAGCAAGCTGGCGTTACTTAGCGACACGGCGAACCATCTCTGAACATACCGGATATAAAAAACGAGTTACCACGCTAAACAGGATACTCACTTGAATATGTGCTCGGATGCCCAGATCTTCATGGTTTTGACTGGCCGACGGATGCTGCTGGTGCCGGAGTGGATGCGCGGATAAGCCGGTAGGTAGACACACACTGGCTGAAATCAGTGAAGCACGTTCAAACACAACTGCCAAGTCCCCTCCCTCCGTCCACAGCGGTCACATGAGCTGGATCAGTCAACTACGCACTTCCGCTCATCCACATGCGGCATTTAGCACGAGTCCAATACTGAAATACTTTGTATATATTTAAACTCGACAATTAACAGAAAACCCCATATGAATATCGCTCCCCACTTTAACCTGCAGCGTGCATTATATCTGTCCGGCTGTGTAACCCACAGTGTGGCGATATATCAGCAGTTTAACCTCTGTGATGTTACACAATTCAACTCGGTGAAGGTTGAAGGTTCTCTGCAACCTTGGATGAAGGAGACACAGTGGGCTGTTCACGAAACATCATCAGCTCAATGGTCAAATCTGCATGCACCATTTATTAAGTAAACATCATAGGCATTGCTATTATTAATTTGCTTCCTATTTTTCTTTTCTTTTTTAACTCTTTGCAGCTGTTAACACCTGCCAGAAGAGTGATTTCTATGACATAACAGCCAACCCACCAGCCGAGATGAAATGGACAGGTCAGGACATAATGTATCTGAGTGGTGGAAGAAGTACTCAGAGCTTTGACTTAAGTGAAAGTATTAACACCTCACTGTAATACCAACTGAAATACTTACTGTAAATTATTGGCATCAACATGTACATAAAAGTACAAAAAGTACTCATTATTCAGAATGGCCTGTTTCAGAATATTCCATTATTGATTATAGGCTTAATTATTGAGAGTTTCATGTAAATGTCACTTTAATGTTGCAGCTGTTAAAGGCCGGGCTAATTTTGAATTTATTAAAGTCACTTGTAGCGAAAGTTACCAAATAAATGTAGTGGAGTAGAAGTATAATGTAGTGTAAAATGGAATTACTCAAGCAAAGTACCAATATCTCAAAGTTGTATGTAAGTACAGTACTTGAGTAAATGTACTTAGTTACTTTCCACCACTGTTAATAGGATAAGAAAAGCAGTTTCTGTTTATTTTCTTAGATTTTTAGTAGGGTTTTTTTTCTTGTGAAGATTTCTTAAAATAGAAATAAAAGCAAGATAGTATAGATGTATCTATGATCTAAGAATGGCAGCTCGTATGTAATAGATTATCCATTACACTTGACAGCCTTGTTAATGCTGCCTGTTAGGATCAAGTGAGCATGCAAATGTAATAGCACATTTTCTGGTCATGTTTTGTTGCATATAGAACCAGAACCAGATATAGAACCAGATCCATGCAGTAAGAAAGCCGAGAACTTCTTTCCTTCTTGACCTCATTGCCACCTTTAAACAGATTGGCTTCAGTGAGGCAATAGGCCGTAACCTATATTCACATGTGAGTTACATGTAGCCTATTATCTCCTTTATCCATGTGTTTGTGTGGGTCCATAGTTGACTTTGGTGCAATGCACGTCATGTGTGCTTATCTCAGTGCAGACACTCTGGCCAAGTTATGTGTAATCTCGATGTCCCAGACTCGTAACAGTTGAAGGAAATTGTGTGACAGCCTTGAACGGTGTCACTGTGCTGTCAGAATACTGTCCATCACTGCGGCTGAGGTCTCTTACTCTTAGTCCACTTTAAATTCAAATGATAAAGCTGAATGAAAATTAAAACTTGTTTTTTAAGTACTGTTTTGTAATGAATGTACTCTCAATGAGAATGAATCACTCGTTGGTGTGTCTGTTTTTAATCATTTTCATAACTTAGATACAAAACACTCAATGCAACATGTACTGTAAGTACATTTTAAAAATGGACAAACAGTGTTAGCATAGAAAATAGTTTTTTTATAACTGGATTATACAGAGCTGCTGTAACATAAACTTTTCCATACCATATGCAAACATTTCCATATTTTTTTCTTCTCAAAAATATTAGCAACAGCTATTTGAAATAATTCATAAAACACAATAAGCACTATTGTTCAAATATATCACGGCACATATGATCAAGTATTGGCCAATTTAAATTAACCATAGGCATACATTATACTAAAAAATAAGAGTTCCTTTTCAAACCCACAGTTTCCAAACTTTTTCAAACTTACACACCACACAATCTACGTCTTTGACTCCAGTGATTATCAAAGTGGGGTCCGTGGCACTTTGCCAGTGGGTCTGTGACAAGTTTCAGGTTAATTCCTTTAAATGATCATAAACCTTTTTTTTTTCCAAAGGCTTCTGTTAAATTAATAATATTTTAATACTTAAATATATAATAGTTCTTAGCTTTAATTTTAATCTAACAAATCTATAAGTCTTAGAAACTGCAAACATGTTTAATACATATCTAATATATTTTATAATACAGTTCTTTAAAATAACTGAGAATTGTAAAAAAATAAACAAGGCTACGTCAAATTATTCTACGAGACATGCATTAGCTGGTCCGCGTGGGCCAGGGCCTGCTCCTGCTCCTGTACAGCTAAAGCCCTGCATGTTTTAGGTTTCTCCCCGCTCCAACACACCTGAGTCTAATGATCTGCTCATTATTGAGCAGCTGAAGCTCGGCACAGGTTTGAAATCGTTAAAAACAGGTGTGTCAGAGCAGGCAGAAACCTTAAACATGCAGGACATTAGCTCTCCAGGAGCAGAGTTGGACATCCCTGCTGAGGGCTATATCTTGTCCGTGGTCCTTGGCTTAAAAAAAAAATGGAGAAATTCTAAACTACCATATAATCCTTTTAAGAACAGTCACACATACTGTATGTTATCTACACTCTTCCAACAAGGTTTCAAACCTACACACTGTATGACATACATTCGCTACTCATCCACAGTGTCTTTGCCCGTTTCAGTCACTGTTTCCAGTTTAACTTCCATCCCAGACTGAACCTTTGGTGTGGATGGTAATGTGGGTCCCTCCTCTTCTTCCTCCTCTGCTTCCCAATCTGCCTCAGCGGTGGCGTCTTGGTACTGCTGGTACTCCGACACCAGGTCGTTGAGGTTGCTCTCTGACTCACTGAACTCCATTTCATCCATACCCTCCCCTGTATACCAATGGAGGAAAGCCTTCCGTCTGAACATCAGGGAGAACTGCTCGCCCACACGACGGAATATCTCCTGAATGGCTGTGTTGTTGCCAATGAAGGTGGAGGACATTTTGAGGCCTCTGGGTGGGATGTCACACACGGCAACCTTGACGTTATGGGGGATCCAGTCCACAAAGTAGTTGCTGTTTTTCTGCTGCATTGCAAGCATCTGTTCTTCTACCTGTTTGGTGGACATCATTCCACGGAAGATGCCAGCAACAGTGAGATAGCGTCCCCTCCTTGGGTCGCACGCTGTCATCATGTTGCGGGCATCAAAGATCTGCTGGGTGAGCTCAGGCACCGTGAGGGCACTATACTGTTGGTTACCACGGGCTGTCAGGGGGGCAAAGCCTGACATGAAGAAGTGGAGGCGCGGGAAAGGCACCATGTTGACAGCCAGCTTCCTCAGGTCTGCGTTGAGCTGTCCGGGGAATCTCAGAGAGGTCGTGACCCCACTCATGGTCATGCAGACCAAGTGGTTGAGATCCCCGTAAGTCGGCGTGGTCAGTTTCAGTGTGCGGAAGCAGATGTCGTAGAGGGCCTCGTTGTCTATGCAGAAGGTCTCGTCCGTGTTTTCCAGGAGTTGGTGGACTGACAAGGTGGCATTGTAGGGCTCCACCACAGTGTCAGAGACTTTAGGGGAGGGCATGATGCTGAAGCTGTTCATGATGCGGTCGGGGTACTCCTCTTTGATCTTGTTGATGATGAGGGTTCCCATGCCAGAGCCAGTGCCACCCCCGAGTGAGTGAACCAGCTGAAATCCCTGCAGGCAATCACAGCTTTCACTCTCGTGCCTCACTCTGTCAATCACCTGCTCCACCAGCTCCGCCCCCTCTGTGTAGTGGCCCTTCGCCCAGTTATTCCCAGCTCCTGAGTTACCTGCAGCACCAAAATAATTAAATCCCATCACTTGTCAAAAGAATAAGTAGATGGAATCTATTGCCATAATGAAAATGTAAAAAATAAAAAAACATAAAGCACAAAAATGTTGCCACTTGTCTAAATCAGGACCACTGTGCTGCATTTTAGATTCTCAGTTCTAAGTTGACACCGAATCTGTTTCCACTTTTCTAAGGTTAAATTCTCGCAACTCCAATTCAGGTGATATGTTTTTTTTCTTCAATTCGACATAAAACATGTTGTGAAAAGTACCGCCTGTTTATTTAGTGTTAGTGTCTGTGTTACGTCAGTTATTTGCTTAGCGTAGTACGTAGTTACGTAACTAGCGTAAATGTCCGCACCACCAGTTCCGTTCATTCTCCGTTGATGTTGGAAGTCACTGACAATGTGAGTTATTAATCCGATGTTTATCTCTTAATATGCACTAGCTTGGATAGCTGTATGTTAAAACTGACTTATTTGTTTGTTATGTTGTTGTGTGTGTTAACTGGGATAAGCTAATTGAATCAGCATGATGTCTATGAGGCTAATGTATACTGTGTGTAACAAGCTAACTGTGTTCATGTGGTAGTACTAGCAACTATGTTTGCTTGCTTACGTGTTAATACCTGCATGTGTATTTTATTTGCATGTGGAGAGTCATGTACCACTTTTCCTTTTCTTTATTTAATTACAGAAACTTCCACCATTGTACTCTAGTCCGATTGAATGAGTAAAATCAGTCAACTCTCACTGGTGACTCAGTCCTTCCTGACCGAAACCCTGAAGCAGCGTGAATATTACTCTGCCAGCTCATCTCAAACAAAATCAATCATCCTCCCATCCGGTCGCCATTGGACCAGAGGAGCATTAAGGAGCAGCAGCCGCAGTGAACCAAGGCCAAAGGGTTACGTCCCCAAATCAGAGTATGTATACAGTCATGCAGAGCCCAGACCCAACCGAGCTGATGATTATGGAATCATTGACCAAGCTAATGGAGTCCATCTCAGAGAGCGAAAGGGAGTAAGCTATCAAAATAGCTGAACTCACCAGCAAACTAGCCCAGTATGAAAGACGACGGCAGTGGCGGCAGGAGTTAATGGGAGGTATTACGTATTTCCTACAAGGGGAAGAGGCCAAAGAAATGGAGGGCAAGACAGCAGGACCATCACTTATGGAGCTATCCACTGGTCCCCGTCTAAGCAGCTTGTCTCCAATAGGTCAAGTAAATACACGGAGCCTAACACTGGTCAACAGTCAGCCAACTTCCCATCTCCCAAAACAGTTGTCAGAGCGAAAATGGGACAGAGGGAAGGAGAAAGGAAGCAGGCCAGTGAAGCCAGCAGTGAATTTTCATTATTGTCCAACTCTTCAGTAGGCAGCTCAGAATTCATTCCCATCTATTTAGCTCCACAGTAACGGGTGAGTGCATTCAGTTCACCAGTTTCATCTCGCTTGATAACCCCACTGTCTCATCTGCATAACCCTAGTGCTATACCAGCGGCACCAGTAGAGGCAACCAGCCCAATGCACCAATCAGTTGTTTCTTACACAACAGCTATCAGCACGTCCAGTCCCTGCCTACCAGTATCCTACCACTGCTCCAGCACCGGCCTACCAACACCCTGCTCAGGCTGCTAGTCACCTAACCATGGGCTATCCTCAACTGCACGCTGCCACCTCAGAGTCCACTCTCCCTTGAGTGGCTCCAATCCAACTCCTGTGTCCTGTCCAACTCCTGGGAACACGCGTGTCTGAAATCCAGGAGTTGACAGACTATCTAGCCTGGCGTTATGTGGACTCCCAGAAGGACCCAGCTGATGACATAACGAGAGGCAAGACACTCTTGGAACTAGTGCAGCCTGGTTGGTGGAATCAAGGGCCACCTTTTCTTCGACAGACCACACACCAATGGCCCAAGAAACCAGACTATGCAGCTCCGGCAGAGCCTTCAGAATTGAAGAGCGTCACATTCTGTTGTATAACCGCAGTCGACGTAAGTTCTACTGTCCCAGATGCCACCCAGTTCAGTTGATGGACAGAGTTAGTGGAAGCGGCAAAGAGGGGATTTCAGGGGGCGGCAGAAAATCCTGCTAAGGACCAGACGATAACCCTTCGAGAAGCAGAGCTCATGCTGCTAAGAACCTGCCAAGCCCAGAGTTTCTCTGACAAGGTCACTGCCCTCCAAGCACATAGGCCTGCAACGCCTCATAGTCGGTTGGCCAGTCTTGCTCCAGAATGGGATCCTACTACAGGGTTGATCCGAATCGGTGGCAGGCTTCGGAAACTACAAGATGCAGAGCCTGAAGAGATTCATCCCATTGTCCTGGACTCACGACACCCAGCAATCAAGCTCCTGATTAAGAGGTTCAATGAGAGTTTGTTGCACCCAGGCTCAGAACGAGTGTATGCAGAAATCCGTAGACATTTGGATTCTGCGAAGACGCCAGGCGGTGAAGCATCACCAACTCCACTACTCAGCATGTCAACGATGGAGGGCTCAACCGAAGGTCCCCCAAATGGCAGATCTACCTTCAGCACACCTCAAACTCCTCTGCCCACCATTCTACTCGACAGGTGTTGACTGCTACAGGCCTTACCTGGTGAAGATTGGTAGGAGGAACGAGAAGTGCTGGGGTTTGATCTTCAAATGCTTGACCACCCGGGCAGTCCACCTCCTTTCTCCTTGCCCTACACCGCTTTATCGTGAGAAGAGGCCGTGCGAAAGAAATACTGTCAGATTGTAGTACCAACTTTCGTGGTGCAGAGCGAGAACTTTATGAGGCCTTTGAGGCTCTTGAGCCACAACTGAAGACCAGTCTGGCTGATTACCAAATCCAGTTTAAGTTCAATCCACCTAACGCTCCCCACTTTGGTGGGAAGTGGGAAAGGGAAGTGCGCTCGATTGAGAACGCTCTGCCTCAGAAGATGTCCTGCGAAGGGTTTTGGTTGAAGTGGAGGGGATTATGAACTCTAAGCCACTGGGTTATGCCTCGGCAGATATGGCTAACCTTGACCCCATCACTCCTAACATGCTTCTGATGGGGCGGCGGGATGCAACATTGCCTCAAGCTGTCTATGTCCCGAGTGCCCTGGGGCGGCGAAGGTGGCGCCACTGCCAGAATCTAGTGGACCAGTTCTGGATCCACTTCACACGCAACTACCTACCCACACTTCAGACATGTCAGAAGTGGCAGAGATCTTCGGTAAAGTTGGCTGTGGACTCCATCGTCATGATAGTTGATCCACAACTTCCCAGAGCTAAGTGGCCGGTGGGAAGAGTCACAAAGACTGTGCTTAGCCAAGACGGATGTGTCAGAGTAGCAGAGGTCCTTGTTGAGGGGAAGGTCTACATCAGACCTGTTGCCCGCCTGATTCAGCTACCCACACTTGGAGACTATGACGAGGACACTTGATGAATTCCTTTTATTGCACATTCGCTGCTCGAATGTGGGGGCGGCTGTTGTGAATTCTCCAAGTACCGTCTGTTTATTTAGTGTTAGTGTCTGTGTTACGTCAGTTATTTGCTTAGCTTACGTAACTAGCGTAAATGTCCGCACCATCAGTTCCGTTCATTCTCCGGTGATGTTGGAAGTCACTGTCGATGTGAGTTATTAATCCGATGTTTATCTCTTAATATGCACTAGCTTGGATAGCTGTATGTTAAAACTGACTTATTTGTTTGTTATGTTGTTGTGTGTGTTAACTGGGATAAGCTAATTGAATCAGCATGATGTCTATGAGGCTAATGTATACTGTGTGTAACTAGCTAACTGTGTTCATGTGGTAATAAACTAGCAACTATGTTTGCTTGCTTACGTGTTAATACCTGCATGTGTATTTTATTTGCATGTGGAGAGTCATGTACCACTCTTCCTTTTCTTTATTTAATTACAGAAACTTCTACCATTGTACTCTACAACTTGTGTTCATTGTACTCTAGTCCGATTGAATGAATAAAATCAGTCAACTCTCAGTGGTGACTCTGTCCTTTCTGACCGAAGCCCTGAAGCAGCGTAAATATTACTCTGCCAGCTCATCTCAAACAAAATCAATCTTAACAATACATATTTGTCTATGTGATGAAATTATCCTCCACTTTCTCAGATTCATGAAACATTTTCAATATATAGAAATAGAAAGTTGAAATTGCAAGATTTATTCACACACCAGTTGGGAGGCACGAAAGCATATGAAGCTATACAAGTGTTTATAGTTTAGTTATGTCGTTCCTCGACATAATAATAAAAATGGTCTTTATATAACCAAATTAAAGCAACAGTTTTTCCCCAGTATGACTGTTTCCTTATTTGTCTCACCGTGGATGAAGTTATCTGGCCTAAAAAGAGCTCCGATGCGACTCCCTCTTATACTGTCCATCGTACCGGGCTCTAGGTCAACCAGCAGAGCCCTGGGGACGTATTTACCACCTGCAAACAAAATGTAAATGAATATCCGGCATCCTGACATAATATGTGTCTTCACTTTGTGTCAGAGTTTAAGAACAGTATTATTTAAACATAAAAAGTGGTGAGGGTTTGGTAAACAACTATGCTGAATTATAGTCGACTGTTAAATAAACCTCCATATTACCATGCGCCTCATTGAAGTAGACATTGACCCTCTCCAGTTGGAGGTTGCTGTCTCCCTCATAGATGCCCGTTGCATTGAGACCATGTTCTTCACTGATCACTTCCCAAAACTTAGAAAGACAAAAAGAGAAATTATAATTACAATCTCAACAGAGTTAAAGTGTTTACTGGAACGACACGTTAGTTTTATACCTTTCACCTTTATCTCATCTGGTACAATAGTGTAGAACTATTACACTATTATCTCGTCTAGTATAATAGTTGTATTCTTGCATTCCCCGTCAGTCAGTGTATGACTGCCAAAACTACTCTGACTCTTTCCCAGATGGGCTCATGTAAAAATGCATCCCTGTTTATTAATCTCTGTGGCAACTCATCATAGCTGACCAGATGAAGAATCTCTGCTGCACACGATAAAATGATGAATAAACATGACAGAATATAACTCAGAATGCCACTTTCTCTAACGTAAAACAGCATGACGTGTTCAGCCGTATTATCTTGTAGTTCCTCTTTCTTGTTTCGTGTTAGCTATGATAAAAAAAAAAAAAAATGTCACACCCATACTAGTTTTGCTTCTGCTCTTATCTTTCCCCTGAATGCTTGACAGGGAACACCCTGTGTCACTCACGACTGTTGGTGGCAACATGCAAAGAAACATAATTAAAATTAACAGCAAAAAAACATATTAATTTATAAAAGTCTAATCTTAAATATTTACGTTAAAACAGTTCCTCATTTTATCTCAGCTAGCATGACAAAATTCAGTGACTTCAGTCGTCCACATTGTAACTTTCAGTTTTTCTTTTCTTTTCTTTTCTTTTTTTTTGTTTACCTTTGAGCCGATCTGGTTTCCACATTGTCCAATTTGAAGATGTACAATTTCACGCATGATGATCGGGCTATAGTACACAGAGTAGCTGAGGGTCTCAGATAGGCGCCAGACCTCTAACCAGTCTTTTATACAGCACCAGAAATGACGTCACCAGTGATGTCAGGGAGTCACCCCAGTCAGTAATATCTGAGGGGGCCTAATACACTACGTGAAAGCTCTTAGCAGAATAGTTATGAACAGGGATCATTATTATTATTCTTTACATGGAGGTGTCTGCCATACTCTTAGACTCTAGGTCTTAGGTCTATTATGTTTAATATTCTGCCTTATTTTGTTGTATATATGTACGTGTCATTTTGTTTGTTTTGTTTGTAAATTATATTATTAATAAAAACAGCTTTAAAAAGCAATTAACGGAAAAAATGCATGTGGCAATACTTATTGTGTAGACTGTGCAAACTTCATACAATTTCTTTTTCAACATATAATAAATTATAAATAAAATTATTAAAGTGTTGCAGAAGAAAAAGGTTTGGTGCCAAAACAACATGGTTATATTTTCTCTATGTGGCTGAAACACATCTGTGAGCTGTAGGATGGACCAAAAACAGGAAGGAAGTGAAGAGAAGATGAATGGAAGTAGTGCGTTATTCTGTCCAGTGTCAGATAACACCCATTTGATTAACTACATTAATATCATACAGACACACACACTAATAATACCAAAAGTTGTTCCCAACAGGAAGGAATAGTTTTATATTACAAACTTGCAGAAACATTTGTTGGTGATTTTTGATAATGCATCCCAGTTTTCATTTGCTAAAGGACTCCTCCTTCTACGTCTTTATCTGTGTAATAATAATTAATTAAAATGTGCTGGGAGAGATTATGTATGTATGATAGATGCTACCATCTAGAGGGCTATTACAGGCATAACAATATGTCACTGGAGCAGTTGTCTAATGTTAATTTAATTTGTAAATTTAAGCGTTTCTCATGTCAGAGATTCAGACTCACTTATTCATTTTAGAGCAAATGTGAATACAGGTTCTGAAAACAATTGTCACATTAATGATTCAGCGTGTGGCTCAAATAGTTGTAGTTTAAAAACTTATCATAAGAATATAAATGAACCTTAGCCGAAATTAGACAGTTAATTATGATACCTGTGTTTTTAAGAAGCATTGTTGTGTTTTTCAAGATATTTTTTGACATGTTGCCATATAAAGCACAGGTTTATCATGATGCCAATCCCAGATGGCTTTGGGCGTGAGGCGGACAGGACGCCAGTCTATCGCAGGGCACAGAGACAGACAACCCTACACACTCACATTCACACCTACGGACTAATTTAGAGTCATCAATCAACCTGGTGCATGTCTTTGGACTGTGGGAGGAAGCCGGAGAACCTGGAGAGAACCCACGCAGACACGAGGAGACCATGCAAACTCCACACAGAAGATCACCAATCTAAAGCAGACAATGTATAATGATACCTGACCAAGTATATAATTCTAAGTAGGATAACAATAAAGATAAAGAACATCCGAAAACTCTCTCCTAGAATACTTTCATCCATCCAAAATATTTATTTTACATATTCATTTCATTCGAATCTTGACTTTTGCAGAAGGCTTATTGTCTTATCTCTTCTCTTACTATATTTATATTTATATAACCCTCATGTACCAATGGCAATAATCCTGTTTATTCAGTGTATTTTTCAAAAAATAAGACTAACTTCCTGATCTGAATATAAAAACTTTGCAGAGTAGAACCACTTTAACTAGTTGCTAAGATTTAAGTCATTACTTCTTTGGTTGTCTGGTGGGGTTCATTAGAGAGCCACAGTAGCATTTAGTTGACATTGATGACCTTTATGTGTTTTGCCCTGAGCTGCTTTCCCTTGCCATTTGACGTAGAGGGTGGTGTGTGTGTGTGTGTGTGTGTGTGTGTGTGTGTGTGTGTGTGTGTGTGTGTGTGTGTGTGTGTGTTTGTGTGTGTGTGTGTGTGTGTGTGTGTGTGTGTGTGTGTGTGTGTGTGTGTGTGTGTGTTTGTGTGTGTGTGTGTGTGTGTGTGTGTGTGTGTGTGTGTGTGTGTGTGTGTGTGTGTGTGTGTGACTGTGTGTGTGTGTGTGTGTGTGTGTGTGTGTGTGTGTGTGTGTGTGTGTGTGTGTGTGTGTGTGTGTGTGTCTGTGATGCACTGTGTTTGCATGCATGTGAGAGCTAAAGGGGGATAGAAATCCAGGGTGCGATTTAAAAAATCCGACCACACTGTAAATTTTAACAAGTTGAGTTTACTTAAAGAAATTTAGGAAACCGATTACCTTGGGAAAAGTAAGTAAACAAACTTAATTGTGTGAAGTACTGTAAAATTATTATATTCAAGTGAGCTTTACTTTGTTTTGAAGTTGTGAGAACTTAATGTATCTTACTATAGTTAAATTCAAATCAAGCTGTTACAACTCAAATACTTTGAGTCATATTAACTTAGTATATTCTGCCAAAACAAGTGGGCATCACTTGAAATTTGTACTACACTTTACTTGAGGTATCTTAGTGTAATCCACTTCAATAAAGTTGACAGGAACTCAATAAAGATGAGTCACATTAAGTTAATATTACTGTGCCATATTAAGTGGACAGTACTTAAATTTAAATAAATGCACTTAACATACCTTAGTTAAGCTAACTTTAAAATAAGGATTCACAAAATGGCATTATGAAAATGTTTTTTTTTTTAATTTCAGTATTTGTAAACAACAATAAGAACAATCAACATGCTGTTAATTCTGAAACTTCTCTAGACAGAGACCATTCAAACGTCAAGTTTGGCTGAACAATTTACAGGTGATAGATGGAAAGTCAGACCATCGCTTTAGCACCACACACACTTTAAACTTTTTAAATGGGGTTTACCTAATTTGACCTTTATCAAAACATTACATATACTGTACTGTAATTACATATGGCGATTTTTGCTAATACTGCGATTAATTGTTGAGCCTTAGTCCAAACCCTTCTGTTAGCAGAAAACCAGGCCAGTCAATGCAGGGGAGAGAAAACGGAGAATAAATGATGCTAACCAGTTAGAGGCTAATCCTTCTTTGCAGTTTGCTGAATAATTCCTGCTAAATTATGTCTTTCTCTAAATTATTTCTTCAATATTATGTGTTTGTGAGAGAGACTGAGTATAAGAGCATGCATGTGTGCGAGTGAGTGTGTGTGTGAGTGAGACAGAAAGTGAAAATCAGTATGTGATGTATGACAGAATGAGTGAGACTTAAGAGTGAGAATGAGTGTGAGTGAGGTGTAATGATTGGTCTGGATGTAAGCTAACAGAAGGCTCTTGATTCACAATGGACACTTTCCTGAATGTCTCACAACAACAAACAGACTTGGCAACATTTAGTCTGTAAAAGTTTAAAACCTGAGTAAAACCCGATAATTAAAACTGTATTACATAGAACTGCACTTATACACACATCTTCAAAGCAGCTTAATTAAGTCAGCTCTTTAACAACTTTGATATATTCAACCTGTGTTACAGAGGCACACTACATTTTAATACTAAACATCACAAAATGTACGCCCTATATAACAGTTTTAACTCACTGGAAATTACAACACCTGCACTGATGGCAGGGTCATGTGGCCTGCATAAGGATGTCTTCTGCTGCCTTTAAACAAAACAGCAAACAAATACAACAAGCAGGTATCTCAACAGATACTTACAGGTTTACTTTTGGTCTCTATTAACCTTTTTTTTATACTGTGGGCTCCCCAAGTACCTGCTCCCTTTCTGAAATTATGAGGTAGCAGTAACTTAACACCCATAACATAATACTGAACCAGATCAGTACGGAATGAAATGAGGCTGAACCAAAAAAACAAACAAAATCAAAACACTGCCATTCTTTTGACAGTTACTGTGACGATTATACATTTTTGTTAGAGGGAACACTGTGTTGTGTATTAAACATCTTTTGTTATTTCTTTAAAAAAACAACATTGATACCTCTGCAGCTCCACAAAAAGAGGCTTTCACGGTTTCATTATCAAAACATAAAAAAAAAATGCAAGTGAAACATAATATTCAGTACAATAAAAATAAAAGTACGAAGTATTCAATAATGTTTTGTTTCAGCCCCATCAAACCAACACTCATTCACACACCACACTTATGTAGACAACTAGTATAGCTATCCCTAGCCACAACATCTAGCCCGAAAGAGCATTTTTTAATGTTTGCAGTCTTGGGCTGAGCTTTTGAGGTCCGAGGTTCAACAATATCTTCTGGATGAACTCAAATGTGTTCTTCATACCTTTGGGGTAATCCAGATGGAGTGCATATATTAAGCCGAACAGAAGACAAAGTGCTTGAGAGGTTGTGGGAATCTCATCCATGATGATGTTTCCTTCAAGGATGATTGCAATGCTGTTAATCACTGGTGGCGTGTCCTCAGTCATGACTCTAAGAACCCCAACAGGCACCTGGGTGAAGTCATCTGTAGTGTTCGAATCCTTCATTAAAAATAAGAGAACACAAATAAATTCAGGTAGGATGCTAAGACTCACAGTTATAGTGTGTTCACTTTGATGATTAAAGTGTCTGCACAAAATCACATAGAACAAACACCAACATCTGTCAGATCCTCTTCTTCTAAACTAGTGACATCTTCAGCTGGGACTGGTTCAGCTGGGACAGAGGTGCTCTCCTCAGTGTCACAGAGCTGCACAGCTATTCCTGGTTTGAACTGAAGACTAGATGCAGAATACTTTGGGTCATGATTCCTATTTTTGTGTGTATTAAAAGTAGAGTAGACATTTGTCTCAAAGTCACAGTCCAGATAGGGGCACTGCACTTTCTGCATCAACTTCAGATGCTTGCGTAAATGAGTAAAAAATTCATTTTCACTGCAAGGTTCGTTAAACTCACACACTTGACAATTAAATGTTTGCACATAATCTTTTTCACTGACCACCTGTGAGTGAAATCTGGATACGTGAACCTTCAGGGCATTAAATGATTTGAAAGTGCAAATACACTGCTGATAAAGACATGGTATTGGGGAGGTTCTTGTGAAGCCACCATGCTTTAATCTATAATGCTTCAATAGCTGGCCTCTTTTTGGAGTGACAAAAGTGCAGAACTTACACGTCCACTGCATCCCTCTTCCAGTAGACACTTGAAAGATGGGTAAGATGGTTATCTGGTACCCTGGTGGCCAACACAGTCTTGGTGACTGAGGGAACCTTTTTTCTAACTGCCAACAACTTCACTGCCAGAGACACCACCTAAGGTACACTATATGGAGAGAAAAAAATAAATGTAAAAAAATGTATTAAATAGTACAATTTTAAAAAGTCATTTTTAACAGCCATGTGTATTCACATATCCTTCATATCTAAGCAAGATTAAATGATGAACAGATTAATATTATTTCAATAATGTTTACAATGTTGTGTATTAAAACAGATGACAGGTACTATGAAAAACTCCTTCCAACAAAATGTATTACTTAAGCATTATTAATCTGACCTGCATTTTGAATTTCTTTATGAAAGCGGTGCCCACCCTGTCTCCTTTTCTTCTGTGTTGGTTTGTTGGTTTTAGTATGTATCAGGGTCTCATACCACCTGCATGAAATAAACAAAACTGGGTAAAATCACTAGTCAGTGCCAAGTGACACCATTAATCAAAAACAATGTAGTTATTCAATGAGAGTCAAACTATGTTTTATCTAGGTGTATTCAACATATCCGTGTCCATAATTTCATTTGAATGTGCCCCCCCCCCCCCCCCCCGCACCCACCCACATACACATAACGCTTCTCTCCCACCACAGCCCGTTAAGCTAAGCTTATTAGCTAACTCACAAACAACAGCAGCTAACAGACAGGACTCGGCGGAGACATGTTACATATTAGCACTACACTGGGGCTCAAGGCCGAGTCAAAGTACTTTTATTCAGATTCGCTCATGTTGAGCTGCTACTAACGTCTGCTCTGTGAACGCGCGGGCAGACACACACATAGGCTAACATGCCAACAAGAAGTCGAAGAATGGGCTTTAGTCCAACAACTCTCATTCCAAACATTAAATCATATTGACAAGATTACGAACAAAAGCTTTACACTTACCGAAACCACCGTAAGAGCCAACGTTCCGTGAGAGCACCGGGGCCGTGTGCATGGCTGGCTTTGACCGCTTGCTTGAGTTTACCGCCAGTAGTAGATGCGCGCTAACCGGAAATGGACATGCGCACTGGGTGTAACTGACGTCTCATACCACAAACCATGCTACTCACTCAGAAAAATCCAGTTCATATTACTTAATGAAACAAGTATGCAGTTAAAAAGTGCAGAAAACTCGGTGTAAGAAAGTAAACTTTAAAAACTAGCATGTATTAAGTTAAATGCACTATTTATTCTTAAGTCAGGACATTGTTTGCATTTACAGTGCACCATTAAGTGAATTAGGTTGACAAACACATCTTGATTTCATTCTAAATATTTCTCAAACTGTATCGATCCATTTAATGCAGTCACATTTAATGCTGTGACTGCTTTGAATAGCAGTGTTGCCATGGTGTTTAAAAGGAAGTTCATGGAAGCTCTCCAGTCATTTAAATCCATATATATCTTGCAGTGTAATATAATGCCAAATATTAATAGGACTGAGACATCAAGGTTTATCACAAGAAAATATATTGTTGGGAGTCCAGATCTCAAATCTGAGTTTTAGTTATTTTTTAAAGTTGAATTAAAACCAGATTCAGATCAAATGCTATCAAACCCCAATAATAACATAAAATATATTATATTTACTGTTTTTATACAAATTTTCTGTCTTAATTAAAGGTTTTCAGTGTTATTGATTAGTGCCTTTTGGGTGTATAGGTTGATTATCATCTTGCTTCAAAGAGGGCGCCTCTCCCCTTCTGTACCTCTGCTTCATGACGCTCCGGGCAATCATGTGATCCGACCCTGCTTCACTCCAGATGCGTCAAGCGACAGTAAGGAGGAAACAGGAAGTACGTCCATCTTGATTTCAAACTAAAAAAAGATTTGATTGTTATATATGTTTACATTTACTCAAGTACTAAGTGCAGTTTCATTTTATGCTAGCCCTAACTTAAATTCTACTATATTTCGGCAAGAGATATTTTAGTTTTTACTCCACTACATTTATTCAACAGCTTTAGTTACTTTTTACTTTTCAGATTAAGTTCTTACAAACAAAACAAATGATAAGATTATAAAACGCTATGAGCGATATATTACTAAAGATTAAATCAGTGGTTCCCAACCTTTCTGACTTTTGACTTCTTACTCCTTAATCTAAGGATCACTGCAAATTTGAGCTGCAATGATCGATTATTAAATTAATCGACACCTATTCTGGTAATCGATCCATTGGTTTGACTAATTTTTTTTAAGAAAGAAAGTTAAAATTCTCAGATGTCAGCTTCTTAAATGTGAATACTTTTTGGTTTCTTTACTCCTCTTTGACAGTAAGCTAAATATCTTTGGGTTTTGAGTAAAACAAGACATTCAAGGATGTAATCTTAGGCTCTGGGAAACATTTTTCACTATTTTCTGACATTTTAAAACAAACAACTATTAATCAATTAATCAAGAAAATAATAATAATAATAATCTACAGATTAATTAATTGTGAAAACAATTGTAAGTTGCAGGCCTACTGCAAATCAATGAAAAGTTATTCTGAAGTAAGGTATCAGCATTCAGTTGCCTTTTACTTGTACTGTATGTACACTACAGTATGCATCCAGAAAACCAATCAAACCATCGACATATTTAGGCAGAATACTTCAAGGTAACATACATTTTTTTTAACATATTTAGACAGAATATCAAGGAAACAAACAGTCTATCATCAACTCAATATGTGTCAAGAACTTGATGGTCTAACTCATTTCCAGGATTGAGCAGACTTCATTCATTGTCAACTGTGACATGGTAAACATGGAAATTATTATCATAAGAGCAAAGACATAACAGATTCCCACCAAACACCCCAAAAGTCAAAACGTTCAGAATCTACTTGATGTTCATTTTGAACACTGATGCAATCCAGGCATGTTCAGTAAAGATGGTTTACCACCAGAGTTACAGTTACCGGCAGGGGTTTGTCTCCATCCGTGATGATGTTTGTGATGCACCTCTGGAGAAAAGTCAGTGTCTATTTTGCGATTGACAGCTACTTATCACAGGTAACCGGCGCAACTTCCTTCTCATTCATCCCCACAGCGCCACTGCGCTTTACACAGTCGGACGCTCAGCTTCTACTGACTTCAATGGGGAAGCGTAGAGCGGGTTGTTCCACTGCAGCCAAACTAGACGCTCATTGGATAAATGCTGGGCTTTGTCCCGCCCATCGGACGCTCAGCGTCTCTGATGATTGGATGAGCTGTCTGATCAGTCTGTCTGTCACGATCACTCACACTCACAGGTGGTCACACTTCACAGTAGCCTGGCGCAGCAGCTCCAGCTGGGCCAAGGCCGTTTAAGCAGCCTAGCTCTGCTGCCATTGAGAGGACACTGGTCAAGTCCCTGGAAAAGACGCCTAGTTGGTACGACAAGGTCACAGATAATTTTCTTGAAAAGAAACGAAGGGAAGAATTTACATATAAATAAACAAACACATTTATTATGTAGGCCGGAAAAATGAGCTTCCCCTCCTTGAAAGCCCAGTAGCTGCCACTGTTTTAAACACTGAAGCTCTGGACATGCAAGGCAACCAAAATAAACCAAATAAAACAAAGCATTTTATCTTCAAAAAGTATGCTACTAGTGATGCAGGAGTCCTGAGTCCATTTCTCTGCTTAATACTAATTATTTTAACTATCCAACTATATTTTAGAATAAAATAAAACAAATATCTGTACTTATTATCTTTATCAACTTTAAAAGCAACCAAAAGCTACATCCGTCAGGAAAAGAAAAATGTACCAATTTTTGTCAATTTTGCATTAACATATGATATGTGTGAAAATAATTGATGTTATTTGACTAAAAAAGTGCCAGAGCACTATGTCCTTAAGTCATACTAATTCAGAAGAGGATTAGAATCGATTTATATTTTATATATAACTCAATATTGTTTTGAGTGCAGCCACAGTGATGTTTACAACAGCAAAGTCACCTTGTAAACTTAATAATATCTCGCTGAAACAAATCTAAAATGTCAATAAATATTAGGTAAGGTAATTTAGCATTACAGTGACTTTAGAACAACTTAACTGAACTCAACTTCACTTATGTAGCATCTTGCATACAAACATGCAGCCCAAAGTGCTGCAAAAAGTAAATAAAAGTAAATAAAAAGAAATAATATACACACAAGGAATACATTTTTTAATGTAAAACCAGTACTTAAAACTAGTTTTTTAAAGGGCCTGTGAAATTTATCATTTGTCCAGGTCATTGTTATCCCCAAAGCAATTTCAGTCAAAAGCAACTGGACTTATTTGTGTAGGAAGACGTTTCACCTCTCATCCAAGAGGCTTCATCAGTTCATGTACGCATCTGACCAGGCTGGGACTGTTCCAACTAACTGGTGTGGAGATCCAGGCATTTAACCTTTCACAAGGCAGATGATGTCACTGGAACCCTTTGTGCTTCAAGTGCCAACGACCGTCGTTAGAGTGACAGTCGCAGGTGCTTGCGTTCAAGTTCACCAGAGAAGAAATCAAGGACAATAGTTTGCCTTTCTTAGACTGTGACGTCCATATGGAGAATGACAGAAGCCCCCACATTGGGGTATACAGAAAACTCACTCACACAGATCAATATCTATTGTTTGACTCCAACCACCCCCTGGAACACAAGCTTGGAGTTATCAGAACACTGCAACACAGAGCTGATAACGTACCCACCAGCTCACAGGCCCAAGGGGAAGAACGCAAACAAACAAACACCTGAGAGGCACCCTCCCAACTTGTGGCTACCCCTGCTGGACCTTTGTGAAAACAGCAGCTGCTTCCAGAAAGAAAACCAAAGTGTAAAAAAAGAAAAAGAAAACAAGAGAAACAACATAGTCATTCCGTATGTGTCTGGGGTATCAGAGAAACTCAGGAGGATCTTCAACAAACACTGCATCCCTGTTTATTTCAAACCCAGTAACACACTCAGACAGATACTAGTACATCCCAAGGACAGAAACCCACACACTCACAAAAGCATCTGATTTATGCTGTCCAATGCAACGAGGAATGCAAAGATCTCTACATTGGAGAAACAAAACAACCACTGCATAAACGCATGGCCCAATACAGGAGAGCTAACTCCTCAGGCCTGGACTCCGCTGTCCACTTACACCTCAAGGAGAAAGCCCACTCCTTTGATGACAACAATGTCCATATCCTAGACAGAGAGGACAGATGGTTTTAAAGAGAAGTAAAAGAAGCCATCTATGCAAAAGTAGAGAAACCATCGCTAAACAGAGGAGGAGGTCTGAGACACCACTTATCTCCAATTTACAATGCTGCCCTTTCATCCCTTCCCAGGAGATTCAACAATCTAACCTCAAAGAACAACTGTTCACAAATGGCCTCATGTGACTCCAACGACTGTCGTTAAGACTCAATAAAGCCCTAAAAAGGTCGAAACTTACTTCCCACCAACGACTGCCACTCCAACGACGGTCATTGGCAACAAAGAGTTCCAGTGACATCATCGGCCTTGTGAGAGGTTAAATACCTGGATCTCCGCACCGGTTAGTTGGACCAGTCCCAGCCTGGTCAGATGCGTACATGAACTGACGAAGCCTCTTGGATGAGAGGTGAAACGTCTTCCCTGACAAATAACCAAGTCCAGTTGTTTTTGACTGAAATTGCTTTGGGGATAGTTTTTTAAAGCTTTTCCAAACTGACTGAGACAAAACAAAACACTGTGTTCAGATTGAAGATGCACTGAGGCTGTATTTATCCAAAACTGAGCCGAGAATTAAACTTCTTTGCAGTACAAAGCAGTCTTGTGTTTCACATTGAACTGAGAATTAGCAACCTTTGTAGAAATGATGACAATGGTCATAGAGACTAACAACAATAAAATTAATAATTATGATAGCTCATAATATGTAACTATAATTATACTACTAGTCTACCATTAGTACTTATAATAAAGCTACACACGTTATCCGATGCTACAGGTACCCTTAGGGTTGAACTGGTACAAATGTGGACTTTCTTTTGTTTTAAATCACTTTGTACCCTTTTTTGTTCGTCAAAAGCTAGCCTCTTAAAGACCAATATTGTACTTTTGAGGGAACATTCTTAAAAAGTTTACCTGTAAGAAAAGAAATGTTCTCGTCCTGTACCTCCATTTTTGAGTGTGTACAGACCAAAGCTTGCAGGCGTCGTGTAATTGTGGCTTGTGAAGTTTTGTATGTAAAACATCTGCTTTGACAGCACTGATTAGGTTGTAGCTTGTGTACACTAGCCTATACAGCCAAAAACATGTTGATGTCCCAGTTCAGTTTTGTGTACTTTTGAGCTGTTCGTGTGGCTCGGGTAAAGCCCCTTTAATTTTCATTAAGGGAAGTCTCAATGCTACCACACATGATGGTATTTTAGACAAAAGTGTGATTCCAACTTTGTGAATAGCCGTTCTTGTTCCAACATGACAATGCACAAAGTGACTTTCATATTCAAATGGTTTTCCCAGTTTGGTGTGGGAGAAGTTGCAGAGCCTTCACGGAAACCTGACCTCTGCTCCATCCAACACCTTTGGGCTCATCGCCTAACATCAGTGTGGTCAGCCTCCATGGTAGCAGCCAGCCTCCAAAATACTTTGGAAAGCCTTCCCAGAAGAGTGGAGGTTGTTGTAGCAGCATATTAAGGCCAGTGGTTTGGGAATGAGATGTTCAACAATCAAACGTTCAGGCGTCCACATACCTTTAGCTCTGTAGTGTATTTTAGAGTTTAAATCAGCAGAAAACAATGCAGAGACAGTTTTCTACCCTGTGTGATGGAGTCCTTTTTTCCCTAAGTGGCTTTAGCTGAAAGCGTCTCCTACACACAGTGCGTGGTGCAATGCTGTGCACAATAACTAGTTGCAACGCTTGCCAGCTGCAGCAGGTTGTAAAACCTCCCTGCATCTTATTAACAGGTGTAGTCTCACCTGAGCTTTACTTTCATTACAGTTTTCACTTCTCTGTTCCCCACATAGAAAACAGAAATATTAAACTCCAGTGAAACAGCAGTGATGGGAAAAGGGTCGACATGTTATTGTTGGTTATATGTGAGAACTCTGGCTGTATTGTTTTGTGTTTCACGGTGAGAACAGTGACCTTTTCTCACACTGTGGCGCAGAGTCGGCAGAAGGGTCAGCGATTGCTATGGGAAAAGCTTCCTATGTTTTCTAAAAGCTTCCTATGTTTTGGTCAGTAAAGACCCCACGCCACAAGAACAGCTTCAAGACCCGGGTCCCCCCACCCAACCCCTTGCTACCCCCTACCATTACACATTATATTATTATTTATATTATTATTTAGTTTTTATTGCTAAATTCTGTGTATTCTTTCCGTGTTTTTATGTGTATATTTGTATCCGCTCAGCACAAATCACCAGGTGTGTAATTTGTTTACATACTACATAGTTGATTCTGATTCTTAACATATCACCATGACTGTTCGACTGCATGTTGAAGTGACGTGGACTGACGTGGACTGCCCTCAGAGCATGTGGAGACACTGGTGTTAAGTTCACTATTTGCTCCCTTCTTGTACAAGAATACATTTTGTTTTATTATACCTTGATTCTGGTTCTGAACTGCTCCTTGTGTCGGAAGTTTTTCTAACAAACAGTGTGATTCTTTGTGAGGCGTGAACAAACTCTAGAGGTGACAAGGGGTCTTGTTACTGAAGGAGCAATATCCAGCTTCACCTCATAATCCTGTTGCTCCCACAAGGAAACAGACGATTTCCATGAATATGAGATGAGCAAGTTACACACTGTTTCCTCTTGAACCTCCACGATTTGGACTTCTCTGGATCTCTACATCTTCTTCTCAGGTGTTAAATTTCAGCACCCAGGAATTGTGTGGTATAGTTTGGAAGGCTTGTGAATAACATCTTATGTAATGTTACTTCTTTTGCAAAGCAGTGTGCCGTAAACAAGCAGTACATGCACAGGGCTGTAGGACTATTGTTTCCTATACATCTTAAATAACCAGTCAAATGAGCTATATGACTGAACTAATTGTCACTTTAACTGTATCTCAAAACTTGTGGCCGGATATTTATGTACCTGTGTCTCTCAGGGTGTTTTTTACTCAGAGTTACATGTCAAACATCTAGTATTTGTACAAAATATGCAGGAAAATTATACATATGGAAACCCAACAATTACTGAAAACACAATGACAAAATGGGGAAAAATCCAAGTGGTGTTTCTTCTTCTTAAGCTTAAAGTAAACCTTGTTATTGCTGCAGCCTGTGTGATCTTTGAACTCCTTCAAATGAGTAACCCCGAGCCATTGGTTCAGAAATGTGGACGACATATGGGTTAAAATCAAATCCAAAGAGGAGCAAACTTTTACCAAATATATAAACCTCCATTTTTGAGTGTGTGTGTATATATATATATATATATATATATATATATATATATATATATATATATATATGTATGTATGTATATTGCCATATTCCCATGGATATACAATCCACAGTACAACATATAGTTACATCCATAGATGCCTAGCTCCAGAATGAATCTAACAAATACATTTACAACTTTATTATGTTAGTTATGACAGCATGAAATACAAAGTATTACATACGAGGAATCATCTGTAAGTCCACTGTTTTCCTAGGAAGCAAGCTTGATAGTCCATACCGCTATATGAGAGTTGGGATTTTGTGTTTTTTTATGCCAAGATAAAGAGAGTATGTACTGTATATTAGGCATGAAGCTTTCATGAGAGCTTTATTGTGAAAGTTTTGACCGGAAGTTGACACACTCGTCACGTGAAGCTTGACCACCGTTCCCAGGGTTTCCGTGAGAGCCGTTTGCCCCACCCCACCTCTTCAGCGCTATCTATCTCAATGTGCAATTCTCAGAGAAAAAGGGGGCAAAAATGATTCAGAGTAACAACCGCAAAGAAACGATTCTCATTTCCCCCGACCGGTTCACCTGAGCAGACGCGTCCTGTCGGCGGTGAAACAAACAAACAACCAAAACAAACATAAATGTCTCGCCTGCTGGACCAGTGATTGAAAACACCGCGGTATGTTCATGTATCATGCACATGTAACCATATAATCTACCATACGGATTCAAAGGGAATACTAAAAAGCTGAGAGACTTGACAGCGGGCTGTTACCTGCGCCAAACGGGGAAATAACGGGAGGATTTTACCACGAATATCACCTGGACACCGCGTCATATTCAAGGACATACAACTGCCCAAAAGCTGCCGTGGCTCGCTCCGAAGAAGCTTTCCCGATGTGAGGAGAAATGACAAATTAACGTTTCAGAGAGAAAAGGACGGAGAGAAGAGGCCTTTTGGGGGTCTGGTGGTCAAACCTTTCCGAGAAAAAGCAAGCACCAGCATCTGTTAACGGGGAGAGGAAATCATTTTGACATCGGCTAAAAACAGGATATTCACCTATTGATAAGGTTGCATCAACGACGACAACCCCCCCTCAAAACGGTGTATAATGTGACGGGTGTGAGAGAAAGAAGCCCCGGTGTAGCCTGGTGATTCACATGCCGTCGTTTTAAGAGGAGATTTTTACTTTTTTTTTTTTTTGTCCTCTGATGCGCTTTGGTTTAGGTGGATTTCCCCTCAAATAATAACCAATAATTTATATTTGAAGGGTAAAACATTTTTTTTTTAAAGGGCCGCGAAAGAAAGAAATTAGGGTTGAAATGAATTGAATGGCAGTGCGAGATATCTGCCAAAGATGGGCTCCAGGGATGACATTTGCTGAAGAATATTGATACATGGGCCTTATAACGTAAAAAAAAAGATGTCAAAAAGCCAAAATTGAAAATACCTTTAAAGGAAACATGACCCAGCGAGGTCCATTCATGTAACATTGCAAAGGCTCTTATCAATGTTAGTGACTTCATTGCGGATTTACAGTGAAAAACACGAGAATCAAGCGTCTGAGAGGGCGGCATCGTTGCTCTGCTCCTTTTTTTTTGAGTGATCTCTTGTTGACAAATTGCCAGTAAATAGCCACATACATCCATATTGTGCCAAAAGCCTGGTGAGGCTCACCATCTACTGCCAAACATCTTGTTTCATCTGGCAACATAAATGTCACACATTTTTAGCCAGGTGTTCCTCTGTTGGGCCAGTCTAGGAATTTAGGAGTGATTGATTTTCCTCTGATTATTACCCTCCCTCCCTCCTTCCCCACTACACCTACCTACCTATCTACCTACCTACCCAACCAACCACCCACCCTGCCTCCCCCTGAACCTGGGTTTTTGGGAAGATGGGCTGTCTTGGCAATAGTAAGACTGAAGACCAACGAAATGAGGAGAAGGCACAGAGGGAAGCCAACAAAAAGATAGAGAAGCAGCTCCAAAAAGACAAACAGATATACCGGGCGACTCACCGGCTACTACTATTAGGTAGGTTTTTGTGAAATTCATTATTTGTGTGTGTGTGTGTGTGTGTGTGTGTGTGTTCACTGTATAGGCCCATTGTGTGCTAAGTTGTTGTGCACCCACAAAAACAGTGTATTTATTTTTCGTTTCTACAAACGTAATAGCTGTTGTTTCAGACTGCACTTGTGAAAAATGTTTTATAACAGTGGAGCATCAATATATGATGCAATGACATGATGTCACTACACCACCAGGTTTTACGGTGTCTTGACACAGGACAGTTGAAAAGCAGGCCCATGTCTACAGTATTCATGGGTTATTACGGACCATGGTTACAGAACATGTGAGAGGTGGTGGACAGACAGACGAACAGCATGCAGAGGCTGGAAAGGCCACACAAATAGGCGCTTTTAGACGTACAGGACAGCACACAGCAAAATTTGTGTGTGCAGTGCAGATCCACGTCGATGTTTGATGCTATGTTTGTGACTCCACGTTTGCCTCTCCACACCAGCTACTCTGGAAATGGATATTCTAATCAGTCATTGAAAAAACTCTTTCTATTTTTATTTGAAGAAGCTATTTCTGGCTTTATCATCCATGTTATGATACAGTCTGAACTTCAAGGCCAGGGCTAGTATCCTGCCAAGCCTCTTGGAGTACGGAGAGTAAATTGGGATTACTATAAGGAGTCAGCTTCCCTTTAAAGACTGTCCTGTTGTTTCTAATCTGAAAATGATGCTAGATTAATACACTTACACTCCGGGCTCTAAATGGCAGACCTGTCACCTAGCTCCTTGTGTTTAGCTTAAGAGATGTTATGGCCTGGCTTCTTTCATTTTCAGTTTGCAAGGATACAAAGAGAACTATTTGTCTTTTTCTGTTCCTGTCATTTGACGTTATCATTTCAGAATTATGGAGGAATTCTTTAAAGTATATATCAGGACATCTCACTTTTAATCAAAGACACAAAAGACTTAGACACTATTGTGAGCTGATTCTGTCTGCCAGTTAGACGATTCTTCCTCATCGCTGATGCTGAGAGCCGCGCTCACATCTGAAAGCAGTGGTGGAAGAAGATCCTTCACTTCAGTAAAATAACTAATTGAACCATGTACAAGTCAAAGTCTTGCATTCAACATCCTAACAGAAAGTATAAAGACGTATTATCAGCAACATGTGCCTGAAGTACAAACTCATTGTACTGAAAATGTATTACATTATTAGATTGTTAGCACAGATGCAACAAAGTAGCATTTCACTGTTGTTTCTGGCTGAAGTAGTTTCATTTTTTTTTTTACTTATCTCTTGTCTTTGTTAATTTGTGAAATAATGAATAATTTTCCTCTCCAAACATCAGTTTAGAGGAGAAATCTCTTAATAGACATGTAAAATGGGACAAAGGAACCGGATTAAAAACACTTTGCAAGTGGTTACAAGCTCAAAAGGTCGATAATTTCTGGTTCAGTCTTTAACAATGCGTTGTATTTTATGAGTTTGTAAAAAATGTAAAATCTTAATCTGAAGAGTGGGCTTTATACAAGTTACCAGTGGCCTGATCCTTCACATATCCAGTATACATTAACAAGCTTTGAACCATGAAACACAAGTTTCAGATGGATTCCCAGTCTTGATGATTTAGTCTGTGCCTTTTAAAGCAGTTTTGTTCAACTCTTAATAAACATTTATTTTCCTCCCTCTGCTTTCAGGGGCCGGTGAATCCGGGAAAAGCACGATAGTCAAACAGATGCGAATACTGCACGTTAATGGCTTCAACGCAGAGTAAGTGTTGGTTACCCTCCATGAATCACATTCACACACACACACACACACACACACACACACACACACACACACACACACACACACACACACACACACACACACACACACACACACACACACACACACACACACACACACACACACACACACACACACACACACACACACGGCACATTTCATCTTTAAACCACCACAGAGAGTTCTGGAGGTTTTATTTACAGAATTTAGTGAGAAACTAATTTCTTAGATTGATTGGGTGACAAGATCAGATATGAAAATATGTGTTGACCAGACCCTTGAGAATGTGATGCTGTTTTGTGGAGGACCAATGGTGCAGTCACAAGATACAAACGATAGGAATGACCTTTAGTAAGTTTTATGGCATGCAGGTACATTTCAGTTAGCTAGAACAGTAAAATGAGATGGTTAGTTTGGAACTTTATCGTCAAAAAGGTGGAACGTTATCCAAAAAATCTGGATAAAGCATTTAAATACTGTTATACATCATTGGATAAAAAATGTATTGCAGACTGGTTTGATAATAAAATCTCTTGAGTCCTTTCTCCAGCAAAAAACTTTAAATATTTTCTGGTTTCAGCTTCTCAAATTTGAAGATTTTCTTTCTTCATGATGAAATAATCAATTGAGAAAATAATCATCAGATGAATAAAGAAATAGAAATATCACAATAATCAAATCCTAGACAATATTCATCATTTCCTCAACACTTAACACATAACAATTCTTGAAAATGTACCGTATTGTTTGTATAACATCAGTTTGTTAACTAACAAAATATTTTGTAGCTTTGGAGGTGCTTTTAGTTGTCTTGTATCTTCTTGTTCTGAATGTTTGATCCGTGTGATATAAATCAGCAACTGTCCTCCTCAGCCAGAGAGATGAAAAGTAGGTTTTTTCTCTCATTTTGTCCCTTGACATTGACGTAAAAGTGTACTGATCAGGGCCTCCGGACGGGAGCCTGGTGCGGACCAGGGACAGATTGATGGCAGCGTTAATGTAGAGCCCTGCAATTTCTTTGATAATGAAATCACAGAATTGCAAAATTGAGAATTTAAAAAAAGCTAGATGAATTTCTACACATCAAAAGGATCTTAATCGACTGAAAGGTTCACCTGGCTAGTAAACAAATTGTTATTTTTGTCTGTTTTTGGAGGGATAGACTCTTGTCATTGTTTTTTCAATGTTTCGGAGGAAGTACTCAAAGTGTGTGTGACACAAGAAGAAAGCGTTTTCTGTTCAGGTTTTCATGAAAACATTGCCCCGGGGGTTTTCAAACCATCCTGTCTTGTGAATTTCCAAAAACTCAATCCAAAGTTGATGCAATGGAACATTTGTCACATTTTTCTATTCTTAATCATCTGATTCCTAGAAAGGGGTTTTAGGGTAGGAGCATCATCATGTGCTTATTTTTGGGTCATGTCGAACAGATGCTCCTCACAGACCCAGACGCTCTGGTGTAATGACAAATCCACAGTCGGCTGTCACTCCACAGTTTAGCTCTGGGGGTTTTCCGCTCTCTTTGGGCCCCAGAGGAGTTCACCTTGTTGGTTTTCCCCTCTGGGTGCAGGGCTGCGCCAATCAGCGCAAAGTGCTGGGAGGATGAGGACAGGAGGAGATGAGGGGTAGTGACACCGATTATAGGAGAGATGAGGGTGAGGCGGACAGTGTTTTTCCCAGCGTTTTTTGTGTGTGTTTTCTTGTGAGGAATGCTGTGAAATAAAGGAACAAGGAGCACACATGTTTTGCTGTGGGTCACTCAGTAGAATTCACACCATGCGGGTACCTGATTGTGTAAGCAGCTCTACAGTTGTTTCATTTTTAGGAATGCCAGTATCAAATCTGATATTCGGTTGCCAAACTTATGTTTTGTCTGGTTTCTGAAAGACCCGTGTGACATCGGACCTCTACTACTGGTATCAGTGAAGCCCACAGATTGCATAAACATGGGCCACGCTGTGTGTGTGTTTGTCTTAACAACAGTAAACTGACAAAATATGGAGAATATCATTGCATTTGCACACAACACTTTGGACCGACTCTGTGCTCACGGTAGGCTGTAGTTAATATTGGACCACTATTGGACTATGGTTAATATTGAAAAACAATGTACATTAACAGTCCGTGTTGTCCTCCACACCCCCACTCTGCTGTTTTTTGTTTAATTAATATCATTGTCAAAACGAAGACACGCTCTGCTGTTTTCATTTGGTATCAGCAAGTACACAAAATTCAAGTGTTACACTTGGTCAGCAAATTAAAGGTATCTGTGCATCTGGAGAAGCCATAATACGGATGCCTGATATAATTCACCTCCAGGCTGACAAAGAGAAGTTTAAGTTACACAGCAAGACCTACTGGTGTTAACACAGAAGAGACAAAGCATGTATTTACATTTACTTTGAAAATATCAAGCAAGTTTCTTTTATATTTTAGATTCAAAACATATGTTTGCCTGTATAGCTACATCCGATATAAATCACCATGGAGCCATAGTTTAAAAATTAAAATACCATGTTTTTTTTAGGATTTAAGCGAAGGCAAGGACTGTATTTACAACATTCATGACTCAAGTAATAACTGATGATAATCTTCCAATTTATGCTTTTGTGTACAAAAAATAACATGAACCTTCCTTTGTTCTTCACAGGGAGAAAAAACTGAAAATTCACGATATCAAAAACAACATTAAAGAAGCGATAGAGGTAAGAAATTGTTCATTTTTAATTATTTGTAAGACCGTTACTTCTATATTGGGAGCAGTTCATTTCAGATTTGTTCATTTGCTCATCGTTGTTAGGGCTTGGGAAACATGTGGCAAAACTGAGCATTAAGAAAAAACAGTTAAAACCTGAGGTCTGTTTGCCTCAAAGTCAAAACAAAATGTTACTGCAAGAGCAATAAAAAAACAGATTTTCTGAATGCTTTTAGAATATGATGATGATATAGGTTTTTCATATGAATTATTGTAGTGAGTTTTCTTCTTCTGTTCCCTCCATCCAGACAATTGTGGCTGCCATGACGACGCTCTCACCGCCATGCAAGTTAGCCTGTCCTGCAAACCAATGCAGAATCGATTATGTCATGAACCAAGTACACCAGAAGGATTTTGAGTTTCCTTCAGTAAGTTGCTCCTTTACCTCCCCAGGATCTATTGAGGCAGTATTTGGCAACACTTTTCCAAATAATTTCATTATTTAAGTTGTGTTTTTTCTCTGGTTTCATCTATGGCATTAAACTCAACGGTTGTCAGTTGGACAAAACAAGGCATTTTTTCACAATTTCTTTGACACTGAACACACAATTCAACCTATTTGTTGAAATAATCAGTAGATTAATATATAAGTTGCAGTCAAAACTTAGAATCAACACTTTGTTGCAAATCCTCATCACAGTCTGGTTTGTCTGTGTACTCATTTTCTTGCAAGGTATCAAGCTGAAATTGCAAATCGGCTTAAATTTTTACGTGTTGGAGGTTGTTTAGTTGTGACATTGGTCCCAACGTCTTATTATAACTGCTATCAAGCGTCCTCAAGTATCAGATCAAGCCTGCCTAGCAAAGTCCCCTGTCAGTGTGTGCTGTAGATGAGTATGGTACCTCCCACAGCAGCCTTTATGAGTTTGCCTGTTGTGTATTTAGCAGAATTTTTTCCGCTAGGGAGGCTGTCAATTCAATGAGCTCCTCACCTGAGAGATCCACACCGCCTATTAACACTGATTGTCTGTAATAACCCTAAATGTGTCTAGAGGGACCTGTCCTCCAGAAACTCAGAGCCTCAGAGGGATTCCCCCCTGAGCTGCAGTGCGCTCCCGGTGGCCTCTCAGAGACTCACTACAGTGTCACGAATGGTAATAAGACCATAACCGATTATGATGAAGCTTTTCGATTGAGAAAAAACAATCAGAAGAGTAATCGATAAGTTGATTGACAGCAAAAATAATCAGTGACAAGTATGATAATCGATTGATTGTTTAAGTAATTTCAAGCAAAAATGCTTAAAAGTCCCATTTTCCAGCTTTTCTCTGTTATATTTTGGGGCATTTCAATATGTCACGCTGTGAAATGGTGAAACCAGATAATCAGCAGATTAATTGAAATGATCTGTAGTTGCAGCTTTTTTTTTCAAAGATAAAGCATTGCCCTTTTCTGTATATCAATAAAAGGTCATGACGAGGAGTCCAAAATCCCACTAAATCAAACTGCTGATTTCATTTTAAATTCTAATCAAGATCAAATAGTATTAAAAAATACTTTGTTTGATTTAGTGTGAAATGTGTTTTGTATTATAATATAATAATGCAAAGTACTTCTAGATTTATATATATATATATATATATATATATTGATATGATGATCTAAAGAAGTGTTTGTACATTTAAATATTTCATAAATTAAAAAAGGTACGTAGCTTTAATCTATCAGTGGGGCAACATTTCGATAATACATGTGTGTTGTCAAACTGGGAAAAATGATAAATCCCGCTACTAAGTTAGACAGTAAGTGGCTATTTGTTAATTATGTCAGCTGTTTAAAAAAAAATATACAGTATGGAAAAGGTTACGTATAGAGTAAGAAGAACACTGTGTCCTCCCTGTTTTTTTCCAGCACGATAGCTTCAGTGTTTAAACTGGTCTTTTCCACTGTGTAGATGTGTTTTTAGCAGCTGAGTTTCCAGTGAAGAGTGGCTGTATTTGTGTGTAAGCAAAAGAAAGTCTCCTGATATTGTCTCTGTAACTTCATGGCAAATTTATTATGCGGGCCTATCTCAAGATGACCCTTCCCTCAGGCTGTCAGTCACTATAGACTTCCACTGAAGAGGGAAAGACCAGCACTCACTTTTATCTGCTTCAGAGTTTTTCATGTGTGGCATGGAGGGCTACAGCAGGGTTACGGTTGTTATTTTAAATAAGTGATTTCAGCACAATGGTAGCCGGTAAATCAACGTTTAATGAAGCATCAGTTCCTAGAAGCAAAATGTTTGGCTTTCGATCATGCCCGTTGAAGGGAATGAGTGGTTGTTCAGGAAAGAGAATAAGGTAGAAAACTATTTTATAGGTTCAGCCTCTCCTCCAACTCCTTCACCCGGCCGCCGCCTCCTCCTCCTCAGCACCTTCCCCCTCTCCTGGCCTTAGGGCCTACTGGAAACCAGTTGGACTGGTTGACTCTGCCTTCAGCAGTTGAGGAAGAGAGGGAGAGAAAATAAGCACACGGCCTGAATTGAATCTCCAAAGTCTTGATTTCCTTTTGAGCTTCATTTCAAGACAGTAATGCTTGTTGCTATTATTCATAAAAATAATATTTTTTCTCCTAAAATGTCTAGAAAAAGTGTTGCTGTCCACCTAAGCCTCCCAAGTCATTGTAGTCAAGTCAGTTTTATTAACCGTAAATACTTCTAAATCTCAAATTTGCCTTACAATATATGAAATCCTCGGACTAGGAGGAACTCTAAAAAAAAAACCTTGAGAGGAAAAAAAGGGAGAAACCTCATTAAGCAACAACCGACATGAACGGAAAGACACAAAGTAGATGTTTGTATGAGCAGAGAGACTGTGAACACACTTCATACTGTAGCATAGTCTTGAATGTCGCTTCAAGACTAACATGGAAGTTTTAAAATGTGTTTCTTTGGTCTGAAAGAGTTGAGAAGAGTGAGATTTGCCCGAAAACATTTGAAAACTCACAAAAACAACGTGACAATATTTTAAATTTGAACATATCAGGTCCTACATTTGGTATAAGTGAGGATACCTCTGATATGTGACATTACCAAGAATATGTTTAATTCAAAGTGAATCATATAATTCTGCAGCGCGTCTTTAGAGCGACGGCTGTTTTCACACATGATCCGAAAGTAGGTCTACACAGGGTTACAGCCATTCCTATTCTTAAATTCTTCACAAAGCTGCACAACCACTGATAGGCATCGTGAAATGTCTTTTTATTTTTCTCTCAAACTCTACATTTAACATGTAGCCACGGATAAACGTTACGATAAAAAAACACCTTCAGAGAGAAACTGATGATGTTGACCACGTTGACCTTTGATCCTGACACTGTATGTCTGTCGGTCAATGGTCTCTTTTTCTAATAAGCTGAAATAGACAAGCCAATCTATTGTTACCTACCTGTTAAATCAAAGCCCTTCACTTACAGGATAATGTCATTGGTTTGCTGTATTTCTTATTGTTTTTTATTCTTATTTTATATTTTTTTTAATTGGGTCTCGACAAAAGGTTTCACTGTTTAAAGCTGCACATGAAACATTTACCTGTTTCTCTCATACTGGCTGCCTCAAAGAGCTATTTGTTTATTTGTTTTACTCGACAGTTGACTACTGTGTTCATGAACTGATCATTTGAACTTTATTTTTATTCCGCTGCAATGTTGTTATCGTAGCTACTGTTATTTATAACTAAAGGTGCAGAACCCAGCGTGCTGTCTGGTTGACAGTCCGACAACTGAAAGATATTCAGTTTATTATGATACAAAACAGAGGAAAGTTTGAACCACCCAACTCACTATTATCATGTGTTCTGTTGATTAATTTATCGACAAAACATTTGAGCCCTAAATAGAACTGTAACAATGAATTGAATACCCAATTAGTCGATCGATAGAAAATTAATCTGCAACTATTCTTGATTAAAAGTTCAGCAAAAATGGCAAACGTGCATTGCTTCCAGGTCAGTTGTACCTGATTTTCTGCCTTTCTTTGTCTTTGTAATTTAACCTGAATGCATTTGAGATTTGGACAAAGAAAGCAACTTTAATAAGTCACCTTGGGCCCTCTAAAATTGTGTACTTTCTCTATTTTCTCACTTTTTTTAGACTAAACAATAAATTTAGGGGGGAAATAATCAGATTAATCGATGATGAAAATAATTGTTAGTTGCAGCCCTGTTTCCAAACAGTGCTCACAGAATGAAGTTTACTACTTTCTATTTCTTAACCCAAAAACCTTTTGTCTGATTTGAAGTCTTTGAGGCCTCCTAATATTAGCTAGAAACTGACTAAACTCTAAACTGAAAGAAACTAAATAAAAGCAAAGGACAACAAAGAGGACACAAATGAGGACTAATTTAGATAAGAAAATTTAACTGACAGACAACACTGCTCGTTTTAAACGGACCTCGTCCCATATTTAACCGTCTCTGCCATCATCTAATTTTACAAACGTGTGTGTATATCTGTCAGTAACATGGTGGTCACTGTGAAACCTGCCTACTCTCAGCTACATCAAGTATTTTAAGAGTATACAATAAAACTCTATGACTCATAATGGCTTATTTGTGCTTGGACGCGTTGTATGTGACCCACTGCAGATCATAGAGAAGAGATAGGCCCCTGTGTAGTGACAGCCAAGCCTTGTGTCCGTACAAAGCTCTCCATTTCTGCATGAACTTGGTGAACTGTTCTGTTTCCTGCCTCTGTCAGAGCCCGCTCATCTGCTGCGGCCTTCAACTGCAAACTTAGTCAGGGAGTATCATTGCCTCCCTCCATCTGTCCTTAAGTGTTTTCACCCATCCAAACTCAGGGTGGAGTTGGGTCTTAAGCCAGGGACACAGATATCATCAAAATATACCAACCAGCAACAACCTTTTCCTGTATTACCATCCACAATATGTGAGGTTGATCATTTGGTGTGTGTTGCGTTCAGTGTAGTCTGACTGATCATTTTGAACACTATTCTTCCCTTTTCTTCTCTTTAAGACTGCAACTGCTGACTATTTTCCTCATCAACTAACATCTGCCCCATTGTTTTCTTATATTTTTCTCTAAGAAATTAGAAAATAGCGAAAAATGCCTGTTATCAGTTCCCACAGCCCAATGTAAAACAAATAAAATAATTATATCTTAATCTTAACATTTGATAAACTGCAACCACAACATTTTTGCTTAAAAAACAACTCAACTATCAAAATAGTTTCTAATTAATTTTCTGTTGATCGACTCATCGATTAAACCTACCTGTGAGTAGCTTGTTCATTAGAAAACATAGTGTAAATAAGCAACTTGCACTTTCTCCGACAATATAAATGGCATTGTGCAAAGTAACACTTTGTTTTTATTCGTTTGTGTAATTTTGGAGGCCAGGGAGAGTGGGCGAACTTTGCGTCATGGTCCGAGGGCCTTCACTGTAACAGCTGTTTAAAATTGCTATATTAGATCCTTGTTTTACACACACACACACACACACACACACACACACACACACACACACACACACACACACACACACACACACACACACACACACACACACACACACACACACACACACACACACACACACACACACACACCTTACTTTTCCTTAAGCCCTTCTTGTGATATCATATCCTTATGTCAGGTATCCTAAAACAAGAGTCTGACCTGCAGGTATTACTAGTTGTGGTATGCCGTTGATCCAGACCCATCTTTCTCTTTCCAGGAGTTTTATGACCATGCAAAGATCCTCTGGCAAGACGAGGGGGTACGAGCCTGCTGGGAAAGGTCCAACGAATATCAGCTCATCGACTGCGCACAGTAGTAAGTCTTTTTCCCACCGTCATACGTACACTTGCAATTAAACATACATGTAATTCTAAGTCGAGGCAGGCACAAAGCCATGCTATTTCGTTCTCTCTGTGACTCTTCAGCTCATACATCAAAGAATTCTACCCACACTGTGGGGTGTTTGGTCGTTTTGGCATGTAGTTACTGTGAGTGCAAAGGTCAACATTCACGAGGTGACAATAAACGCTGCGCTACCTACACAGTGTGTGCGTTCTAACTACTGAATAGTGCGTTACAGGATGGAGAATAGTGTTCATGTACATTGTAATGCAGAAACATGTCATCCAGTGCAAACATGTGGCCCATTGAGCTTTCAATAGTTTTTAGCCATGCTTACGGCACTAGGGATGGTTTGACAGTCGGTCCACCACTTTGGTCCAGACGGAAAGATCTAACTATTGGATGGATTGCCATGGAGTTTGGTACACAAGTTGTGTGGCACACAGGATCTTTTCAGCGGAAAAATATAGATTATAACCAGACACATCCTTTAAGGTTTTGTGGTGTTTGATTGTAGATCGTTTGTTTCTGCAGACATTTCTGTGAATCAACCTTGTGAGTGCAGACATCGGCCAGTGACGATTATATCAAAATGGCATTAATTGGGTCGATTCATGCCATTTACCTGTTTTTTGTAAGTCTTTGGTTGTTGAAAGGGACCCAGATTTCGTCCTAGCTCTGCTGACTCTTGTCATTGCCTGCGTTTTACCCATCAAAATTATTTGTTAGTCTGGCTGAGGCTTGTTATTAACTTCCCTAAAAACCCTTAACTACCCCCCTTGCCTCTGCTGCTTCCAAACTCTTTCTTTTTCTTATCTGTCTTTTGATCTGTCAGGCCTGCCTCTGTTATGAGGCATGCAGTGGTCACATGAAGCCAGAGCTCTTGTAGGGCGGATGCTGGAGTTTGTGTACAGTATGTGCTGGTGCATCGACATGCATGTGTGAGGTAGTTTTTTTTTTATATGTTACTTTACGCAGTGGTTGGAGAACTACCATTTGCAAGTAAAAGTCATGCACCCCCCCCCCCCCCCGACACACGCACACACACACGCACACACACACAAACACACAGACAGTTTAGTCACAAGATAAATCTGGGCGGTGAAAAAATAAAACAAAGTTCTGCCACATAAATTTGTTTTCTTATTTACTATTTACTTACTTTTCTCTAGTATTTAGAGATAAAGTAGAGATATCTAGTAAATCTCTCCTTGGTGAACCAGCCAGCTAGAGGTCACAAGTCAAAAACGGGACCACTGGTTTAATTTTTAACAATATATTGCATTTTCTAAGATTTACAAGCTTATATGTGTAATCTTAATCTGAAAACGAACTCGTAGCTACAGCGATCAAATCAATGTAGAGGAATTAAAAGTATAATATTTCCCAAAATGTAGCAGTGCTGTGTAAAGTAGCAGAAAAAAGAAACACATACCTGGGTATGTATGTGTGTTCTTCTCATTTAAACGGCCACACGTGACGTCACTTTTATGTATGGTACTGTGTGTTTTTAAGGGATGTCAGTGGAGACAGTAGAGGCAAGTTGATCTCGACAAACATTCCTGGCCAGAAATGTGATTGTGGACAGAGATGAACAGAGAAAGAACGATTGGGAAAAAAAGAGAACGAGAGGGCTTCCCTGCATTGTGGGATCTCTCCTCTCTCCTCTCTCCTCCTCTCTCTTCTCTCCTCTCCTCTCTCCTCTCCTCTTTCCTCCCTCCTCTCCTCTCCTCTCCTCTCCTCTCCTCTCCTCTCCTCTCCTCTCCTTTCCTCTCTCCTCCCTCCTCTCCTCTCTCCTCTCCTCTCTCCTCTCCTCTCTCCTCTCTCTTCTCCTCTCGCCTCCCTCCTCTCCTCTCCTCTCCTCTCCTCTCCTCCCTCCTCTCCTCTCCTCTCGCCTCCCTCCTCTCCTCTCCTCTCGCCTCCCTCCTCTCCTCTCCTCTCTCCTCCCTCCTCTCCTCTCCTCTCTCCTCCCTCCTCTCATCTCCTCTCTCCTCTCCTCCCCTCTCCTCTCTCCTCTCCTCTCCTCTCCTCTCCTCTCTCCTCTCCCAGCAGCTCCAGTGTTATGGATCAGATGCTGGGCTGGGTGGCCAGACCGGAAGTGCTCCCCTCCCCCCTCTGTGTGCTTATGTAAACGGAGAAGCAGAGAAAGAGAGAGGGGCGAGCTATTTTTAACCCAGGCAGGCTGCAGAAGAAGAAAGAATGAGCGAGTGTGTTAGGACAGAGACAAGTATAATTGATGAAGGTTGTTGGCATTAAATGAAAATGTCAACCCTGGACAGCGCAGGAAAAGTCAGGGCTACCCCATACAACCACACGTCCCCCTTTTTAAAAGAACAGCACAGAATTATATCATCGGATTAATTTTGTGATGGAAATAAAAAAGGGAAGAAGAAGTTGACGGGGTGGTGATGCTCTGTTGTCTGTGCCTAAAGAGAAGGAAGTCACAAAAGCTTCCCCGACTTTCCTCAAAGCAATTTCAGTCAAAAACAACTGGACTGGTTGTTTGTCTAGGAAGACGTTTCACCTCTCATCCAAGAGGCTTCATCAGTTCATGTACACATCTGACCAGGCTGGGACTGGTCCAGTCCCAGCCTTGTCAGCCCCTGTTAGTCCAGTTGTTTTTGACTGAAATTGCTTTGAGGATAACGATGACCTGGACGAATGAGAACATTCACAGGCTTCCCCGACTTTGTTTTTGCTCCGTCATGCTCCTCTATGTTTTAGTTGTTTTGAATCAGCACTTCCTCACACTTTATATGGTTGGTCACACACTTTGTTTGCAAAGATGTTGTTGTCCTTGATTACATGTGGATGTGTTGTGCTCAGTCAACTGTCGGCAATACAGTTAATAACGTCCAAACAACGTGACTGTGTTCCCTATCCGGACGGAGGCGAAAGGGTTTGTTTTGTCTTATAAGAGGAGGCCTGTTTGTCAGGTTTCTGTTGTTTCATTAGTACTAAGATCATAGAGTTGTGTAAATATTCTGGCTTTTGCCCCTGATCGTAAATCACTTCTACGATCCTGAGAAGAACTAGTTTCTTTTCAAGGAGTCATCGGATACGAAATAACATTTACACCGGTAAATTAAAGTCTTAAAAACAAGCACATACTGTAGAGCTGTAGATATGATCAGGATCTTCAAAAATGGATTTAAAATGGATGATTACATATTATGCATGAAAATACTTATGACTCTAGATCATGTGATTTTATATAATTGGTATAGTAATTTGTAATTTTTAATGTTGTAGATATGCAACACACTTTTCAGTACAATACTGTTTTTGTCTTAAAGATATTTTATGATAAAGAAAATTAACTGGCAACTATTTTGATGATGAATTGTTGAAGTAGTTTTTTCTAGCACAAATGCAAAACAGTCCCTTGTTCCAACTTCTTGGACTCCTGTTGTCTGTGTGAGGTCGCCAGGCGACCAGCGGAAGCTTCAGCAAGTTGCAGGGTGCGGCTAAAATCAGGCCGGGCGATAACCCCCCGAAAAATCAAAACTACACTTTTGTCTTTGTAAGAATTAAACAAATGAGAGATGATATGTTCTTTAGTGAGCTTCAGAGGTGATGGTGGGCAGATTTTGTACCTTTGGTCAGAGCCAGGCTAGCTGTTCCCTTCTGTTTCCAGTCTTTATGCTAAGCTATGCTAAGCCGCGGGCTGTACAGACAAGAGAGTGGTATGATGCTTAAGAAGCAAACGCAACACATCCTTTTTCCCTTTTGAACTGTCCATAGGCTCTTGAAAATGCAGTAAACAGAGACATATATTGTATTTGTGTAATATGCAGGGTATATGCCGTTTAATGTGTTATAGCAACGTATTATTTTGTTTGATTACATGAATAAGGACTTATTGACTACAGCCAGTAGCTGTGTTTTCCATTAAACTGTCAAGCGAGTGCTTAAAAATGTTGACATGTTATTGTTGGTTATATGTGAGAACTCTGGCTGTATTAATTGTTTTGTGTTTCACGCTGAGAACAGTGACCTTTTCTTACACTGTGTTGCAGAGTCAGCAAAAGGGTCAGCGATTGCTATGGAAGAAACCGAGATAAACAAATATGTTTTCTAAAAATATCACCATGACAACCATTACTGTTAAAATGACTTTGCTCTGAGGACTTCATGTTGAGACGTGTTTTAGTGTACTATACGATTATTTGATAATACTCGGGATGAAACATTTACTCAGATACTCGATTACAAAAATTAATCGAGGCAAAATCTCTGCCTTGATGATTCGTTTAATTCCTATCTCACGCGTTATGCGACCTGTTTAGTGCAGGAATCATTGTTCCACACGGACCATTTTTACGGATGCACATCAATACACCCAAAAAGGCAGAGGATCATTTCACACTTAAAAAGAAGCCAAAAAGGTGCAATATGTCCACTGTTAACTAGAACTCCTATTCTCATTTTCTTTTATCTGTTTACTCGATTAATCGATGGAATAACCGGTAGAATACTCGATTACAAAAATATTCAATAGCTGCAGCCCTAGATAATACAAACAACCATTAGTTGTCAGTTATTTGGGTACTTTTTCTCTTCTCTTATTAAAATCCCAGCATTTCGGAAACAGGCTGTGGAATTTCTTGATACTCACTTTCAGGCCGTACACTAAACCAGCTTTATCAGAACTAATATATAAGAAGATTACGTTTGGCAGAACTCTCCCTATACAGATGTTTAGAGAAGATCGAGTATCTTGTATAACACAAGTGTAGGAATGCGACTGGACTTTCCCATACGTTCAGTATCTCTGTCTGTTTGTGTTATGTGTCACCTGGCTGTGATACCAGCCAGCGTTTATCATCCGTCAATTCTCTGAAGTCTTGTCCCAGCGATAATGTACCATCATGTACCGGAGTCCCCCTAATTTACTTCTGCGGCATCCTCCCTTGTCTTTCTCCCCCTCTCTACTCTCCCTTCCCCCCTTCTCTCTTTCTGTAATGTGTTGTTGTGTTTCTGCAGGGACAGAAAATGTCTCGGATTGAGTCTGTGACTCATGGCGAGGATGTAGGGAGTGAAGAGGAGAGAGAGAGCAGGGAGAAATATGAGGGATAGGCGAAGATGGTATTATTTTTGGGGAGTTGTAGTGTTAATACTTTAGTGTGGTGTCATATGTTTCGATGTGTTTAAAGCAGCAGATGTTAAACATGCTCTTGCTGTGCTGATGTGTAGCATGAGTTGGGCACATTTTAAAGTGTTTAAGGTGGGAGAGATGTCTTAAATGAATTAATTAATTCCTCTGTATTGTGATTTTGTGAATGCTGTGTGTACTCAGTGATTGTGCCGCTCCCAATGTTCAGCTGTGGTTTGACAGGCCCGTGTTCCCAGTACAAGCTTTATTCTTTTTTCTTCAAGTTTAAGGTTTCATATCTTTCTTTCCCTTCTTTTTTGTGGTCATGTGTTCTTTCCTTATTTCTTTGTCTTTTTGCCTCTGTTTCATTCCCCGACTTTTCTCTCCGTCTTGTAACTTTTTGTTGATTATTATTTGTCATTTTTTGGCTCTTTTTTCTTTCTTTGGATATCATGTTCTTCCCTTATTTCAGTGTTTCTGTCGCTCTTTCTTTTCTGAATTTTCTCTTCGGTGACTTTCATAACCTGGTCATTATTTTTATTGTTTCCTTTCTGTTTTGCGTTCTTTTTTTTCCGTCCTGACTTTTCTTTCGTTAAGTCTTTGATTCTTACTTTGTTCATGGATTTTCTTTTCTTAACTTCTTTAACTTGTTCTTTTCGTTCTTTGTTCCTCTCTCTCCCTCTCTCTGTAACCCACTCCATTCCCTGCATTTCTCTCTCTCTGTATCTCTTTGTTGCTCGCTCTGTTTCTCTCCCCCTTTTTATCATTCCATCTTTTCCTTTACTCTTTGTATCTGTCGTCTGTTCTTTCTTCTTCTCCTCCTCTCTCCCTGTCTGTCTCTCCCTCTTTCTGGCCTCACTCCAGTCAGCACAAGATTTGGAGCCGATTGTCTATTTATAGCGCCTGTGGTTCTGTCGCCATGACAACCAAGCTGGAGGCCAGGGCGCCAGGGAGCTATTTTTGGAGCAGCGCTGTAATGTTAGACATAGCCTTCTCTCTCTTTTATTTCCTCCTCTTTCTCTCTCGCTCTCTCGCTCTCTCTCCCTGGACGTGTGTGTTTGATTAAGGATCGGCTGGTGAAGCCTTTGGTTTGGTCGCCTCGCAATATGAAGCGTTAATGTACAAAGAGGCAGTAAAGCCCCTCGAATCGTTCCACTTGGCGGGCCTTGCACATCTTTTCCCCCTCTCGAGGAACCGCCAAGACTATTTTCTGACTTGTCTGACTCGGTTTTGGGAAGCTTGTGAAGCTTGAGTTTTCTCTTGTGCACACTCATGTCAGAATGAAAAGATGAATTAAAGTGTTTTTAAAGTCCGTGTTTGCAGCGCTTAAACCTGGAATTTGCTTGAACTTCCAAGTTGTGAATTTAGCTTGAATCTGTCTTGATAAAGCTGCATTTGTATGAACTTCTTACTGAGAAAGATTTAGTAATTGCTGCTCTTTTTATAGGGCTTATGGTCTAGACAATAAATAGGCTCTGAGTAGAGAGACATTAGTTTTGAGCTATTTTTAATGAAATAGTGACTCATCTCAGTTATAGCTGGGGGGGGGGGGTCTGTATTTTCTGCTTCTATTTTTAAACCTCCTACCTGTTGCTAAGTTGTTTTTATGTAACATGAACAATTTAACTTTTTATGCTGAGAGTTTTAACCAATTTTACTGGACAGAAATATTCAATGTTTTCCTTGTAAATGAACAAGCCTTTGTGTTTCTGAGATGGTTTTAGTTTTGTTCTTTTAAAAGAAGATGATGTGAACATGATAAAATATTTCATTTGAAAATTTGGGAGATATAAATTGATTTTGGAAAGAGACACTTTTTAGGGACGTAATCATGCTGGCCCATCAGTGTGTGTGTGTGTGTGTGCGTCACACAGCCGATGTTGTACGTTTCATATCACATTAAAGCACATACTTAAACTAAATGCTGTTAGTCTTGTCATTACAGTTAATTTATTTTTTAGCGATAAAGGGCATCTGTTTTAAATAAACATAAGACAGTGCCAACTATTAAGTGAATAATAAATTATAAAGTTAGCAACTTGAAACATTCCTCTTAAACCTGCTCATGTTTTCTTATTTATGAAGTTTATGAATATTTTTGTATCCAATTAAATTAAGCTGATAATTCAACATATATCCAGTTCAGCTGTACGTGTTCAGTAATCAGAGTAATCCGGGGTACTGCTGAAGATTTATACTCGCTCATATTCTGGGTAATCCTCTGTCCTAGTGCTGCCACTTTAACAAGATGAATGTGTTATCGGACGGAGAGTTATCAGCTTTGTTGCACGCTGCTGTTGATACTGTAGCCTCTGAGTCCTTCAGGAGATCTCAGTTTGAATTACTGCCACAGACGAAGTCGTGGATGTGAAGACTGCTTGTTTCAGCACCTAAATTCCTCTTTTTAATAATGCAAAGGGATATAATTTAAACATGTTGCTGTTTGTCAAAGTATTTCTATTCTAGGAAGACACTTTAGATTTTAATCTCAGTTAAATAATAAAGATTAAGAATAAAGTTGTAAAAGTACATGTTGTAGCCTCTTTTTGGGGGGAAATTGATTAATCAGAATATCAAGTTAAATTTCAAGTTTAAAGTCTAGACGGGTGCATTTATTGTCTCCTTAATTTAAATAGTTTTGTGATGAAATATGTTGAGATATTATGATGACGTAATTATACATGATACGTAATTGTATATATTATAGATTATTATATATAGATATTGAGATATGTAAATTGATAATAATAAGCACATACATACTCAAAAATCTCAATGATGTGAAATATTGTTCAGTTCCTAATAAAATGATAATGAAAATGATTTAATTTGTTACGTATAAAATATGCGCAGGAGTATACAAGAATATGCTTTACCACCAATTAATATGTTCATGATACATACCATTATCCAGATATGATATTACATATATGAGGATAGAAGATTTTTGTCTTATCATCCAGGCCTAATTTATTGTAAATTTTGCAAAAAAATATTTTAAAAAAAGTATATAAACAGTGTGTTCATTTCAGTTTGCCCTTTAAACTCCCCAACTATTTTTGTACCTACAAACCAGCAGAAATGATACCAAAGTTAAATATGGAGTATAAAGTTAAACATGTACTTTATCTTTTCTTGTATATACTGGGTTATTTTCACTCACCAGACAAGAGTCCTGTGTGTATTTCCAGAGTATAAGTCGGCCTGTCTGCTACCTCAAAATAACCCTGACAGGTTATTCATAACACCGCAGCCCTCTCTGTTACTGGGGCAGCCACTATTATTTAGTTCAACTTACTAGGCACGGTTATTATTGGCACTTCTTCTATTAATAGGGAGAACTGCTAAAAATCGAGCAGTGTGTTTGTCCCGGGCGTGTCGCCACCTCAGACCGGAGCTGTAGATAAACAAGAGTTTGGCCTCGGCAGATGTCGGTGGCAGCCATGTGCTTTTAGATTCTGTCAATTCTAAGTTATTTATGTTCTCGGGATGTTACGGTAGGCTGAAGTAAGATGCATGCAGGGTCTGAGCTGTGGATAAGGGGCAGTAACGGGCTGAACAGTAGGGCTCTGGGTGTGCTGGCACAGCAGAGGCGCTGTGGTGTGGGAACAGCTGAGACGCTCGGCCCCTGCAGAGAGTCGATGATACCAGACTGCTTGGCTCCTTAATTGCTTCTGTGTGTGTTTTTATATGAATATCTGTGTCAGTGTGCGTTTCTGCAGAACTATGCACACGGGTGTCTCTTTGTTCCCCAAACTGTTTGTCCTCTTCTGTTTCAGCCTTGCACCGATGCTCTCTTCTTCCTGATTTAGTGTCTTATCCCTTCGTCTCTGTGTCCAGTGCTGTAGTTTCCGCAGACCCAGCCCCTGTTCCTCTCAGTGTGTTACCTGCAGCCCCCCTGTCACATTTCACCCCTGCATGCTACATTCCTAGTTATCTCAGAGGGGGTTACATACCTTTGCCCTCGAGAGGCAGCTACTAGCAATCGTCTTGCCTTTCTAGTTGTAAGAACGGTGGGCTGACGATCAGTCAAAACAGACGGCCGTGCAGGAATCAAACAGGGTGGGAAATTAGTATGTTTGTCTACATTAGCAGCCAACGGAAACAGTGGTTCCCAACCTGTGTAGTTTGTGATTCTCCAGGAAATTAATTGTCTTGTTGTCAGTTTAGTTGTTACCACGTAAACAATCACCTCACTCATTAAATGTGTCCTTTTCTGTGCAAATTAGTGTTTAAAGTTTAATATTATATTTCATAAAAATGAAACAAAAATGATAAATAGACTGCGGGAAACCTTTCCTTAAAGATAAAGCCATTTTGCCGTTTGTATACATCTCCTGTTGATCCAAAGGGTGTTTTACCATTTACCTGTTTATTTGAATAATTTTTAGAGGCCCGGATTTTTTTGATACCTAGTAATTCACAAGGAAACAGCAAAGACACTGTAAATATCATTTCGTATTTGTACTTTTCTATCAATGTAATTATGTTGCAACCCATCAAACAGTGGTGACCCTATCGGAAAATTAACTGTTAAATAGTTCAATTACCATAAATAAATGTATCTCAAACGTGCTTTTGACACAAAAATCCACCATGGCCTCCTAATCTGCCCATCATAGTTTATGTTCCTGCTATCGCTAATTGCTTTTTGGGGCTTTATATGACAAAAGTTGGGGACCTGTGATAAGACATGACCAAACTGCGTTCATGGTCTTCAGAGGAGCTTTCTCTGTTTAAGAGGAGACAGTTCAGTGACTTAAATGCAGTGAATGGTATTAACAATGAAACATGCCCTCCAAGTGCTTCTGTAGATGAAACCTCTGCTGTTGACGTGTTGTTGCCTCATCCTTCAGAGGGATTGTTGTGTCTGATCGATGCAGGCTTGTGGGACACTTTAGCTTAAAGATAAAGTTACGTCTTTCCACTGTCGGAGCGGAGCAACTACTCCTGTTCTTCTTCCTACTGTGCATAATGTTTATTCTATACATCAGAAAGGACTGTCCGGAGAGCAGACATTTACAACTCTGTGTTTGTCTGAATGTGAAACCCTGTAAAATCATCAGGCAGTCTGCTTGTCTGAGTCTGCACATATTGTACGTGTTTAATCAGTTGGTTTAACACACAAAGACTCGTAAACATCTTCTGCCGGGGATGCATAAGAGCAATGTTGTTGTGTTTCTTTGACAGGTGCTTGTGTTAAAGTTTCTTTCTTTAAGTCTGTTCTTTAGTCCTGGCTTGCACACCGCTCGAGCAGGTGAGCCTGATACAGTCATCTGAAAAGCATCAGGGCAGCTCACACACCTTGAAAAGCAGCTGTTATGTAGGCCAGTTCATCTGAACAATAAACACTCATTTGGGTAGGCGCTCTGCAAATCTGATCTTAACGTAGGCCTGCATTCCCCTCACGCACATACACACCAATGTGCCCACACACACACACACACACACACACACACACACACCTCTCCTACTGTACGAGTATTACTACAGCGGCTTCATTGACGAGGATCCTCTGGTCTGTCAAAGCAAACGGCTGCTGGTGACTAAGACTGGCTGCTTCTGAGCTTACTGTGAATTAAAACACACGCCCCCTGGTGGCCGCACAGGGAACGCCATCCTCCATCATCTTGCTCTCACTAATGTACTGGGATATACCTGTGTGTGTGCGTGCGTGCGTGCATGCATGCGTGTGTGTGTGCATGTGTGTGTGTGTGTGTGTGTGTGTGTGCGTGCGTGCGTGCATTGTTCTCACCATGAACATTACCACAGTTAGAAGTTAGGATTTTAAAACTAGCCAGTGTAGATGCCTCCTCAGCTGGTAAATGTATTGAAAGTTGCATTTAGCCAGTGGAAATGTTTACTGTGTTATAAAATATTATTGTTTTATTGTATCATCATATTGTTATGTGTCTGCAGCACAGCAGCTAAGAGCCAACCGGCTGTATGTTTCTATTCTTTTTGCAGCTTCTTAGACAGGATCGATGTGGTCAGGCAGAATGACTACACACCGACTGATCAGGTGAGATGTTGGACACACAAACACTCGCACTGTTACATTGAAGCACTCTGGTTGCATCTGTAGTGCTACAACATTTAGTCAGTTAAATGTTGAGTTGATTGACAGAAAATTTAACGTCAGCAATTATTTGAATCGATTTATCATGTAATTCATTTATCAAGAAGAAATAAGGCCTTTTTTCGCAGCACGCAGAGCAAAGGTGTTGATGACAAAATGAAGGATGGCTGAATTCTGTTTACTGCTTCAGTTTCAGGGTCACACTGCCATGGCTCATTAATGTTATTACAACATTTGTACTTTCCTACTATGACAAGTCAAAATGTCTGTATCCGTTTTCCTATCTATATTTATCGTTCACTATCTAACACTGTCGCGTTCCCTCTCTATTTTTCAGGACCTGTTAAGATGCAGAGTCCTGACATCTGGGATCTTCGAGACACGATTTCAAATAGACAAAGTCAATTTCCAGTGAGTTAAAGTTTATTTATCACGTTTTTATTATCAGAATCATAAATACTTTAATAATCCCAGGGGGGTATTATTTTCATTGCAAACTCCAACACAGCTTTACAAACGACATATTTAACAACAACAATATTATGCAGTTATTATGTCCAGTGAGAAGGTAACAGTCAAAGAAGAAGCTGAAGTTTTTCTACATGTTATGAAGAAGAACCACACTTGAGTGTTTTTAAGCACAACAAGCCATTTTTGTTGATTTTGAATAATAATCATGAATTCAAGTTTGTTTATTTGATTGAGAAGGTCTTGTTTCTCATCATTATACATCATTGTCATGTGATCCACATCCCTGTTTCAGTATATAAAGTACTTTCTTTACAATGCAGATGAAACGTTTTAACTCTGTCTCACAGTATGTTCGACGTTGGAGGTCAGAGGGATGAACGTCGGAAATGGATCCAGTGTTTTAATGGTACAGTGTTTGTAGCTTGGACTGCATTAAAGTTATTGATTAATTTTTTATTATTAGTTTCTGTCCGTTTGTTTTCTAGTTTTGCCAGATGCATGTCTCTGTTTATTCAAATCTAAAGGTAATCAAGAGTGTTTGCTACTTGTCCTCTTCTTGGGTGTATTAATCGTCTTGGTGTGTGTGACACAGATGTGACAGCCATCATCTTTGTGGTGGCGAGTAGCAGCTACAACATGGTGATCAGAGAAGACAATCAGACCAACAGACTACAGGAAGCCCTCAACCTTTTCAAGAACATCTGGAACAACAGGTGGGAGTCGTAGAAACTGAGATGTACTGATGGAAACAGAATTACTGTCACTTTGGTCTTTGATGCTGTGGGGGATGACACATGACAAACTCATGTAGATTGTCCGATGTCAATATAAGACATAAGCATTCTCACACAGCTGAACGTAATAATGGTACTTATCAGTCAAATTGTTCAGAGGTTAAATTAAGCTGTTTTTGCAGGAAAGTCTCCTAACACAAGTTGGTGCAGTTTTATATCTTTTTGGTTATAGATAACGACATATTTCCCAGACCTAATTCAATGCCTTGTTGTCTTGAGCCACATATGCCGCTCTTTATTTGTACAACTGGGATCTTTTCATTTCCCTCTGCTTGGACAGACTTCAAAAGTCTGTTTCTTTGGTCACAGATTCTTGTTCAGTTTTAATACCACAGTATCACGTCAGTGCTATTCACCAAAGGTTCTTCACTGACAGACAAACTATGAGGGACACTTTAAACAAGTACTTAATACAACACGCTGCATGTATGAATAGTAGGCAGAGTCCTTCCTCCACTCTTCTCTCCCTGTGGGAGCATATGGGCTGTTTATGGCAGGAGCTCTAAGACCTTTTCAGCCCAGAGCTCCAGAGAGTATACTCTTCCCTTGTTCTTCAGCCAAAGCATTTTGAACATAATGCCACTTAAAAAAGTCTGGACTCTGCAGCAACAGACCTGTAACGTATTTTAGGTCCCTAAACGAAAGTCCAAAGAAATCTGGCACTGAACTCGCTCCTCATTTCCCTCCACAGGTGGCTTCGGACCATTTCGGTAATCCTCTTCCTGAACAAACAGGACCTGCTCGCTGAGAAGGTTCTGGCAGGGAAATCTAAAATTGAGGAGTATTTCCCGGAGTTTGCACGCTACACTACACCTGATGATGGTAAGAGGTTTACACTGATATCTGCGGGTCTCCAATACATAACACACAACATTTAAATTATTTAGTAGTGATGATGAGCCAAGTTGAGTCGGAATACAACAGTTAAGTTAAAAATATTTAAAGAGGATTAAACAACATTTAGCTCTATCTTAACCAATTAGCATTATATAACACACAACATCAGCTAACTGCACATAATATAACTGAAGGGCGGTATTTGTATAGAGAGAATACATTTTGGCTTTTTGAAACAAATAATGTTTTTTACAATATTCTATTAAGTAATCTTCTTCTTTGCAAGCTTTCCCAGTTCAGCAGGAGAAGCGATGTCTTTAATCTCTGTATTGTGACGAAATTTTTTCTTCTCCAACAGCAATACCAGAGCCCGGGGAGGATCCCCGCGTCACGAGGGCAAAATACTTCATTCGGGATGAGTTTCTGGTAAGTTCAAAGCTCATGTTCTACCTGTTTGAATTTGATCCTTTTCATCATGTGTGTTTCATATTTTGTTTGGTTAACAGAACAATGTTGGTAACGAGGTGAAGAACTAATCTGACAATTTGCTGTTTTTTTAAATCCTCGTAGATCTGTGAAACAGCTGATCCATGTGGTTTAACTTCACTCCATTTCACTGCTTTGTTTGACTCTTTCAAAAAGGAGTTATTTCTTTTCCAATTTTGTTGTAACATCAGTTAAGATGAGTTGGATGACGATTTCACCAAGAAAAGACTGAAACCATGGTTGAGGAAGTAAACCATGCTTTATCGTCAGCAGCATTCCCAAAACTACATGAAACGTGTTGTTTACCAGAAATCTATTTGAACCTTTTCATCAGTATTTGTTCCATTATCCATATATGCTGTCTGCCATCCACCACAGTCTACAGATTAATCCTATCCTAATTATACCTAATGAATTACATTTTCAAGTATTACATTTAGTTTTGCAACCTGTATCACTGATAAAACTGTATAACTCAGTGATTCATCAACAGACAGAAACAGTAACAGCAGTTCACAGAAAGTCCAAAGATGTCATCAAAATCTTGCAGATGGCCATTGATGTTCCTCGCAGTTACTGTGTACAGATATTTGCCAAAAATATCTCAGTAGATTTCAGTGGAAGGTCCAACTTATGGATAAACAGTTGATTTTGTTAAGTAAAAGTATTTGATATATGTTGAAAAAGCTCAGAGTAAAGGATACGTAGAAATAGATGACGTAAAAGTATGGATTAATGGCTGTAATAGCTAACTAAAAGTAATGGATAAATGGTTGAATTATCCACTAAATGTAATGCGCTAATAAAGTAAACTTGACCAAATGGATGGTTGAATTGTAAGAAAAAGTAACAATATTCAGTTTTATATAATCAGTAAATAACATTCAATGTAAATCCATTCAAAAGAACACATTAGGACCATGATTGGTGGTGTAATTGAAGGGGTATTTGAGTTCAGAGTTGTGGGGGAACGTGAGACAAAATATTTCCAACACTCTGTGCTTTTGCATCTTTTTCAGAGGATCAGCACAGCCAGCGGGGATGGACGGCATTACTGTTACCCCCACTTCACCTGCGCAGTCGACACAGAAAACATCCGCCGCGTCTTCAATGACTGTCGCGACATCATACAGAGGATGCACCTACGGCAGTACGAGCTCTTGTGATGGGCAGCGTCCAACCTACTTATCTACCTACCTTCCTATCTACCCCCACCCCCACCACAACCACCACCACCACCCACCACCACCAGTTAGCCAGTTGCCCCTCCACTTCCTCCAACTTCGCCAAACAACCGAGCCCTCCCCTCCCTCCCGATAAAACTCCTTCTTCTCCTGGTAACACAGCTTCAGAAAAGCAGATTAGTGGAAAGACACCGTTAAGGATACACCAACATTTTCATCAACTATTCGCCAGGACTGACTGCACTTTGACCAAGGAAAGAGGGTCAAGACTGGAATCCCTCAGTGCAGACTATCCCTCCTTTCATCTTACTCTGTCTCTCAGATATATGAACACACTCACGCTCGCAGGTACACACACACACACACACACACACACACACACACACACACACACACACACACACACACACTACAGCATAAGACATTCATAGCCCAGAGATAGGTTTCAATGTCTCATATCGCACACACAGGCCCTTTCAGAACCAAGTCCTCATGCTTTTAACAGTCGGCAGAGGCTGATTAAAATAATGCATTTTGAGAGAGAGGAGTTTATTCACCGCGTGCTGAAGATGACGGAGGAGGAGGAGAAGAAGAGAACAATGGACATGGAGGGTGGCAAACTGCTACAGAGGAGGGCTGTGAGCCTTTTTGTTGCCTGAACAGACAGACTAATTGACGGCTGTCTGTGGACGTGAGCGTGACTCGAACATAAGACCACACGGCTCACATGACACGCTCTTCAAGAAACCATTCAAGGAGGGACGACAGAAAACAACAAAAAAAAGGAGGGAAAAAAAAGAAATACCATACAGTGCATACATTCATGCATACCAGTGAACTTTATGCAGTGCAAAAAAATCCAAGCTATATATATATGTATATCTATATATATATAGATATATGTGTATATATATATATATATATATGTATACACATATATACAGATACATATATGTATACATATGTATGTGTATATATAATATTTTGATATATATATATATACATATATATTCATATATATATATAATATTTATAAATATATATATATAAATATTATATATTCCTGTAATAACACAAATCAACTTTTATGTTTTTGTTAGTTTTTACCCCATGTTGTGTGTTGGTGTGCACTGTGTGTGAGATCTGCCTTTGTGCACCATTTAACCCCCCCTACCAACACACACACTAGCACACACACACACACGCACGCGCGCGCGCACACACACACACACACACACACACACAAACACAAACATCCTCCCCCCTGCCCCTGCTGCTATTTGATAACTACTTAACATATGGAAAATACAGGAGAGATTTTATTTAATAAAGGAAAAAACAAGGCAAAAAAGAAAGCATGAAGAAAAAGAAATTACTTTTCAAGACTGGATGCAATATTTTTACTTGGGAACACACACGCACAAACACACACACACACACACACACAAACACACACACACACACACACACACACACATAAACACACACACACAATCACACACGCTCCAGCCCTCGTCAGTCCCCCCTTTCACCATCCCCCCTGCGCACACCTTTCGTCTTATTCACTCACCTCTCCCCGTCCCCACTTCCTGTCCCTCCTTGCTTTAAGTACATCTGTCTTTATTTTACTGCTGGACTATTATTCTTGTACAGACTGTAAAATGTATTATTTTGTACAACTTTATTGAAGAAAAAAATAACTTGTAGAAGATCCCTGTGCCTTGATCACGACTGTACGTGTAAAAATGAGCTAATATGTAAGTTATGTTTCACTGCGCTGTACAGCTGGACGGGTCTGTCCCACCTCGTCCGTGCTGGCTCAACCCTCCGCTGGAGGTTGGGGGGAGGGGCATCGGATCAGGGCGGAGGCCTTTCGTCTGTTGCTTAGCCCCCCCCCCACATTTGTTTGTCCGTTGATTCATTTGTTTTGCTTTAACTCTCCTATGGTTTATATAATAGGATTTGAAAAAGAAAAAGAAAAAAAAGATAATCAGACACACCACCTTAATGCTGTGTAGTGAAAGATACTGAACCCTAACACAATTTAATATATATAAAATATATTTCAGATTTTATATTTTATATATATGTACTGTACACTTATATCTATCTCCCTTGTGCGCTGTCCCCCAGGTTTCCTTTGCTTTCTGTCAGTAACATCTGCATACATTTTCAGAAGGTGGCGATTCTGGGTGCAATGGGATGGGTATTAATTTTTTGTTTTTTTATTTTTTGCTTTAACTCTTTTGAAGAAGAGGTAAATATCCAGTTGCAAAACATTGCTTGTTTCTACATAAACCAAATTGTTTTTGCTTAAACAAGAAGAAACTGTTGTTTTAGTGTTTGGTTCATTCTTAAGCTGAGTGTACTAGATCCTCTCTACCTCTACATGACATGTGCTCCGCTGCCAGTTTATTAGGTACACCTGTCTTAACGTGCAGTCTAGTACAACAGTCCTGCTGTAGATCCTTCGTTCATTTATATCACTAAGGGCAGACTAAAAATACTTTCCTCTCAGTAAAACCTGGCATAACTGATAACAGAGCTGCTGATTTATTGATTAATCGAGAAAAGAATTGTTCATTGAAAGCCCTAATTTATAATAATAAAGTTTATTTATACAGCACATCCAAACCAGAGATTACAGTGTTTCACTAGGGGATGGGGTGTGTAAACATTCAGATTGATTATTACAATCAACCTTTTCACGCCTGCATACACAATTACAGACATGCAGACAAATTACTCATATAAATCAGAAGTGATTTTCACAACTACAGTTTGCAAAATGCTTGAGTTGAATCAACATCTCTAAACCATTTTAACAAAAACTGAGCAACCTTCATGAAAGTAGAAATTATTGCCGACCTGTTGTATTAGTAAGTTTTAGCTTATGTATCTAATATACTGGCAACTGAGTGTAAACTAATCCGTGGTCCCGACACCCATCAGGATATCACTGTTGCCAAAGTTTTGACTGCACAACTCACTTTTCTCCACACGTGAGAAGTATTTAGTTATTAGTTATTGGAGCAGAAGCAGTTTTCACCATTTCTGATTATTGTTCTGTTCCCAAACTGACTGGGGATTTTTGTCAAAGACACAAACCAGGGCCTTGTTGGATTGTTTAGGATTATACACTTATTATTCACTATAATTCGAGAGACACAACTGGGTATGAGTATTGCAAATATGTAGCTTTTCGTCCTTTACTGCTTTGCAAAGGGCTGCAGAGAATACATGAGACACATGTGCACTTGCTGATACCCCATCTGTTTCCTTGTGGGAGCAACAGGATTATGAGGTGAAGCTGGATATTGCTCCTTCAGTAACAAGACCCCTTGTCACCTCTAGAGTTTGTTCACGCCTCACAAAGAATCACACTGTTTGTTAGAAAAACTTGTGACACAAGGAGCAGTTCAGAACCAGAATCAAGGTATAATAAAACAAAATGTATTCTTGTACAAGAAGGGAGCAAATAGTGAACTTAACACCAGTGTCTCCACATGCTCTGAGGGCAGTCCACGTCAGTCCACGTCACTTCAACATGCAGTCGAACAGTCATGGTGATATGTTAAGAATCAGAATCAACTATGTAGTATGTAAACAAATTACACACCTGGTGATTTGTGCTGAGCGGATACAAATATACACATAAAAACACGGAAAGAATACACAGAATTTAGCAATAAAAACTAAATAATAATATAAATAATAATATAATGTGTAATGGTAGGGGGTAGCAAGGGGTTGGGTGGGGGGACCCGGGTCTTGAAGCTGTTCTTGTGGCGTGGGGTCTTTACTGACCAAAACATAGGAAGCTTTTAGAAAACATAGGAAGCTTTTCCCATAGCAATCGCTGACCCTTCTGCAGACTCTGCGCCACAGTGTGAGAAAAGGTCACTGTTCTCACCGTGAAACACAAAACAATACAGCCAGAGTTCTCACATATAACCAACAATAACATGTCGACCCTTTTCCCATCACTGCTGTTTCACTGGAGTTTAATATTTCTGTTTTCTATGTGGGGAACAGAGAAGTGAAAACTGTAATGAAAGTAAAGCTCAGGTGAGACTACACCTGTTAATAAGATGCAGGTGGCAAGCGTTGCAACTAGTTATTGTGCACAGCATTGCACCACCCACTGTGTGTAGGAGACGCTTTCAGCTAAAGCCACTTAGGGAAAACAGGACTCCATCACACAGGGTAGAAAACTGTCTCTGCATTGTTTTCTGCTGATTTAAACTCTAAAATACACTACAGAGCTAAAGGTATGTGGACGCCTGAACGTTTGATTGTTGAACATCTCATTCCCAAACCACTGGCCTTAATATGCTGCTACAACAACCTCCACTCTTCTGGGAAGGCTTTCCAAAGTATTTTGGAGGCTGGCTGCTACCATGGAGGCTGACCACACTGATGTTAGGCGATGAGCCCAAAGGTGTTGGATGGAGCAGAGGTCAGGTTTCCGTGAAGGCTCTGCAACTTCTCCCACACCAAACTGGGAAAACCATTTGAATATGAAAGTCACTTTGTGCATTGTCATGTTGGAACAAGAACGGCTATTCACAAAGTTGGAATCACACTTTTGTCTAAAATACCATCATGTGTGGTAGCATTGAGACTTCCCTTAATGAAAATTAAAGGGGCTTTACCCGAGCCACACGAACAGCTCAAAAGTACACAAAACTGAACTGGGACATCAACATGTTTTTGGCTGTATAGGCTAGTGTACACAAGCTACAACCTAATCAGTGGTGTCAAAGCAGATGTTTTACATACAAAACTTCACAAGCCACAATTACACGACGCCTGCAAGCTTTGGTCTGTACATGTATAGAGGGTGCAGCAGCAGATTTTAACTTATGACTTGATTTACTTGTAACTTTTCCTGTTAGTATAATGCAACTGGATTTCTATACTATATATTTATCCAATGTCTTTTCTATAAGACAACAAAATAGCATTTTACTCACACTGAAAGCAGCCAGTCTCTTTCAGCCTTTGAGGTTTTAGTTATATTCCGTAATTCAGATAATTTGTTAATATCTGTTATGTATGGGAACAAATGATGGCATTTAGATATGAACTTTATCTACAAGTGAATACCCCACTTTTACCACTGTTGCTGAATACCTAATTTTGACACCACTGCATTTATCGCACTTTATTTTGACAAGTTTTAATCTAATTCAGTATACGATTTGAATGTATGTGGTCTCGAGGCAATTTGAAGTAGTGCAACTTCAAAGACATTATTAAACTAATTTCAATTCAGTTTTAGTTATAGTGCCAAATCATAACAAAAGTTATCTCAAGACACTTCACATATAGAATAGGTCCAGACCACACTCTATGACTTATTTATGATTTACAGAGACCCAACAATTCCTCCATGAGCAGCAGCAAGTTGTAATATTTATAATAATAATAACAATAATAATAATACGTATGAGCAGCAGCTAGTCGCAGTATCTATAATAATAATAATAATAATAATCAGAATCAGAAATACTTTAATTATCCCAGGGGGGATTATTTTTGTTACAAAACTCCAGATATACAAACAACAAATATTATACAGACTAAACATAAAATAACATATATTATAAAATAAAATAAATGAAAATAATAAATAATAATAACGATAATGATAATAATAACATCTACAGACAGTTTTTATCCACCAATCATGTGCACAGAGTGGCAGCTCAGTTATTTGCTCCCATAGTGACCTGGTAACATTTCAGACAGCAGTTGCAGGAATCGTTTTCCCGCCACTCCACAAGAGGGAGCCAGAGATGGACAGAAAAAAAAACACGTGGGCCGAACCGGACGATAAAAAATTGTGCTTCCTTTCGCAACCTCCAAAACCCCGCCTCCACGTTTCCATGCATTGGCGCGCTTCACCTCCGTGGCTCTCCGCTCTTCCCCAGGTGACGGACTGACTCGGGCTGAAAAACACAGCAGAAGGCATGAGTGCGGCGGGTAGTGGTCGGTCCGGTTCTGCCGCTGGCCCGGTACAGCAGGGACTTAAAGAGGCTCTAATCGAGACGCTGACGGCCATCCTGTCCCCGGTTCAAGAAGTGCGCGCCGCTGCGGAGGAACAGATCAAAGTGCTGGAAGTGACAGAGGGTGAGTGTTAGCTGCTAGTTTAGGGAGTCCACGGTGGGTAGCTCCCCGGTGCCCTCACTCTCTGACAGCATGGGCCTCTTCGGCGACATAGGGCTCCGTGCGGACCGTTGTTTTGCTGCTTTGATCAGCGCTGTCTTTAGCTGATATGAGCAGGGTTAGCTAAAAACTGTCCTGGCTTCCCCGAAGGCCACATGTCAGTGATGACCAAGTTAGCTTTTAAAGCTCATGAAAACCCCCATACCTGAGTTAAGAGGTCGTCTTTGCCGTCATCGGACAAGTCACAGCTAACCGGCGTCACAAGTGTAACATTTAGTCCGTAAATAACCTACATTAAGCACATGGGGGGCTGTGAGGACCCCGGCCTCAGGAGCACAGCAACAGGGTGGACACTGGTATGTAGTTCCGCCGAAGGGAACCCGTCCAGTTAGCGTTGAGTTACCTTCTTTTGTCCGCTATGTGGAGGAAACTGAGCTGAAATAAAGTGACCGATCTGAACCTATAGAAACAAAACCGTTACTGGCCTCGAGCGTATTGGAATCTGATAACGTCACTTGGAGACGAGGGGGACGATGGCAACATACCCACATCCGTTAGTCCACCTAAACCAACTGTTTATCAAACAATGTCTACGTTTTATGAGCGACAGCATGTCCAGCTAGATGCCAACAAGCTTCCCCGTGTCCAAGAAGTAACTTTATTCTCAAAACAGTATCGTATTCATGGAAAAAAAATTCCACGGTGGCTATGAGAAACGCAGAATGCCCGATGACAGATTTTCCCGCGAAGATGTCTCGCAGGGGCTTCTCCCGCAGCTCCATCAGGATACACATGTGAGGGAAAACAAAGAGGACCACTGTCCATGCGTACATAAAGTATATATACTACTGCATATAAAGTATTCTTTCATGCACACATGAGTGCTGTTATCAGACCACGTGCATTGCTGCTGTCCAAATGAGCTTTATTGTCCAAGTTGTGTTTCAAAATTAATCCATACATCCTTATTTTTACTAATGTATCAAGACTCAAATGTAAAAATGATGCCAGTATATTTCTTAGGTTATAGTTATTTTAAAACTATGAAACCGTTACTGTCTGAAAAATAAACCAGCTACTCTGTCGTCTGGCAGGCAAATGAACAGTTGAACAAATAGTTTTTCTGTTATATTTTTATTTAGCAGCAACATTAATGGTCTACGCCTGTTTTCATTACTGTTAAAATAGTGGATCAAAATATAGTTGATGGAATTTATAAGCACCATGCATGGATAGCACCATTATGCTTTATATAAACAATTGTTGACATAGTGGGTAGGTGAGGTGGGTGTACCATTAAGTAGGTGGGTAGCTAACCAAGGAGGAAGTGGGTGTATACAATCCTATGTATATCTACTGTAAACCACCAGAAAAGTGGGTGGGTGTACCTGCATATACCATTCCCTACACCACAAAATACAGTAGCCTACCTAGTGGGTATAGATTATACTCCACCAGACTTCTATTGTCTGTCCTGAGTCCTCGTGCCCCAGGGGAAAGACTAATTGTGCACACTGTCTGGCGGTCGCCTGTTGTAATGCAGCATCGCAGCGAGGCCGGCCCTTTCCGCTGGCCCCTCTCTAAGGCAGACGCACTGTAGGATTGTCAGCACTAACATTGTCTTCTGGCGCCTGATGTCACTCTTCGTAAAACCCAGTGAGAGAGCGCTGGATCAGAGCTGAGGTTGATGCTGATTCTGAACTGTATTTATCGCTCACACTCTGCATGCCTGGAAGGCCAGAGTCAAACCAGTATGCTCTGTTGGCCTTATGGGTTGTTGCAGTGTTGTTAGCCGTGGAACCAAATTGTATCAGTGTTGTCATTTATTGTGTTTTACAAAGAAATGACTCTTTAATGTTGAAACCAAATTATCTAAAGAACTTAAACAATAACATTTACCACTATAAAAGAACATTTCTACAACACAAAATGTATTCAAGTCTGTATTTAGTCGAGGCATCTTTTGCAACAATTAAGCCTACGGAGTCCTGTGCAAGTTTTGTGTTATCTTTGCATATCATGACACTCAATTGTAGAGATTAGTTTGAAAGACATTTTTCCTGTTTATCAGTGTCTTTACGTCCTCATTACACCCGCTGTAATTGTGTTATGATTCATCCCAGTAGCTTCCTGATGCCTCCGTTCTGAGCTCTCTGATTGTTTTGTTGCATTTATTAATTTTTTTTTTGGTCTCGTCCTTGATGCGTTCTTGTTGTAGAGTTTGGCGTCCATCTGGCAGAACTCACGGTTGATGCTCAGGGAGCACTCGCAATTCGCCAGGTGAGCGTAAAAAATAGACATTTTTGCAAAGAAGCAAAGGAGGTCCAGCCCCCACACACGCCTGTCAAAGAAAGGCCTCAGTTATTGATTTGGTTTTGTTCACTTATGTGTAACATCACAAATATCTTGTCTTGTTGTCTGTGTTCGCAGCTAGCATCAGTCATCCTGAAGCAGTATGTGGAGACTCACTGGTGTTCCCAGTCAGAGAAATTCAGGCCTCCTGAAACTACAGATCAGGTAAACCATACTTCACCTTCAATACATGTCTTTTGTCTGCTGCTGGCACGAGTTTTATCTTTGCAGAAGTGTTCTTGCACACAATTTTTAGATTCCCAGAGGACTTTTTTTCTTCTTTTTTTTAAACTAATCTCTTGTCGTGCCCTTCCAGGCTAAAGCCGCCATCAGGGAGCTGCTGCCAAGCGGTTTACGGGAGGCGATCAGCAAAGTCCGCTCCAGTGTGGCATACGCTGTGTCGGCCATTGCCCACTGGGACTGGCCTGAGGCCTGGCCACAGCTGTTCACCCTGCTAATGGAGATGCTGGTCAGCGGAGACGTCAATGCTGTGCACGGGGCCATGAGGGTCCTCACAGGTATGTGATTAAGATACACATAAACACACTCAATCTGTACATGTTTGCCCGCTAAAACGCGATGCCAAACCCCCAGAAATTAATATTAACCTTTTTTTGCACCAGCTTTAATGCCAAAAACGTAACATACAAGTTGCATCCATTTAATTTTTACATTTCAACTCTTGCATGGCACAGCATAACGTTCCTGAACTGTAAAATATAAAAACACATTTAAACATTTAATTCATTACAGATGACATTCAGACTCCAGCTCAGAATAATGTGCATGTTCCAGTATTCATGAGTGATGAATTGCTGCATCGGATGCTGACATGTTTATAAAATCGTAACAATACAATCCTAGTCCAATCTTGCATTGCCTAAAATGTTGGTGCATTTACATCTCCAATTTCCCTTTAAGTGAAAGTAATTTTTTCTACCTACACTAAGGAATGACTCTAATAAGTTTCACACAGAGTTTTAAATAGAAAAGTAATACAGAGCAATGGTGTTGGATCAGAAGTGGGTATCAACCAAAGAAAGACGAATCGTAGAAAGGACATTCCTGATCAAATCATTGTAGCAGGATGGTCAGAGTGGCAGCCATTTGCATGTACAATCGACTAACTTCCATACAAACTGATTTGCTTCAAGTCTTGTTCATGTAACAACCTGTTGTCTGTGATGTTCAGAGTTTACTCGGGAGGTGACTGATACTCAGATGCCTCTGGTGGCTCCAGTCATCTTACCTGAAATGTACAAGATCTTCACCATGGCCGAGGTATTGCTACAATTAAAATATAGTTGCCATAATGCAGTATTTCTCAGTTTGACCTTGATTATTATGAAAGGTATAATGAAGCTTAAACACTTCTTAAATTCACAGTTGGTGTTTGTAGAATTTTATATTTTCTGGAGGCACAAATTTTGTTGACCACCAGTGGGGACTGTGCTTTATATTACTGATAATATCTTTAATTGTTCTACTCTGTGTTTGACATGAAGTTTGAGCTACTTTTTAAAAAGTTCCTTAACTGTTGCAGGTGTACAGCATTCGTACTCGATCCAGAGCAGTGGAGATATTCACCACCTGTGCCAACCTCATCTGTGCTATTGAAGAGCTGGAGAAGGTGAGACGTGGTGATTTTCTCTAAGATATTATATGGTTAATAACATCATAGATTTAGTTTGAATCAGTTACATAACAAAGATTTTGACTTTTGATTAAACCTCTTTACGTGAAAAAAAGTTTCATCTTATTGAGTGGCAGCTGATAATTTACATTAAAAGAGATAATTTTTCAATAACTTAAGATAGACGTGGAAGTGACATGCATGAGTAACTAACTCAGTAGTGATTTTAATGTAAACGCACCTCCTCTGTATGTATGTATGTGTGTGTTTAGGGTGCAGCCAAAGCGTTGATCTTTCCTGTGGTGCAGCAGTTTACAGAAGCATTTGTGCAGGCTCTGCAGATGCCCGAAGGACACTTGTCTGATAGCGGTCTTAAGATGGAAGTCCTCAAGGTGAGTGACTCCACAGAGCATAGATTGTGTATATAAGAGATGGAAGTAGCTACTGTGAGGTCACCTGCTGGTTTCTGGACTACCGTTTTCGGGCCAGGAGAGACATTACTGTTTCTTAACTCTAAATCAAAATTACTGTCCACCTCTCGATGTTTAACAAACCCGACTGCCATCCTCTTTGTCATAGCTATGATAAAGCAATCATGTTTTTCCCACACCGTCCGGCAAAAAAATCTTCAGTGTGGTGGCGTTCTTTGTTAACACTTATTCAAGTTCATTTCACTCCCTGTTGTCTCTACATGAACATGATCGATCAGTCTTCCGACAAGCCGGTTAAAAACTGACAGATTCCCTTAAGTTACGTTAGCTTATGTGAGCGTTGTTATAAAGGACATGTTTGTGCGACCAGAATGTTACAATTAACTGTGAGGAAGTGAAAAGGCTATTTTAGGGCGCACACACACTGTCCATCCGTACCGGGCTTGACATAATAAATAAAATGAGAAGTAGGGTCGTTTTCCCATAGACTTCTATACAGTAAGATTTGTTTGACTGAGCCAGAATGCAGGTTTAAGGCACTTGTGCATTGGCTTCATTTATCAGACCGGAAGCTACGTCCATCTTTATTATTGCGGTCTATGATACAAACCAAAGAGTCCTTAAGTTGGTTGCATAGCAAGACCCTCAATTTTCAGTCTGCAGTTTTTGTAACAAATGATGGTGTTTAATTGTAGGGTGATTATGGCATGCAGTAGTTTGTTAGTCACATGATATTTGTCCACTCAAGATAAGATTTAAATCTGCGTGTTGTTTTTTTTTTTTAATCCTCTCTCCCAGGCAGTAACGGCGTTGGTAAAGAACTTCCCCAAACCCATGGTGTCCTCCATGCAGCAGATTTTACCCATTGTATGGAACACACTGACTGAAAGTGCAGCTTTATATCCTTCAGAATGCCAAATTGACTGATCATTTCTTGTTGGGATAACTTCTGCTGCCTGTGTTGTAAAAGACCAGTTCAAACAACTTCCATTTGGGGTGATGTATACGAAAATATGATATATAACTAGAGGTTTTACTTCTTTTTGGACATTGTGTCCTTTTTGCTGCAGAACATCCTCTCTAAACCATCAACGTCACCCGCTTAGATAAAAACATTTTACTGTTGAGTCAAAGACAGTAAATTCCATCATCTGATATTTTCAGATTGAATCAGATCGAATAATAGGAATGTGAGATTAGTACTAACAAGACATGAAAACTAAAAAGCTAAGGAGACTGAAAAGGTTTTTACAGTGGGGCATTCTTTAACCATACGTTCACTTATGTGAGAACAGAAGTCAACTACACGGAGGAGGTGGATGACCCCGTGGACTCAGATGGTGAGCAGAACGCTTTCACCGCCAACATATAACAGCGTTTTTTCAGTGTTCGAAGCACATTTTCAATCTACTGGTGTTGTTATTTTTTTTAATGGCTCATTTTTTGCAGGTGAGGTTTTGGGTTTTGAGAATCTGGTGTTCAGCATCTTTGAGTTTGTCCACACGCTGCTGGAGAACAACAAGTTCAAGAGCACAGTGAAGAAAGCCCTGCCCGAACTCATCTACTATGTCATCCTGTACATGCAGATCACTGAGGACCAGGTGAGGGTTGACCTAAACACATGAGGCTGAAATGGCTGTTTGCATAATATATTTTGGTGATGATTCACTTGTGTTTGCCCGTTTCTTCAGATCAAAGTGTGGACTGCGAACCCACAGCAGTTTGTAGAGGATGAGGATGATGACACCTTCTCCTACTCTGTCAGGATATCAGCTCAGGACCTGCTGCTGGTGAGATAAAATTATTAATGGTTATTCACAACAAATGTGAAAACTGTGACATTTTAAAGCCCAAATTAAACACCTTCAGTACAGCGTGGCCTTTCTGTTATTTTTGTGTGAAATCACTTCTTGTATAGGATGATTAAACAGTTTGGTTCAGTTCAATCAAATATTGGTGTGTTTGCCTGTTTAGTTCTGTTTGTTTGACATGGTGTGAACGCAGTTTACCAGCTACAGGACAGTGTGGTATTAGAACTGTGATTCTGTAGTGTTATTAAATCTGCCCGTTGATAGTGAAGGAGCCTCAATCTGTATAAGCAGCATTGTATAGCCTATGTTTATACAAAAGGATTTTGTAGGCATAGTAAAACGTTGCCAATGCGTGTCTTTGTGAGTGCATAGAGGTGTGTTGAGCCTGTATCCTACTCCATGTATTGCAGCAGTTGTAACAATCATGTGACAGAAACTATTTTCAGGTACAAAAGGCCTTTTTTTAAAAGAAGTTCCAGTTACCGCCTGATCTAAAAATGCTCACCGTTTCTACACACTTCCAGAGAATCACCTTCTTGCTCTCCTTTTTCCTCATACAGCCTCCACAAACACTCCAGGTGTCTGTTGAACTACGTTGCCATATTACTTGAAAAAGACTGGAAATGGTTGTTTACTTTATGACAGGGACCTCTCAATGAATAATAAACACTGAGCAGTGCAGGTGCAGAGTAAAATGGGTCGGAAATATCCAGCATTTATAAATTTCGCAGTGGTGCCATAGCAACTCTCAACTTCTCTTCAGCTCACTTTGTGGGCCTCTGGTCCACCCTGACAGTGTGTATAATGATGGGGACCTTTGGCCTCTGCTTGCAGGCTGTCGCTGCAGAGTTTCAGAATGAAAGCGCAGCAGCGTTGGCAGCGGCAGCGACCAGACACCTCCAAGAGGCAGAGCAGGCCAAAAACAGTGGCAATGAGCACTGGTGAGGAGAGACTCTGCAGTAACACTCCTGACGCTCTGTCTGAAAACATCTGTGTGTTTGAGCCACATTCCTGCTGTAGTTTCACCTGTGCTTTTAAGTCAGAAAAGTAATTAAAAAAACAATATATTTAACCAGGTGGAAGATCCATGAGGCCTGCATGTTGGCCTTGGGCTCTGTCAAAACTATCATCACAGAGAATGTGAAGAATGGTCGTATCCAGTTTGACATGCACGGTTTCCTGGCCAGTGTTATCCTCGCTGATCTCAACTTGCCAGGTGAGTCCTGAACTGACCCCTAGAAGTGATCAATAACCCTTAAAGTACGAACTGCAAGTGCCTCAACTCCTCATAAGAAAGACATTTGATTACATTTTCATTATTTAATTAAAAGACACCATATTAAACTGCAAAATGAACTCCTTACTTGTGGTTTCTCTCTCTTACTCGTCTTCTCTTGTGTTGTTCTTTACGGCCATCTCTTGTTTACGTCTCCTCTTGACCAGCGGCGTCTCCGTTCTTGCTCGGCCGGGCTCTGTGGGCAGCCAGTCGCTTCACAGCAGCCATGTCTCCGGAGCTCATCCAGCAGTTCCTCCAGGCCACCGTCAGCGGCCTCCACGACAGCCAGCCGCCCTCCGTCCGCATCTCCGCTGTCAGGGCCATCTGGGGGTGAGCAAGCAGTGTTTTTAACTTTGCTGCCGCCCAAACAGAGAACAGTGTTATTTTTGTGATCCAACACCGCGAGTTGTAGCTTCATGTTTACCGTCCAGACATCAGAGTTGATCTTCTCTGATGTAATTCTCAGCATGAAAGGAAACAAATCCCAAAGTTGCAATCTCTTCTCTAAAATAGAAAATGTTTATTGTTGTTTTTGTATCTAGAGAAGATGTGTGATTTCTATTCTCTTAACCTCAGTTGTAGTTTATGGCAACCTATGAGCCAAAAAAGGGGGTCGAACAAACAGGCAGGCAGACAATAATGTAATTTTAAACTTCCAGTAAACATTTTAATAGTTTGAAATGGTCACTAACTGATCATGAAGATGTTCATGTCATTTTCCAGGTATTGTGATCAGCTGAAGCTGTCGGAGAGCACTCATGTCCTTCAGCCCTTCCTCCCCAGCATCCTTGAGGGACTGGTCCAACTGGCCGCCCAGTTCAGCTCAGAGGTGCTCACCCTCGTCATGGAGACTCTGTGCATCGTCTGTACCGTTGACCCGGCCTTTACCACCAGCGCCGAGAACAAGATCTGCCCCCTCACCATTGCTATTTTCCTTAAATATAACAATGGTACTGCTATAGCTCCTCTAAACACAGCCTCTACCGGACTTAAAGTACTTTCTCACCTTCCTCCAAATTTTTCTCATCTGACACACATTGTCGAGATTTGGCAATTAAGATGGATTAAAATGCTACCTGAAATCAGTATCTCTTAGCAAAGTGAAGCACTTTTTCAGACTTTTGTCTCTTTTCTTAGGCCCTGTCTCCTCTCTTCTCCTCAGACCCTGTGGTGGCGTCCCTGGCTCAGGACATTTTTAAGGAACTGGCACAGATCGAAGGCTGCCAGGGCCCCATGCAGATGCGTCTCATCCCCACGCTGGTCAGCATCATGCAGGCTCCCTCTGATAAGATCCCTTCGGGACTCTGTGCTGTAAGTAGAAAGTGCTACATTGACATTAATCATTTGAAATTTGAATTTCGACTAAATATGGCATCTCTGAAAATGTTACAGGGCCAAACTCAAATGATCAGTTCTGCTTTGTGATGCAATCATCAGATTTTTCCTGAGATTTATAACAGAATTTGACCGCTTCTCCTCCCCCTCTGTCTGCACTACAGACGTCTATTGACATCCTGACCACAGTTGTCCGAAACACCAAACCCCCTCTCTCAGAGATTCTGGTGTGCCAGGCATTTCCTGTGGTGGCACAGTGCACCTTACGCACGGACGACAACACGATAATGCAGGTAAACTCAACAAAATTCAACTTAATTTTTGCATCTGTGTCCCGGCTGCCATTGTTTTCCACTGACCAAGCATCGCCGTTTTGTTTCTGCGGTTGATTGTAGGTCACGTTTCATGGCTCTGGTTGGTTATAGGTCTATCGAATTGCGTCCAGAAGCATTTCGCTCTAATTTTACTAATAAGCATTTAGGATTAGTCTGGTTTTAAGATGTTTTTAAACTAAAATATGTTATACAAGGCACAAACTAACCTTTAAAGGTGGAACAGCTATTCTTATTTTTATGACAAGCTTTTGATTAGCATCACCTTCTCCACCTTAAGGCTCAGTTGAGGTGGACTAACCTACCAGCATTATTTTAGTGACAGCAGCTCAGCTTTTATTGTTTTTTCGTTAAATACCATTAAACACCCCGGTGAAATGTCGGGAATATATGAAAAGTATGTGGCAACATCGCTCTTTTCTCATTCTCCTGTTACTTCTGCTCTTTCACTTCTCCTCCCCTCTCCAGAACGGAGGTGAGTGTCTGCGTGCGTACGTCTCCGTCGCCCTGGAGCAGATCGCTCAGTGGAGGGATGAGCAGGGAAACAGCGGCCTCTGGTACGTCATGCAGGTGGTCAACCAGCTGCTGGACCCCCGGACCTCAGAGTTCACGGCCGCCTTCGTGGGCAGGTTGGTGTCCACCCTGATCTCTCGGGCGGGAACCCAGCTTGGGGAACAGCTGGACCAGATCCTCAGAGCGATTCTGAGCAAGATGCAGCAAGCTGAGACTCTGAGTGTCATGCAGGTAAGGGGGCACAAAGCTGATGTGAGGCTGAACCACCAAACCTGTTCCTGACGAGTTTGATAATTTGGTCTTTGTTCTCTCTTTAGTCTCTGATCATGGTGTTTGCCCACCTGGTTCACTCCCAGCTGGAGCCTCTGCTGGAGTTCTTGTGCAGTCTGCCCGGCCCGACTGGGAAACCTGCGCTGGAGTTCGTCATGACGGAGTGGATGAGCAGGCAGCACCTCTTCTACGGACAGTACGAGGGTAAAGTCAGGTCGGACACAACTTTCATGAATGTATAACTTTTAACTGTTTGTTTCTTTTTACCACCCTCGACACATATCTCACACTTCTGTCATCTTTGTTGTTTGTTTCTTCCTGCAGCACCGTGGCTCTCTGTAAGCTGCTGCAGCACGGTCTCAACACGGACGACAAAAGGCTCCAGGATATCGTGGTGAAGGGAGAAGAGATCTATAGCCCCGAAGAAGGCATCCGCACACGCTCCAAATCTGCCAAGAGTAAGACAGCAAATTTTCTAAAGATAGCTGAATAGCTATATTCTTTTTAACAAGGTTGCAACAATCGATCTCCACAGATCCCGAGCGGTGGACCAACATTCCTTTGCTCGTGAAGATCTTTAAATTGATCATCAATGAGCTTTCAACGGTAGTGGAGGCAAACGCCAGCAGAACGAATGCAGCAGACTGGACTCAAGGTGAGTGATATGTAATAAGATAATATCAGTTTGCACATGGTTTTTGAGGGACATGAACACAATTTAAGGGATTTAATCGTTGTGGCGTTGGACCTCTGTGTCTATTAAATAAAAATACATAATATTATCAGCATACATGCATACATAAATCAGCCTAAACTTCTGTTCTGGAAGCCTTTTATTTGTTTTTTATTTATCACCAAGGACTCAAAGTTTTCTGACAGGCAACAGCATTATTTGTTTCGGGCTGGTTTCAGTCTACCAACGAGCCCACCTGACTTTCATCTTTCCAAAGCTGTCACAGGCTCAGTTTTGAGGCTGGAATGAATATATTGGTATTTTAAGAACCTAGTCAACTTAAAGAGCTAACTTGTCGAGAAGGGAGCTAAATAACGATAATAATTTTGCAGCTCACTGTATAAAATGAGCTGTTGTGACCTCTAGGTTAATCACAGCCTCATGAAACTTTATAACCTCAAACTAGAGACGTAGGGCATTCAGAGGACGGATGGCTTTCTTAGTTTTATTGACAATAAGGGGGTTTTTGAATTGAGCAATCTCCTAATGTCAAAAGTTTGATCCCAAATCACAGCATGGATTTATTTTGTTCGTGTTCCTCATCTGGTTGTCTTAATGTGCTATTTTTGAGGGATTTTTTACTGTTTTTTATCAATTCTTGAGTGGTATTTTGTTTTTAAATGTAGCACCAAATATGCGGCATCAACTTATGAGACATAATAGAGCATGAGAAATGCCGTCACATACTGCAGACATAATTCTCTAAGCCCTTATACACTCTAAACCTTTGACATCTGAATGAGCTCATAACATAGCACAGGGTTTATCGCAGATTTATGACTAGAAAAACCTTACTGTGCTGAGCCAAATTGATCTTCAGGTTTCCAGCTTTCTAATGATGTTACCACTTCTGTGTGACATTGACTGCTGACTGCTATCTCCCCCTGAACAGGCCCTGTCCCCCACCCTCACTCCTTTAAAAAAAAAAAAAAAAAGTGTGAAGAGGTTAATTTTACAAAATGTTATAGATTTTTTTCGGGCTCATATGTGGCAGGTGGAGCTCTGGGCTTGCCAAAAGATAGCAGAGATGTTGTCTTTGTTGCCTGTAAACCAAAGAATAGCACAGCAGACATTTTGTAGCAACCAGCTGTTGTTTGTCTCAGATTCCAGTGGTATGTGGGAGGAAGAGGAAGAAGGGGAGGATGATGAGGATGACGAGGATGAAGGCCTCCCAGGGCAGCTACTTTCTGATCTGATCGCCTCTAACAAATACGGTAAAGTATATCCCCAGTGCTTCAGCTGTTTCTATTTTTTGTCTTCAATTCCAAAATATTTGTTTTACTGTAAGTTTTACGATCCTTGTGTGTTCCTGTCTCACAGATGATGATTATTACGAGGATGACGATGAAGATGATCCAGATGCATTGAAAGACCCCATATATCAGATTGATCTGCAGGTACACTAATTCCAACTTCACTTACGCAATTTTTACGACTACTAATGATAAACTGTTACTTGGTTGTGCAGCGTTCTTTTCCAGGGTTTGCCTGAAAGTCTTTTTTTTTTTTTTTAATAACACTAATGTCCTTGTATTTGTCCTGCGCTGTATCTTCTGTCTCATTCCAGGCTTACCTGACGGACTTCCTGACTCAGTTCGCCCAGCAGCCGTGTTACAGCATGTTCTCAGGCCACCTCAACGCTGCCGAGAGACAAACCCTGCAGTCTATAGGCCTCTAGCCCCACCGCCTGCCGCTCCAACACATCTCCTTGCATCTAAATCCTTTCCTGATGTCCCATCACTTAAGCGCTCATGATGAATTGACAACATAGCAAATAAAAAGGAGAAATGGCGTGATGGGCCTGGCAGACGAAGGAAACAGGGTAAAAAGAGATGGACACGCACTTACCCATAACTCCCCTGTTTCTACATACTCATGATGGGATAAAGGACTTTGCAGATGTCGAATTGAAGAGGATGACGAGTCGAGACTGAACGGATCCGAAGATGGTCAGAGGACTCGCCGTTCAAGAGTAATTTCAGACTGGACAAGAGGATTGAATAAAAACGTTGAGGACTCACAGTGGGACAAGTGATCCATGAAATATGAACGGACTATGTTGCCGTATCTTATCCTGTAACATGGAAAACTCCTCAAGAGAATTTACATCGATTGAAGGGAAGTCAAATGAAGAGAAATGTTTAGGGGGAGGGAGAGAAACATTGGCGGCCTTATATTCCAGAAAAATGTTGATTGTGTCTAACGAGATGAAAAGCTCTTCGACCGGGTGTCTCGGGGTACAGTGGTTTTGGGAAATTCAGTGTTATCATGGTGATTCACAGCCTTGTCATTTCCTTGTACACCCATTGACCTATGGGATGGAAACATTTCTAAATAAAAGTCCTAAAAGGACATATTCAGATGATCTAGATTCCTTTGTATAACAACAGCAACCATAATAATCAAAAATGCAGGTTCTTTGATCACATTTGCTATTGAATCTGACATTTATAATGGAAAAAATCATAAAAGTTAATTACACTCGGAGGACACATGCTGGCATCTAATACACTTTTTTTTTTTTTTTTTTACTTTATTAGGGAAATGAAAATGGTGGTGTTTTAAGCAATATATACATATTTAATAAATGGGTTATAACACTTTAATGTAGTTGTAAAAAAATTTAAAATGGGAATTAGTGTACAGTATTTGTTAGCAATTCTAACTTCTACGTATAAAGACATGTTTTATTACAAATGTGTTTTGCTGTCACTCAATATCTGTTCCTGCAGCAGCCTTATGGATGTTAGAAATGTTGACGAATACATTAATAAACGCAGATCTGCGCACAACTACATTATAGTGTGTTTTAAGCCATTTATGTTTGTCTACTACTTAAAGTCCTGGGGTGATGTATCCTTTGGACAGACGTTAACATGCACGATGGAAGCATTTTTGTTTAGAGTTGAATGATAAAACTGAAAATAATAATCCATAAGAATTGAATAGATTGTTGATACTTCTGTTTTATACAATATTAATATATTTACTGAAAGAGTTTTAAACATAATGCTACATTATGTAAGGCTGGAGATAGGGGGTATACGTTAAAGGGGACCTTTGGACATAAGTGGAATAGACTTAAAACACAAAACTACATTATACACTGAATTATGCAACTTGATCTTTATTTTGGGTATATTTGTATATCCGGTACCTGCTGGTGCGAGCTGTCAGCTGCCTGCTTCTCTTTGTATTCATCATTAATCCTGAATTCAGACATGGACTGACTTCAGCCTCATGGCCTTAAAGCTTTTGGGAAGTGTGTTTGTGCATTTATATTTTACCTATAAAAGTTGCACTTATGATGCCCAACAATACAGATGTTTTTACCATAAATATTTATAATCATAGACTTATAAAAACGTATTGTTTTCTTTATTATGTTTAATTCGCCACCACAGGAAATGCATGCACACTTTCTTCTCCCTGTGTAAGGTCATGAGGAGCTGTTTTTGTTTTCATCAGCAGCACGTTAAAATCTTTCTCCCCAGCAGGGCGGGGCGAACCGGGAAGGTGCATTCAGGGCTGCTCGTAAACATGAGTGACTGCCAGAGTGAATTTACTCTGTACACAACACGAGTACAACTTTTACATGCTTGTTCTGTACTTGTGTTTAAATTTTAAGTTATTGTATACTTAGATACTGTACTTTTTACTTCTTATTCCACACTTAATTACCTTTTACACATAAAAACACAATATGCTTTATAACACATGATGCAGTACTATACTACTAATATAACTGGTAGCATAGAGTATCGAAACAATGGCTCCACACCAATGAACTACAAATTTAAATGCTATTACATGTATTTTTTGGTGATAAAACAAGATAGTATAATATTCTAAAATAAAATAACACGTTGAAATATATGCATGTATAATGTACTGTATACTTGAAATGCTTTGCTAAAAATGTAGCTGATAATACTTACTTTTACTTGTAACAGAGTATTTTCTATACCATGGTGTTTGAACTTCTTTAAGGAAACTAAAGGACTTAGCACTTCTTCCAACACTCTTGGCTTTTTTCTAAGCCTTGTCTAAGGTTTATGGTAGGGAGGAGTAAACATGACTTAAGTCTCAACAAATAGATACAGAAATAAACGATTAAATAAATGTATGAAGACATGTATATATAATTAAATGCTTTACATTTATTTTTACATTTTCGTTGACCTACATATATTGATTTCTTTGTCCATGTGTTAATCAGATAGAATGTCCCGTTTATTCATGCATTTATTTGTGTATACTTAAATTTTTGCATTTATATAGTGAGACTTACAGTAAGTCTTGTTGAGTCCTCCATACTTGGTAGAGAGTTTTTCCGTTTCATGCAGTACGTGAAGGCATCATCCCCTTCGCCCCGGTTGAACGCCGTCACAGCCGCGGCGTGTCATCTGTTAAATCCGTCCCGTCTCCGGTGCTGTCCCCGAGCCGAGATAATGTCAGTGAACGGCCCTTAGTCCGCGTATTCCCGTCTCATTCTCACATCTTCTTTAAAAAACACCACTCGCTTGGTTTTTAAAACGAGGAGGAGGATGTTTCCAGCGGGCAACACCATGTCCCTCACCGGGCTGACTCTGGCGCTGCTCACCGTCGTCCTCTGCACTTCTCAGGGTAAGATAATACCGGTGCTCCGTCAAGGCCGCGCTCCGCTAACGGCAGCTAACGGTTTTAACGGTTCATCCGGCTAACAGTGTCTCCGCCGTCAGAAGTAGGCTGTGGCGGACCCCGCATCGGCCTTCATGCCGCTCGACAGTCCTCACGATCCCATGCTGCTTTCTGGGTCTTCAGTGACTTATAACCTCGGTGTTTATTTCAGGCCTGGATAACCGATAATTCAACAGAGGCGTTTCTAGATTCTGTTGGGGCAGAAAAGCGTTTTTTTTTTTTTTATTTCAAAAGTGCACATTTTTAGTTATTTTCAAAGTTAGTTGTTTTCAAAATATGAATAGAAACATTTATAAATGTGTAATCCAAACATATTAATATGAAGAACAATAAAAACACAGAACAATAAAAACTTGGGAGGAGCCAGGTGGGGCCCCCTTAAGGCCCCTACTCACGATTACCGGTGAAAACGGTTTGCACCTGCCTTTCCATTTTTTATTTCTTCTCCAGCCGTTAAGTCTGACTTAACACCCTTTCAAAATAAGATTTCCGGGTCCAAACGCTCCGTTGAAATAAAACAGACAGAACTCAGATCGCTTAATAGGTGAATAGGTGATTGAATGTCGAAATACGCGTCTTTCAGATCGACAGAAGTAAACCAATCGTTCTGTCTCACCAGGCGCAGCAAGGATACGTGTGTAAGCATCCTGAACGTGTATTTCCTGAGATATTGGTTCAGAGCACATAGATCAGGGATAGGGCGAATACCATTTTTCTCGCCTGGTTGCTGGCAGCTTGTGCGGGCCGTGCCGGCAAAGCTGTAGCTGGGGCCAAGGACTTCTTAAACCAGCCAGGCCGACCGGACACAGTGGGTGGAACGGGCTGGGGCTTCGATAGTTTCGGTCTCATTTTGAACTGCGAAACCTGGGAAGCAGCCTGCGCAAAGGTTTTATGCTGCGCAGGCGGGAAAGGAGCCGGGGCCTTTCGAGGGAGGCAGAGCTTGAGGGCTTCATCCTCCTTCTTTTTGGCTTCAAGATTCAATTCAATTCAATTCAAGATTCAAGAAGCTTTATTTATCCCGAGGGAAATTATTGTGCAACAGTTTCAATACAAAGATGGGAAAGGATCAGAGTAACAACAAGCTAACATAATCAAATCAAAATAAAGCTAACATCAAATAAATCAAACAATAACTAAGTGTGACAGAGTGCAACAGACATTGTGGTTAAGCATAGGTATATACAATATACAACTCTACGCACTATTCAGTTTAGCAGCAGATTGAAATAAAATAAGTACAAACTAAATAAGTGAGAAGGAGCGATAAGTGACAACAATTGTTAAAAATGTAGCAGCATTTCCTACAGAACTAAGTGACAGTATGGCACAGTGAAGTGTACTAGCATTTCATACTGAAGTAAGTTACAGTAGTTACAGTAAAGTACAGTGTAGCAGCATTTTACTGAGATACGTTACAGCAAACCGCAGTGAAATGTAGCAGCATTTCCTACAGAACTAGGTTACAGTAAAGCACAGTAAAATGTAGCAGCAGTAAGTTACAGTACCACAAAATAAAGTGATGTAGTGGTGATATAAAGTGACAGTGTAAAGTGTTGCAGCAGTAAGTTACAGTTCCACTAAATAAAGTGATGTAGTGGTGGTATAAAGTGACAGTGTCGTATAGCAGCATTACTTACTGAAGTAAGTGACAGTACAACTGAATAAAGTGGTGCAGTGATGATATAAAGTGACAAAGTGACATTTTCAGGATACAGTGTCTCCACTGTTCCTTACCTGACCAGGGGGAGATGAATTATAAAGTTTGATGGCCACCGGAAGAAAAGACTTCCTCCGGCGTTCAGTATTACACCGGGGGAGAATGAGTCTGTGGCTGAAGGTGCTTCTGCTGGAGGTCAGCAGATGGTGGAGAGGGTGAGAGTTGTTGTCCAGGATGCTGTGCAGTTTAGACAGCATCCGCCTCTCAGACACCGCCACCAAAGAGTCCAGTTTGACCCCCAGGACGGAGCCAGCCTTCCTGATGATCTTACCGATCCTCTTGGCGTCTGCTGCCCTCAGTCTGCTGCCCCAGCACACAACAGCAAAGAAGATGGCACTGGCTACCACCGACTGATAGAACATCCTCAGCATGGTGTTGCAAGCATTGAATGACCGGAGCCTCCTCAGGAAATGGAGACGACTCTGGCCCTTCTTGTAAACAGCCTCAGTGTTCTTGGACCAGTCCAGTTTGTTATCCAGGTAAACTCCAAGGTATTTGTAATCCTGGACAACATCCACAGTCACGCCGTTGATGGAGATGGGTGTGGGGGCAGATTTACTCCTGCGGAAATCCACCACTAGCTTGTTAGTCTTGGTGGCGTTTAGAATCAGGTGATTAGCTGCACACCAGTCGACGAAGGAGTCCACAACGCCCGTGTACTCCTCCTTCCCCTCACTGACACAGCCAACAATTGCAGAATCGTCAGCATCTTCTGCAGGTGACAGGACTCAGAGAGGAGCTTAAAGTCTGAGGTGTACAGGGTGAACAGAAAGGGGGAAAGAACAGTTCCCTGTGGAGCTCCAGTGCTGCTGACCACAGTGTCAGACACTCCGTCCTGCAGTCTGACATACTGTGGTCGACCCGTCAAGTAATCCGTAATCCAGGAAACCAGGGGAGGGTCCACCTGCATCGCCGTCAGCTTACGTCCCAGCAGAGCAGGCCGGATGGTATTGAACGCACTGGAGAAGTCCATGAATAAGATTCTCATTGTGGTTCCCGGTCTGTCCAGGTGGGCGCAGGCACGGTTGTGCAGGAAGATGATAGCGTCCTCCACACCTAGTCTCGGCTGGTAGGCAAACTGTAGAGGGTCCAGTGATGAGTTGACCAGAGGCTGAAGAAGTGACAGGACCAGCCTCTCCAGGGACTTCATCAGGTGCAACGTCAGCGCCACCGGTCTGTAGTCTTCCGAGGTGCTGGGACGCACCTTCTTTGGTACTGGTACCAGGCAGGATGTCTTCCACAGCACAGGGACCTTCTCGAGACTCAGGCTGAGGTTGTAGATGTACTGCAAGACTCCACACAGCTGGATCACACATCAGGGGACAGGTAGGGCAAAATCAGGAAGGAATTGAGGGGGGGTGGGTGTCAGCAGGGCTGGAGGTTTGGAGTTGGATGGTTCCTCGTAGCGTGACCGGGCGGTCTCAGCTATGACAGCAGGCCAGGGGATGTCCAAGCTGGGAGACGGAGAAGCTGGTGTGCTACTCTCGTCTCCATCCCATGAGGCGACGGAGGACGCAGGCTTTGCAGCCCGGGCTGGAGTGATGAAGATGTCGTCCTATTCTTCATCCTCTGATATGAGGAGTTCCAAGGCGCCATCGTCATCTTCCCCATAGTCCAATTCCAGGACGTCTTCCTCCAGGGGACCTGCGGCTAGCGCCAGCTGGGGCTCCATTGCCGCCCCCGCAGTGACCCCCAGCCCCTCTCCACCGCCGACAGCGGAGCCGTCGGAAGGGAGATAGGGGTCATGTCCAGACAGGCTAGCCGGGCGAGCTAGTCGTCTGCGGAGACTTTTCTTGGTGAACACAGTACTGTGTGGACACAAGTCGGGGACATCGATAGCTGCCCGGGCGTGTTCCAGCCCCAGACAGCATGAGCAGACCTGGTGTGGATCCATGCTTGATATCATATTCCTCAAGGGACAGAGTCTAGCTCCGGAGTCTCCGTGCCCTCTGGTGTGAGAGGGTTCAGCCTCCATTCCGTGCAAGCTGATGTGCAGGCGGGGAGTCGGGGCAGTTAGCTGGTGTGCTAACTGCAGAAAACCGAGAGACTAGCTGGTGTGCTAATGCTCGGCGCTCGAACAGCCGTGGTGAGGCGTCGAGAGCAGTGCTGACAAAGCTGCGGAGGGGCAGGAAAGCACCGAGTTCGATCTGGTGTGACCAACGAAGCAGAAAAATATCCAAAGCTAGCAGTGCCCGGCGACAGAAGCTAAATGAGATCTGTCTGTGGACAGTTAAGCTAGCTAGCCCTTGACGCGAGATATGCTCCGAGTGAGAAGAGGTGTTTGAATGAGGTGCTGTTTTCCGTATGAGCTATTTAAGGCAGGTGGGACTACCTGTGGCGGCTGGACACCTTTCACCAGCCAATCAGGATTGGCGTAATGAGATAAATGCTTCTGAGGGCTGTAGCGAGGTGTGCATCCCATAGTGAGACATCGTACAAAGTATTATGAAAGAGAACTTGTTGTGTGTCCGAGTTTCCTGAGCTATTTAACGTCACATTAAAGTCGTATCAGGATCTGGGGAAAAAAAGTAATGCTTGGAGGTTTATAGACAGTCATGGCAGGTTTGTGAATTGGCAACGGTTGTTACAATACAAACCTTGATTTAGCTGTTTACTGGGTCTCTGTGCCCTACCTCGCGGTGAGCCCAGTGCAAAAAGCTTTTCATGTAGAGGTCCCTTTAGGCAGGTCAGGTCTAGTACTGTCATTGTATACTTTGTGCATTGTCACTGCTGTAGTTCAAAGTTTGTCAGCCCTTGGGCCTCCCCTACTGGCCTGGGCCCCAAGCAGTCGCCTGCACCTCTGCTGTTAATGAGACTTAACCGTTTATTGTTTGTTACGTCAAACGGTAGCATCCATTTGCTTCAGTCTAACTTGGCTACATTAGGTGTGTCTTATTGTTTGTCTTTACACTTGAATAGCACAAAATAGGCAACCAGCTAATATTGTTAACATAAGTCTGGTAGTAGGTTTCCATTTAAACTAGAGATGCAACGATCCGATACACGGATCAGATAACGGCTCCGATATTTACTAATCAGCTGGATCAGATATCGATGAATGAGGCCGATGATCCAGTCATTTCTTTTTTTTTTTATATCATACACAGAAATACAGTTACAGCGATCTAGACACTTCAATGCTATGTTTGCAACACGGGTTAGGTTTTTATATCACATTTTAAAACATCTGTTTGCAGTGCACTTTACATGGAAGTGGAAATTATTTCTTTTTGCTGCTAATGTTCACTTTTTTATGTGTTTATAAATAATGTTAAGTACATTTATATCTGTGTTAATTTGCTAGCTTTTTTTAACAAGGCTAAATGTTTATGTAAAGCATGATGCCTTCACTCACATGGACAGATATACGCTTCATTCATTCAACAGTAGTACCGGATCTGTATAGGCTATCGGCCGATACGCTCAGACCAGGTATCGGTATCTGATTGGATCAGAAAAAAACTGGATCGATGCATCTCTAATTTAACATACTATTTTTGTTTTTTAGAATTAAAGTAGGGCTCCGTGATGATTAAGTATGATAATTTATCGTCTTTCAGGGGAATCGTGTCATCATGATGCAATCCTATATTGAGATGTCGTGATAGTCAATTAAGAATAGGTTGATAATAAGCACATAATGTTAGCCACTAACTCAAATTTCTCAGATCTGCTGTGAAATAATGTGAGCGAAACAGTACTTCTCATTTGTCATTTCAATTCAATTCAATTCAATTCAATTTTATTTATAGTGCCAAATCATAACAAAAGTTATCTCAGGACACTTTACAAACTAGGTAAAGACCACACTCTATGATAAACATAGACCCAACAATTCCCCCGTATGATGGGGACGGTGGCGCCGAAAACCTTCCCTATTACAGGCAGGAACGTCAGACAGACCCAGCTCTGTGGAGGACGGCCATCTGTCTTGATTGGTTGGGGAGGAAGAAAAGGAGAGAGAAAGAGAGAAAAGACGGACAGATGGACAGAGAAAGAGAAAGACAGATACAGAGACAGACACACTTCCAGTAACTATAAAAATATCTATAGTAATGTGAATATGACTTATATGTTATGTCAGTTAATACAGCAGAATAGTAGAAACAAGCACAGCTAAGGTTATAGAATATAATAGTAGCAGGAAGTGTCATGCAGGACCATGGCAGCAGGCACCACCACAATCAGCAGAGACCTGCGAGACGACAAAGCACAAACAACTCCGGGGAAGAAGTTGAATTACTAACATGTATTGATGAGACATGAATGATACAGACAGAGAGGAGAGAAGCTCAGAGTATCTGGAAAAGTATTGTCCCCCGGCAGACTAGGCCTATAGCAGCATCATTAAGCAGAACAAAATCAGCTTAAAAATAAGAACATTGCTAAGGGCTCGTAAGCCCTAGCTGTAAGCTTTATCAAAAAGGAAAGTTTTAAGTTTACTCTTAAATATGGGAACAGTGTCTGTCTTCCGAATAACACACACAGGAGTAAACAAAAACAGGCTTTACGATGTGGTTATATCACAAAGACTATTTATTTATGAAAATACTACAACACATGCTACATCGTAATATATATTATCAAGATTTTAGCCATGTCGCCTAGCCCTAGAATAACGTGACCAAAATGCTTTTATTTTCCAACGCAGTTTGGCTACACAGCTCAACTTATAATTTAAGTTTTCCATCAATCAGTCAAACTTTATTGATGTAGCACTTTCTTTACAGGTTATTTATAATGTGTTTTTTGTCTGACAAGCTGGTGATAAGTTAACAGATGAACAATTAGGGATTAATGCACACAATATTATATAAAATATATTATAAATGTGAGGCATATATTTTATAGTATTGCTTTGTTATTGATATTTAGGCTTTCCCCAAAGCTGCAGGGATTTTGCTGTTATTTAACTATTACTCAACAATTTTAAGACAAACATTAGATTTAAGACAGTGGTGTAAACAACCAGACAATACTTAAAATACTACACAGAAATAGATTTTGTAAAATCAAGGCTTATATCAAATAGCAGCATAAGTATTCTCGATGCAGGTCATCGTCCAAAATTAGTCCAGGCCGTTTCAGGAGCCGAGACGATATATTCATTGGCTCAGCAGCTTACTGTGGACGTCCCCAATGGAGTTTCCATGAGTTTAATGGAAGGAAGAGCAGCTCTCTAAGGATAAATATGTTGTTTAATTTACAGTTTTCAGTCAGATTGTATAGTCAGAGATACTGTATGTGTCACTGTTCTCCCTCATGTAAAATGTACAAGTCGGTGAGACTTAAAGCAGCCTGGTCCTGCACACGTGTGGCTGTTGAGAGCAGGCTGTATTTCTATTTTGTGGGAAACATAATCTTACCAGCTCCTTCCAACTCAATTTGCTACTTACTGTGTGTTTATTCTCATGAAAGACAATATGTTGATTATTTCTCAGTCAGTATGTGAGCTTTAGTCTCCAAACCACATGACTGAAACATCATAGATCTGAGTTTTGTTTGATTTCTGGCTTTTAAAAAGAGTTGATCATGTGCACGCGTGTTTATTAAATTGTCCCTTACAGTGGTAAAAAATCTGAAACTTTTTTGATAATGGATTTGATTGTTAAGGTCATTTTTAAAGGAAAAATACCAAATATTGATTAATTCGGGTTTTCAAATGTGAGAATTGTGCTACTTTGCCTCATCTTACATCATAGTAAATTTAAAAAATGGGGGGTTTTGTACTTTCAAACAAAAAATGATTAGTTGGTTCATAGAAAAAATGATTGTCGTAGAATTGATAATGAATATAATCCTGAATTACATCATATTATTAACTGACTTCTATTTATGACAGTCCTTTAAATCCGAGGTACCCTCCTTGAGCCCTAATCAGTTTGCAACCTCTGCATAAACCATTGAATAATTCATTATGACTGTGTTTGGCTTGGAAAAAGAAAACTGTAAAGAAAGAAGAGTCAAAACAAATAATAATTTTCTCCTGAAGGCAGAACAAAGAATCTGTAACTGAACAATCAAGAATTGTCTCACTTCTTACTCAAATGTGCGATAAAACAGAAACAACTCATAATGAGGACAATTAATTATTTAAAGGACAAATGAAGTTTGACCTGTTGCTTCAGTCATTCTTTCTCTCTAGTTCCTTGTTCCTTTTTTGATCATCTTCCCTTGCATGTCATCCCGCCTCACACTTTGTTTTTTCTTTTGCAGTCAGTGGGAACGAGGACTGTCTGTGGTACGTGGATAAAAACGGGACCTGGCACAACGGCTTTGACTGCCCTCTCATCACCTTCTGTTGTGGGAACTGCCACCGGCGCTACTGCTGCCTGGACGCCTTCAAGATGATCACAGAGAGGGAGCAGAAACGCTGCATGCTCTTCCAGTTCAGGTAGGGACAAACAGCAGCAGGGTTTTAATTTATCATGATTTATTTATGAATTTACTCGACACCAAGAGTCAGCGCTTCTGTTCACAATTCAAGACTATCACTGCAGGATCACATATCCTTTGTTTTCTGAAGGCAGAAAGATAATGAACATCCTGCCAGAGGACATTTGTTGCCACAATCTGCACAATGAGATGTGTCCTCCAACATCTATGAACATAAATCCATCCATACAAAGTACACACTATACTAGCAAATGAAAAAGCAAGGCATTCAATTACATCATTGTAATTGAATGTATAGACTCTCTCTTAATGTAATGGTTACGCATGCCTATTTATGTGCGGTAGGGACATTATACTAGAGTTGAAACAATAAGTTACTCATTTAGTCTACAGGTCGATCTACAGACAATTAAACCTTCAATGATTCTGATAATTGATTTATTTACCGTATTTTTCGGATTAAAAGTCACTCTGGAGTATAAGTCTCACCAGACGAAAATGCATAATAAAGAAGGAAAAAAACATATATAAGTCGCATTTTTTGGGGAAATGTATTTGATAAAATCCAACACCAAGAATAGAAATTTCATCTTGAAAGGCAATTTAAAATAAAAATAGAATAGAGAACAACAGGCTGAATAAGTGTACGTTATATGACGCATAAACAATGAACTGAGAACGTGCCTGGTATGTTAACGTAACATATTACGGTAAGAGTCATTCAAATAACGATTGCTGATATACGCCTCGTCTCTTACGTGACTGAGATAAATAATAGCCCGGGCTATTATTTGATATTTTACGGTAATGTGTTTATAACTTTTAATAAGTCGCTCCAGAGTATAAGTCGCACCCCCGGCCAAACTATGAAAAAAAATGCGACGTATAATACGAAAAATACGGTAAGTCAGTTTTCAAATAAAAGGCCTGTCTGGGTGCGTGCTATCACCACACCAAACTGCTCTTCACAACGGCATGAATCCACCGCACTGTACTTAAAAGAAAATATGTCACTTTGACTGCTGGTTCGCCTGTTACTCCCGTTATTTCTTTCTTCTAAAACAGTGGTGAAAACGGACCAACGCCACTTTACATCACTTCCATCAGACTTGAGGGCACGAGAGCAAAACATCATCACAGATCTGCTTTAACTGGATATTCTCTGGTCTAACTCTAAAAACACAAAAACACTCATACCTAACAACTGAGTATTTTCTCATTTCATCAAGATTTTAGTGCAAAATATAAACTTTAAATATTTCACATCGGATTTTCTGAATAGTTTGAGTCAGCATGTGTTTGTCATTATCAATTTAGACGACGTAATTGTGTATCACGATATCTCGACATAGGATTTCATCACAATAAAATTCCATTGAAAGACTGTAAACGTTCATATCGAATCATCGCCCAGACCTACCACAGTCAGTTACCACATACATGGACTCACAGTGGTGCGTCGCTGCAGTTTGCGGCTGTATGCTGCCGAGCAAATATAGGGGGATTTCTTCTGACCTGCGGCGGTTTCTGATTATATAGCTGGCCTGTTCTCATATCCCATTGGCGGAATTTGACGTAAGTGATATTCCGGTGTAAAATCATCCCGGGCTCTTTTTAGGCAAATACACTCATCAAAGAAGCCATTGTGACCATTTTTTTCGTGCACGAACAACTAACGGAGAAATCCTGGACAATCACTAACAGCCAAATGCTTCTAACACGGATTAGTTTGGGGCGGCACAGTAAAGGCCTTCAAACGTCTATTTTAACCACTAACACTGGTCCAAATAACACCAAACCTCTGCATGAGAAGAGTCCCTACACATAAACCGAAGCACCAACAACGTAGTTAGAGACATCGGAGTTTGTTAAAAGAGTGTTTTGAAAGATTTACCTACTCGACCGGTACCAGCTCCTCTCGTAATAAAGTCCATTCAAGTCGATTACAAATACAATCCAAAGGGGAGGAGCCCATTGATGAATTATTCCAGCAAAACACGTAAACGTTGTGGTTTGATAGTTTGGTGAAATATAAGTTAATAACAAATGGTAAAAGGTTTAGAAAAGTCCCACACAGCTTTCCCTGCAGCACCGAAACATTACGCAGATCTCAGGGGGCAAAGGGCGTGTGTTGCCGGAAGACGCACAATGAGTGCAGGCACGGGTAAAGCCGACTAGCCTGCAACTTGAAGTGAAGAGAGACAGATTCAGGTTTGTGTTTGTATCTTTCCAGGCTATGAAACAAAAATGAAAGCTTTTAACCCAGAAACTTTTCATAGGCTGCCATCGCGGTACGATGACCGTGCTCTGATAAACCAGTGGATTATTGTTTTGAATCTGGACATTGAGATGCCAATCAAGAGGCTTAGGCAGAGGGATTACCGTGTCTGCAGCAAACATTTCGAAAAGAACGACTTCATAGTTCCTAGGAGAGCTTCTGACCCAAAGAAGACGTACTTGAAGAAGAATGCACGAGTGCAGCAACTGACTACGGATAGACTGGAGGTAAAGATATTTCACCAAACTGCCAGAAACCACAACGTTTACGTGTTTTGCTGGAATAAATCATCAATGGGCTCCTTCCCTTTGGATTGCATTTGTAATTGACTTGAATGGACTTTATTACAAGAGCAGCTGGTACCGGTCAAGTAGGTAAATCTTTTAAAACACTCTTTTAACTTTATTGATCCTGCTTTGGTCCCCACAGTATATTCTGTTCTCATTAGTTGTTCTATCACTATCAGCTATTCCCTTTAAGGGATTGGGATCATGCTGAACCAAGCAAGCTTGTACCTGAGAGACATGCAACATGGCACTTTCCCTCAACAGCACTGGAAACCATCCGTCACTATCCAGTAGCGAGCAGAAAACCTGCAGCTTATTAAGCCCTGTGGGAGATCAGAGCAGGGGGCGGTGGCGCTGAGCTGAAATGGAGGGCTTTGTTGCTTCGCTGAGACTTTTAGGTGATGGAATCTGGTAGAGACAGAGAGATGCAGGGACATCATTACCTCTGATGTGATTTCAGGGTCAGTCTGTGGTAAACGGTGTGTCTGAATCAAAAGCTTCCCATCACAGCCATCTCTACTTTAATCCTCTCTAAAGTGAGTCGTAATTAGCGAGGTAGAGGGGGTAAGAATGACAAGAGACTTGACGATCAAATTGAGAGAGGAAATGCTTTGTAACTTAAGTCCTCTTCTATCTCTCTTCTCAGCCCAACCACTTTAGCGGGCATTGCCTCTTCCATCCTCCTGTTCGTGGCGATCATCGCAACCATGGTCTGCTGCTTCATGTGCTCCTGCTGTTACCTCTACCAGAGAAGGCAGCAGAGGGGCAGGACACCTTATGATGGTGAGACCTCTACTCTGAATGTCTTTGTGCAGACAACCATGAGATCGCAGTTTCCTTTACAGCAGTCGGTACTTTTTTTGACCCACAGTCCAACAGATCCCAATGGCCAGCTATCCAGTGGAGCCCATGTATGATGCTTATGGAAAACCTCTGGGACCCTCTGAGTATCCACATGTAGCTTATCCAATGGCGCCCCAGTACCCTGGCATGCCTCCACAGTACCCGATGATGCAGCCTGGACCCTATCCACCACACCTGATGGATCCTGTATACAGCCAGGGTAAGAGAAGCATTAAATATTACGACCATATTTTGTTGGTCTGCTCCAACAGGAAAAAAAAAAAATCTTAAAAAAAACTCAACAAAGACTTTTTTGCACAGAAATCAATGAAAACTAATAATGTGCTTGTATAATTTTGGGGAAATTAAATGTCACTGTTGGTTATGGGTAAAGGGTGTATTGGTCTGACTGTCATGGGTTCTCTGTCCACAGGCTGAGTTAAAAAAAATAAGGAGCCAGTCGGCCCAGTCACTTCACGCGCTGTCTCCCCAAAGCTCCGTCATGCTGCCACACACACACACACACACACACACACACACACACACACACACACACACACACACACACACACAGTATAGCCTGCAGTGTGACACTCCTCTGCTCTAGCCTTATCTGGCCCTGTTTGCTCCAACTCTCATTTTTGTAGTGTGATGAGGAGTTGTTATTGTGCTGCATTTCAAAATGTTTTACAAAATCCTGTTTCCTCATTAACCCTTGAGGTCACACACTCTCAGCCGTCCCTACTATTAATGTTAAATTACACATTGGACATGACACATCTCTTACTGGAGCCATGGGGGAAAGACAAATGGTGATTCTTGTGATTATTGCCCTGATAACAGCAGATACGTTGTTTTTTTAGGGTCTTTTAAACAAGATATTTCAACTAATAAACAAAATAACCAAAAAGAGTAATTAGTTGATGTTTCTTAAAGTGAAATAATGCAAATGAAATGCATAGCGTAATCCCCACCTCCTGCCAACATGAGTGAATACAGTGCTGTTCCTGTGAGTGTATGTTAGAGATGGAAATGAAAACTAAATTAGTTGAATAAAAAAATACAATGATGTCTTAATGTGGGAGTAGGATTTTTCTTAGGATTTTTTTTTTTTTTTTTTTTAAGGAGCATTCTGAGATTTCTGGGAGCATTATTGCCCTGCCATCCTTAATTTGTGACACTGCCTGTAGCGCCAACATCAGGTCAACATTTTCACAAGAATTTTTTTTTTTAAATACTCAGTAATTTGCCATGAAATGTACTGATAAAGAGGTGGAAGGCTTTCCATTGAAAGGCAGACTGCCATCACATTTGGTGACATTTTCACATTTCATGTTATCAAGGGCATAAGGGTAACGTCAGTCACCACTTTTTGAGGATGAATCCTACTGAATTTGGTGATTCTTTTAGTAAACTATTCTTAATGTAGTCATGTGTGAAGTTCTGACTCTTTTTTTTAATGTTTCTACCTACTTCTTTTTCAGCCCCACCACCGTACTCTCCACCTCAGTATCCTGGTCATTGATGGGCTCGACTACACACACACACACACACACACACACACACAATGGGAAACAACAGCAGCTGAGAGAAAGGACTGTCTCAAGGAGTAGGCAGCAACATTCTCAATATCAAACGCACACGCACACGCACACACACACACACACACACACACTCAGATAAATGCTGCAGCTCGACTAGCAGTGGTTTGTCTGTGAAAGGGAACAGGAGGCACTTTAAGGTTTTTTTTTCTATGTTTATTTACAATGTTGTCCTACTTTTCTGGAGTATTTACGTTAGAAAAATTATTTTCTGCAACCTGACACCTGATTGCTCCCGCCGGGTTTCACAAAGGCCGTCACACCATCCCAAAAGTGAGGAGGTATCTGGCTCAACTCTGCGCTTGTTCCCTGAGCATGTTCCCTGACACGCGCACCTCAATGACAGGGTGTCACCTACAGACAGGGCTCATTACCTTACAGAAGAGGGGTCAGAAGGGATTTACAGAAATGATAATGCACACCCTCTTTAATTATTAAAGGGAAACTTTGATTCCTCACGTTTGTTAAATTTGAATAATTGATTACTGCCTAAGTCTACATTCCAGGTCACACACTGCCCAAATTTGATTACATAATGTCTTCATTTATGTATTGGATGCTTTTTTCGTAATGTGGTGGAGGCTGAAGCGAAAAACAAACTGCATGTTTGATGAAAAGGCTTTAAGGCAGTGTGGTGCAGATGGGCATAAAGGATTTTCTGGTACTCCTATTTCTGTGAGAAGCCTTTAGTCACCTGTTAGTTTCAATTCGTCTCTTCTTTTTTTATATCTGACTCAAATAATTTACTTCATGGTAGTATATTAGCTGAACCATTCTAATGTAACATCTTGACATCAGCATGCTACCCCAGTCCAAGTTATCTTTCCCATCATGCTTTTTTCCTGGTTTTAAATTAATTAGACATATTTAGATAATAATGCTGGTAGGATGTTTTCCAGTGACATTCGTGTTAAATGTATATTTCTTGTAACATATCAGGTCAGGGGAGTTGCTGAAAGGTCACGCTGCTTGGTTAAAACGAAATGTCCCGCCTTACAATAACTTACCGTGAAAGGGGGAAAAAGAGATTAACTATTTAAATACATATTTTGTAAATCTGTTCTTCAGCTGAATATTTTATGATATTGTAACAGGTTATTTTAAACATAATTTATTGTTATTGTAACATAAGATATGATGTTTTAGCATTTTTTGGCATCTTTCCATTTGGGTATTTATTATAATTGAGGTTACCTTTTACTGTGAATGGGGTCTTACCTCGTGGACGAGCTACGAAGCCAAAAAAAACCCTACTGTTTTAAAGAAAAAGCAGATTTTGTTGAAAGTCATAGTTTGACATTTTGAGAAATAGTTTTGCTTTCTTGCTGAGAGTTAGATGAGAAGATCAATACCAATCGAGTGTCTGTAGATTAAATTTGTCACAATACCAGAATTGTCTATTACAATTTTAGTATTTAAAAAGTTTTACTCGACATCGCAGGATAAAGTACTAAGCACACAAAATAGGATATATTTTTTATTCTATTAATAACCTTCACACGTTGTTAGTACAGAACAAGTCACTGAACACATAGCAATACATTTGTAATAATGTGATTGACGGAATTTTTTTATAGCTGTGGTAATTTAGATATTATTAACTGTTGTAAATCAAAGTATGGATACTTTTGACGACCTTACTGTATGGTAAATATGTAGCTAGCTTGAGTTAGCAACCGGCTTAGATAGACTGGAAACAGTTCAGCTAACAAAACATAAGCCACTTACTAAAGATAACTAATTAACATCATTATGAATCAAAAAGCCTACGAGCAAAAACCTCAATTTGCAGGGTTTTCATTTATTTATTATTTGCTGTTTTATGGGAGGTTATGTGGCAGGACAGGCTGTTTTCTCCAGGAATAGCCCTTTGTTTACAGTCTTTGTGTTAAGCAGCAGGCGAAACCAGATATTATATAGCTACATTTACTGCACAGACATTGGAAGTGGCATCAGTCTTCTTATCTGGCGTTACTCGAGTAGAAAACCGACAAATTGTGGGTGTATTTCACAAAATGTCAAACTATTCCTTTAAATTTACAGATGTGGGCTCCAGTGAGGTCAGGGCCTGTAACCTGTAATTATTCTGGTCTAGTTTAGCATCTTGGACAGCCCTGGGCCCTGTGTAAGGTGTGTGAACTGTAAAACATGGCGTCTCAAGCATGTGTTGTACAGTTAGCTGTCTGACGTCTAATAAGTGATAATTATCTTTATTCGGGTGTAATGTATCTCAACCTCGAAGTCAAATGAGACATTAAAAACTCTGTTATGCTGATTGATCAGAGAAGCCTGGGCTTTTCATTCCTGCTGTATCTCTTCTCTAAACAACAATTACTGTTTACAGCATAAATTGTTTCCTCCAATGGCGACGTCCATTTGTACAGATTTGTTGAGCCTTTGTAAAGCACAAAGAGAACACTGGACTTTGTGAGATGCTTTCATATGTAGTTTGACACAACATTTGCTTAATTACGTTTCTGTTTATTTGTGCTTCTAAACCAACTCCACGAGTGTGTTTACTGAGACTGACATCAGTTGGCAAAATAACTTGTCTAGCTATATGGCTTTTTGTTTTATTGTTATATGGATGGTATGACATTGTAATATAAAGTGATTGAAAAGTTTTTATTTCTATTAACATAAAATTTATCTTTGGAATGTAATAACACAACTGTCTTTGTCTTTGTTATCAAGAAATCTGATTATAAAACATATGAAAAGGGGGTCAGTATGTGTTTACATTAATTCGACCACTAGGTGTCCATATTTACCTGCAAACAATGTTTAATATGTTCACGTTTGGCAGGTTTAATTTAATTGTCATCACAAGAAACATCTAATCCAAAAGAAATTTGTGCTCCTAAAACACTGATGACTATTAACAGATTCTTATTTGTCATTCACATGTTGCTCACTTAATCTATGCAAGATTCTATTGTATAGTTTGATTTACAACTCGGACATATGTATGTTTTACATATTAAAAAAATTCACAACCCACCTACACACCAGGCCAATATAGAGTACATTTAGCATTATTTTCATATATATTAAACATTTTTTTTATCTTTGAATTCTGTTCTTTTGCTAATTCTGATTGATACCCACACTCTATTAAATTTTTTTATTCAACAGGATATTCTTAGCATTTTAATACTTACATACCTACATGTTTATGTTTTATCTTTGGATTTGTTTCCATCATCTTTGTTATGAACGGTGCAGGGAATAACTCTGAGGAGCGGGACCCAAATGCAGACAAGGACACAGAGGAAGGTTTAAACAAATATTTGATGAAAAAACAAGAAACAAACATAAACCAGGGAACGGGGAACGCAGGTACAGGATCCGGGAGGAGACGAGGGGAAACCAACGTGGGGATAAGGAGACAAAACACAAACGGGTGGCGGAAAACAGGAACTCGGGGAACTATAACAAAAGAAACGATTAACAAAGAACAGCGCCACACGGATAGAAAACACGATCATAAAGATTAGGTAGCCAACCAAGAGAGAGACACGAACCACGAAAATGTGAGCCACATCCGGCTTTTTATCCCTCCAGTGCTGACAAGCTGCTGGACGGGACCACGCCTACCAGCAACAACAGACAAACACAAGCAGGACACCCCACCACCACCACCACCACCACCAATGGCCGCTCCAACGGGCCTCTCAGGATGAGCCCAGCATGAGCCCGGGCAACGGTAGGCGGGCAAAGCGTGCTGGTGGGATGAATCTTGAGGGAAGCAGGGAGCTTTAGGCAAACGGCACTGGGGTTGATGATTGCCTCAATCTCAAAGGGACCAATGAACCGGGGAGAAAGCTTCTTAGAGGTGACATTCAGGGGAATGTCACGAGAGTTCAGTCAAACCTTCTGACCAGGTTTGTACTTGGGAGCCGGGATGCAACACCGATCCGTCTTGCTAAACACCGCAGCGAGGTCATGATACACTGGTGGCAGGGAAGACAGATCAGGAGGTTCAGGCAACGAGGGACTCGGGTCACTGATGCATCTAGCTGGGGCCGAGCGAAGACAAGATGAATGACAACTGCTACTCCAACTCACAACCCTGCCTGTAACCCAGTCGATTACAGGATTGTGAGTTATAAGCCAAGGAAGTCCAAGAACTACGGGGACATTAGCGGAGGGCATGATGTGAAAGGCTAAGGTCTCAGTATGATTACCAGCTAGCAACAGAGTCATGGGAATCGTCTCGACAGACATCTGGGCTAGCTCCTCACCACTGAGACCATTAGCCCCTAGCGGAGAATCTAAAGGTACGGTCGGGAACTAGCTATTACCTACCAACTCGGAATCCAGAATATTAGTAACCGCCCCTGAATCGATTAAGGCTTGAAGAGGGTAATCTCTGTCCTCACAGCTCAAAACAATGTCCAGGTCAATACTTTTCGGAGGAAGAGCAGGGATCGACTCACCAGAACCCTGTCTGCGACTGGTGAGCCTGGGAGTTTAACCGGACAGGGCAGGAGGCCAGTTGATGGTTAGGTGCCCCACAATAAAATCACAACCTCCCTCTGAAACAACGTTGGCGTTCTGCCGAAGTTAGACGACTACGACCCAGCTACATAGGTTCCTTCCTGGAAAGAGTGGAGGACTGAAGAACACTGGAGTTAACTGGGTTGTGAGGGAGACTAATAACGGGGTCGAGCGGTACTGCGAGTGGGATATGAGATACGGAAGGTAATGGCCAACACTCACGGTGTCTCTCACGGAGACGGTTGTCTATTTTAATGGCTAACCCGATGAGCTCCGGGAAGCTACTGGTCTCAGATCTACCCACTAAGCAGTCCTTTACCTCCTCATTAAGACCCTTGAAGAAAATGCTTTGTAGTGCTCTTTCATCCCACCTTAACTCTGCCGCCAGGGTACGAAAGTCGACGGAATAATCCGCTGCACTGGCGGAGCCCTGGCGCAGGTTGAGCAACTGGTTGCTGGTATCACAGTTCGAAACAGGATGATCAAACACTGAAAGCATCTCACTAGAAAATTGCCGAAAGGTATCATATTGTGTCTGAGGGTTATGCCAGAAAGCTGCTCCCCAGGCACGGGCCCTACCTGTAAGCAAACCTAACGAATAGGCTATCTTAGAGCTATCGTTAGAGTAAGTGAGGGGCTGTTGACCGAACACTAGTGAGCACTGAAACAGGAAATCACTGCACTCACCCAACTTTCCATCATAACTCTAGGGCGTAGGTACATAAGGTTTGCAGGGCAGAGGAATATTCACGGGGATTCACGGTGCGGGGAATAATTCCGAGGATCGGGACCCAAATGCAGACAAGGACATCGAGGAAGGTTTAAACAAATATTTAATGAAAAAACAAGAAACAAACATAAACCAGGGAACGGGGAAAACAGGTACAGGATCTGGGTGAAGACAAGGGGAAACCAACGTGGGGATAAGGAGACAAAACACGAACGGGTGGTGGAAAACAGGAACTCGGGGAACTATAACAAAAGAAACAAAGAAACGATTAACAAAGAACAGCGCTACACAGATAGAGAACACGATCATAAAGATTAGGTAGCCAACCAAGAGAGAGACACGAACCACGAAATTGTGATGTGAGCCACATCCTGCTTTTTATCCCTCCAGTGCTGACGAGCTGATGAGCCACAGCTGGGCGGGACCACGCCTACCAGCAACAACAGACAAACACAAAGGGAAAGACACAAGCAGGGGAAAACAGACAGAGGGAGACAAACTCACACAAAAGGAAGAGGGCCTGACAGGACAGGAATCCTGACAATCTTACTTCATCTAATATTTCTATTTTTTATTTAAATGATTTTGTTATTTATTTCAGTCCCTTTAACAGAATATTCTTCTCAAATCATCTTGACTTTCTGTCATTTTAAACAGCTTTTCGATACTTTCGAGTAGTCATTTATTTTTTAATATCAAACATGATTTGAATCTGCTTTAAAATGTATCATTTTATTGCCTTTGGGATGATAAACAGCAGGACCTTAATCTTAATTGCGCACCAGCCTTTTAGCACAGCCCGCAGGAATAGAATAGAACAATTTTTTTTTCTATGACACAGCCCCAAGAGCAACCTGTATTTCACTGCATATATTTATTGACCAACACATAATGCATCTGTTTTCCTCTTAATCATTGCCCTATGTTGTATTAAGCTCTGAACGGAAACATTGATGTGAAACTCTAAACCAAAAAAATTAGGAACTGACATAAACATAAAATGTGTAATAGGAAGTCTGTATAACTCTGCTCTGGCATCAATATAAACTTCAGCCCTTCCCATTACCTTTAAAGGAGTGTGTACCCTGAACTAAATATGGACATGCACTTTCACAGGATTTCGAAGAATGTCCCAGCCTCATAGTCCGCTTTGATGATGCAAGGCTTTTGCAGTTCATCACTGGTACCCCTCGTTGCAAGACTGAGAGTCCAGCCTCTTTGCCCCAGGATTGATGCCTCTGGTGGCTTTTCCATGAGCAGAACGCAACGGGACAGCAGGACACCAGCTTTGGCCTATGGGAATACTCAGCTTCTCACCATAGGAGAGAAATTACACATACATAATAAGATTTTTTTTAAAGGGATTTAATGTACTAATACCATCAGCACCTCCAAAGAATTTTTTTTCTGTTCTTTTCCAAGGGCTTAGCCTTTTACCCCCAGATTTTTTTTTTGTCAACCATGTCCAGGAGTAAGGTGAAACCCTTGACCTGTATGGGCCGCCAGGTCAGTGAGGACCCAGACCTGGACACCCTGCTGTCCACCCTCTCCCCTGAGGAGATGGAGGAGCTGGGGAAGGACATGTTGCCAGACGTCAAGCCAGAGGATGGGAAGAACATCGTCCAAGGGGAGAGCCAGGCTATGGGCAACAATGTCCGAGACGCTAAACTGGACAGCAGACGGGAGATTGACCGTAAAGGGAGGCTCAGTGAGAGGGAACAGTCACTTGAGGTTTGTGAATGCTTCATTTGAATCTTTATCTGGTGGCAAGTTGTGTTGAATTTGACTTATGACCCATTACTGTCTTAAGATGTTTGTATTTGAGCCGTTTTTAATAAAAAATGACTAGCAGATGGGTGACTTTAGATGAGTTTATCATATCAAAGGGCAGTGTATACACTTATGACCGATTACTGATTACTGTCCCTGAAGTATTCTAATGATAGCTTTCATGTGCTATCTTTCATTTTGCTTGAAGCAAAGCGCCATCTGGACCCTGTGCACCCTGAGTCCATCAGCTCATAAATAGTGTAGTTGGCTTCTGTGCCAGGAAAAATATTTTTTCCCCCTCTGAGGCTTGTTGAATTTCCCATTCTTAATCATCTTCTCAGAAGTGGAGAAACAGCATAAGTCCTGTGACATGCTATAAAGAAATGTTCCTTATTTAAGTGTCAGGGAGCCAGGTTTCATGCAGTTTGTGTGTTTAAAGGAGAGGCACTTCAGTCGATGGAGCAGAGGCCCGGTGGAGCTTCTTAATCCAGGCCTGATGGAATTCCTTGGTTGATTGCTCCTACGCTCACTGCCTTTTAAGGATACATCTGCCAAGGCCACAGCCTCACACGGCAAAACAGATGGAGACTCACAAATCAAACACTTTGCAAGTTACTCGCCCACAAATGTATCCATGCACTATTTAAAAACAAAAATGTCCATCCATCTCCATCTTGTCCTTTTGCTGACTGTAAACACACATGCCATATTGTGTCATGGAGTATGTGTGTGTGTGTGTGTGTGTGTGTGTGTGTGTGTGTGTGTGTGTGTGTGTGTGTGTGTGTGTGTGTGTGTGTGTGTGTGTGTGTGTGTGTGTGTGTGTGTGTGTGTGTGTTGTGAGCAGATGGATGAGGAGCTGGTTGACAGTAAAGGAATACGGTGTTTTCATGGGTATTAGGTATTACATCATACAATTCATGTCATGCATTATATACTGTCTATAAAAACTATTTTTGTTCGATCTAGCCAATTAATATTTTTAATTGACACTTAAGAGGCGTCTGTAAAGGTCCCACATATTGCTCATTTTCAGGTTCATACTTGTATATTGGGTTTCTACTAAACCATGTTGACATGCTTTAATATTCACAAAGTACATTCTTTTTCTTATACTGTCAATCTTTGTTTTAGCGTCTGCCTCTTTAAACCCCCTCCCGATAAAAAACCCCAGCCTGCTCTGATTGGTCAGCGTTTCCAGGTCTTCCGCATTTGGGCTCTTGATAACAGCACTGTAGTGTCCCTTTCAATCGTAATATAGTATAGTTGTAACATCAGAACCTTACAGAAGTCCTGGCCTGAATACAGGCTGTGTGCACCTGCTTTATAATAAAAAACAAAACATGGAAACCTCACTTCTTCCAATATAGGACCTTTAAATTCTGCAAAATGACAGCCTGATTCTGTATTGGCTGTGATTTGTTTTAAATTTTGCCACACTCTTTTGATTGAACCCTTTAACTGTTTGGTTTTGGCATATATTTACCTGCTTTACTCTGACATAACACTAATATAACTTTCAACATCACACTCTTCATGTTTGTCCTCCTTCAGGGTGAGACAAAGAAGGAGAGCCGGAAGCAGGAATATCTGAGGAAGATGGGCCTGAGCCAGGAGGGGAACGACGATGTGACAGTAGGGCTACGAAGACAAGCTAGTGTCTTGAATGAAAAAGATATTAAGGTGGAAGACAGAAACAGCAAAGGAACAGAAAGTTCGAAAGAGGAGCGAAGTCGGCTTTCGGGTAGATACAGGAAGCAGGAAAGCAGAGAGAGCGACGTCAAAGAGGAAACCAAAGAGAAACATGAGGACAATAAAATAAGAGACAAAAGAGAAAACAGAGAGAGCACAGGTAGCAAAACAAAGGATATGATCTCTAAGTTGCAGGAAAAAAAGAATGACAGCAAAGATAGGAAAGAAGACTGCAGGAGAAGAGATGAGAGCAAAACCAAAGACATTATCTCAAAGCTACGAGAAAAACAAGAAAAGGATGTGAGCAAGGAAAAGGAGAGGAAATCTGAGAGTTTCAAGACACAAGGACTTGTCTCTAAAATGTTAGAGAAGCAGAGCAAGGCACAAGAAAGCCTGGCTCTGGAGAGTAAATCCGAAGAGAAGAAGACTAAAGCAGAAGAGAGAAAAGCTGAAGATAAAAACAAGCCTGATGTCAAACTTGAGAAACAACCATCAGAGAGGGGCGAGGTGCAGGTGAAACATGACAAGGCAGAGAAAAGAACGGACAGAGAAGAGCTGGTTAACCACAGTGACCATGTGAAAGAGAAGGAGAAAAAGATTAGCACAGAGAAGAAAGTAGAGGAGAAAAAGGAAAAGGAGGATAGTAAAGGAAAAGTTAAAAAAGCTGAGGAAACTGAGAAACTTGGCAACTGTGTGGCCATAGACACCCCAAACAGCAAGGTGAAAAAGGAAGAGGAGGAGGATGAAGACTCGAGCATGTTCGATGAGCTGATGGAGCAGGTTCGAAGCAACGACCCCTGCCTCACTGAGCTCAACGTCAACAACTCAGAGGTCATCAAGACGAAAACGCTCATCGAGTTTGCAGAGGCTTTGCGCAAGAACACCAACGTTAAGAAGTTTGCTTTGGCTAACTGCCGTGCAGACGACCATGTGGCTTATGCCATTGCGGGCACACTTCGCAACAACAAGACTATCACCAGCATCAACGTGGACTCGAACCATCTCACTGGCAAGGGCATCCTGTCTCTGATCCAGGCGCTGCCACACAACTCCACACTGACTGAGCTTCGCTTTCAAAACCAGCGTCACATCTGTGGCGGAAAGACCGAGATGGAGATGACCAAGATCCTGAAAGAAAACACGACCCTGCTCAAACTGGGCTACCACTTTGAGTTAGCCGGACCCAGAATGACTACGACAAACATACTGAGTCGCAACATGGACAGACAGAGGCAGAAGCGCCTTCAGGAGCAGAAGCAGGCCCAAGCCAACGGGGAGAAAAAGGGGACACTGGAGGTACCCAAGGTGGGTGGTGGAGGATCTCTGAGAAGCTCACCCAAACCTTCTCCTGTACCGTCACCAATGCCATCACCAATGCCATCACCAAAGCTGACTCCTAAAAGAGGAGCTGGAAGTCTGGCTCCACCACCTCCGCCACCTCCTCCTGGGGGTGGACCTCCGCCTCCTCCACCCCCTATGCTGGATGTAGACGCCCTGAGGAACTCTCTGACCCCGGTGTCGCAGAGGAAGCTGGATGGAAAAAGCCCAGGTGGTTGTAAGAACTCAAGGGACCAACTGCTCGCCTCAATCAGAGGAAGCGATAAGAAAACACTCAAGAAGGTACGCAAGATGGGTTTATGGGTTCATTGAAAGGTTTAGGCTGCTTTCATTCACTGTTTGTACTTACAACCTACGAAAACATATAGACTTTTTAATTTGTATATAACCCACGTAATCTTAAGCCCAATTGTGCAGGGCTACCTCGAAGGAGGAAGTATAAAGAGCCATTAAGTCCCATGTGAAAGCAACAGTCAACATTTACTTCTCCTTACTTATTTTTGTTATGTCACTTACCAACTTTACTTACGCCACATACGTAAGTTACGTAACACACATACTTATTTTAACCCAAACCACGTTCTTTGCCGTCACATAACCAAGTAGTTAGTAGGGCTTGCACAGAGTCACTGATTGCTTGTGTTGCTGGACATTTGTAGGATAACACGTGAAAAAAAGTGCATAACCTTTCATAAGATATCATAAAAATCGTTTTATGACGATACGTCACTCCTGCCATGATTTATCCCCACATACTTACATTTTATTTTTCCCACAGGTGCCGGTGCCAAAGTGGCTGCAGTAATGTTTCCTGTTGGAAGATGAAGTGAAAAAAGGAAAGAGAGGGAGAAGAGACATTTAAGGAGATAAACTCTACACTCCCTGGATGCAATCGAAGAACTGCACTGCGGGACGGATGGAGAAAGTGAAACATGAGATGCCCATCAGTTGGATGACTAGCCCTCACTATGAGTTCTCCCCTGAAACACTGGACCAAAATGACTCTGTGGAGAATGAGTGATGCAATGCTCTCTATTAGCCGACCGCAGAATGCCACAAGTTTTGGGTTGTGTGTCTTCAGTACATATTGACGCTTTGCTGGTTATTTGCACTAGATAATATGAAGCCGATCATATAACATGTTGGCTTGTGTATGCATCTGAATGTGAGCGTGGTGGGAGTGTGTGATGAGCTTATTAAGAGATTCAACTATAAAATTCTAATATACAAAAAGTTTATCAGTGATATAGTGGACATTCATTTTAAATGGACATTTATTTCTTTTTGTGGAAACGGAATCCACCATACTTGTAAGTTTTGAATCTGTTCAAACTTCGAATTCTGAAATGGTGAAAATATCAGGGAATTGGCAAACATGGCGGCCTGACTTAAGAAAATCTGGGTAAGAAAAAATAGATTAAATGTCGTGGTGGTCTTTCATTGTGTGTGTCATTGCCAAATCTCAAGACATCTCAGGCAGGGTTTAATGGATTGGAAAGTGGAATCCTGGTGCATGACTAAAGAGTTTCAGCACGAAAATAATTACATAATGCATTTTTGTCAGGAAGTGCAAATGGCTGTCCTTCAGTATCTGATGTTATATTTTGTACAGAACCATTCTAGCCTGGGTGTGTTTGAATACCTTACATAACTTATAATGTATTACATCCACGTGTCTTAACCTTAGAGAGGAGATATTTAAAACCATTACTGTTTTATATCAATCCTCCTGTTGATGTATACAAAACTCTTTAAGTGAATGTCATTTCTAAAGGAATGTAATGTGATGAAAAAAAGAGTGCCACTTATATGTGCACTGTGTAATGAATGATTATCTCTGTCATATCTGATTACACATCTTTCTTACAGAGCCTGTATGTCTTCAATAAAAGATTCTGGTATGACAGAAAATCTTGCAATGACAAGTCACAGATGTAATGCCTGGCTGATATGGAGAATATACTGTATGCTGTAGAGCAGGGGTGTCAAACTCCAATTTATGGGCCAAATTTAAAAACTGGGACAAAGTTGCGGGCCAAACTCAATATTTACAAAAAAAAAAGACTGCAAATGTGCATGTTTTCCCTTCTCTCCAGATATGTAACGTTGAACCTTTTCAGTGCAGGTCCTTGAACTTGTCGTGGTGTTTCTTATGTTCCGTTCTTTTGTTACAGCCACGGTGGCTCTGCGGACGAGACACACAGGTCTTTACCTTCATAAACAGATAATCTGCCTCCCACCTGTGTTGAAAGCTCCTGTTTTCCATCTTTCATTTGGCTGTTTTTGGGGAGGGTAGGATTAAGTTTGTCTGAAGAGACTGGTAGCATGGATGCTCATGCTTGTCAACAGAAGAGTGTATGTGCTTTATACTCGCGGGCCAGCTCTCATAGAACCTTGATATGATCTTGCGGGCCAAATATAATTACACCGCCGGCCAGATTTAGTTGCATTTAGTGCAATATTTTTCAGAGTATACAATTAGTATAAATCAAGGTGTGTGTGTGTGTGTGTATGTATGTGTGTGTGTGTGTGTATGAATGTATGTATGTATATATATTTACATATATATATATATATATATATGTATATATATATATATATATACATACACACACACATATATATACACATACATATATATATATATACACACATATATACATACATATATATATGTGTGTATATATATATATATATATATATATATATATATATATATATATATATATATATATAGAGAGAGAGAGAGAGAGAGAGAGAGAGAGAGAGAGAGAGAGCTGTCATTTCTGGACTATAGGAAATCGTTCACTGTTAATGATATACTCAAGTATTTCCATTTTTACTGTGTACATTTCACTTCAGATCTAGCTGTTGCTGAGATATGCAGAGTATATACACAGCCATATATACAGTAGATCTGTACCCATAGCTAACAACTTACCTGCAGCATAAATAATAGATTTAAAGGACTCTTGTAATACTGCATGGGAATCCTAACAACTGAGTTACTGAAGTTAATTTGAAGATCCTCTCCATCATCATGCACTCATTTAAATGTCTGCATGTGCTTCTGCAATCATAAATTACAAACATTTCATTACAAAGCTGCAGGGAACCAGCAGGAGCTGTGTCGTCTCTACCCTCCAGCTGGCGAGGAAGTCATCATCCTAAGAACAGCAGCAGCAGGCCAGTTTGTGTCTCTATTGCCCTGCCTCGGTCTCTGCGTCCTTGAAATGCCTATATTTGGGCATTTCTCAGTGAAAGCTTTGCTCTGCAATTCATTCCTTTCTCATTCCTAATAATGGGCTGCAGGCCAGCGGTCTGTCTCTCGGCTGGAGCTGCTCCCCTGACCAGCCGCACTGATCTTAGATGGAGGAAAAACAGGGGAAGGAATGAAAATGTTGTGATTATCGTTGTTCAGCACCAACAAAGTTGATCTAGGGAGAACTTGGTGATCATTTGTATGCAGAAAGTAGCTCAGTGGACATATATACATCGTGTATACCGTAGTTTAGTTTAGTCTTCAAGTTGTATTATATTAAGGTTCCTTACTCTCTGTAGTATAGCCGAAATAACCTGCTCGGGGGCCCAGGGGCGAAAGAGATATGGTGGACCTCTATTGAACCCCCTTTCATGGAATATCATAATCACTTGTGATCACTATTCACAGGAATTTGACTTGATACAGTGCAGTAAAACAATACGTTGTTTGGCATTGTATGCAAGCAAATATTCTCTATACTAAAGAAGAGGCATTTCAAGCCGCACTGTGGAATGAAATGGTATGTATACACTTCCGGTCTCCTAAGTTGGTGTAGTCTTGTTTGAAAGTAGTCTGTAGTAGTTGTAGTGTGTTGGGAATCATGTGGCGGGATGGAAAGTTATATGGGCAGTAGAGATCAGAATTAGAGAACAACTAATAAATATTTAATTTATTCTGACCATTATTTTGTGAAAGAAGCAGTGAGCAAAATTAGAGAACAGTAAATATTTTGTACATCTGTCTCTCTCTTTCTCTCTCTCTCTATATATATATATATATATATTTAATCGGATTGACAAGCTGTCTTTTTTATTCCCCTCCTATGTTTTTCCTCCTTTTGAAATTCTCCTTCAAAGGTGCTACTTATAAATCTACAATAACAGGAGACATTGTACAATGGCTTGTTTAACTGCATTGCTGCGAAACGTGCCTTTTTCTTCCCCAATACTGAACGTTTGTCTACTTTGATTGCATCCCCAGGATCAACTGTCAATAGAGAACTACTGAAAAGAAAAAATAAACAACAGGTGACTATGGGGTCCCTGAAGTCCCAAAAAACGTGTTTCCCTTTCCAATCCAAACTCACATGATGACAAAACATCAAGCTACAATGTTGATTTTCCTACCAGATAATAATAACCTGTTCCCACAATGTAACATATTACCAGAGGCGTTTTTTTAACTCCCTCAAGCCAAACTATTTTGCATGAAGGTGGCGCTTTGCCTGTAAACACGTGGACTCCTCCTTTGAGCGATCACGTTGCGTCGTCACGTCACATGTTTGATAAGCGTCACTGTGACGTCACAGGGAACACCAAAAGAACAAGATGGAGGAGTACGCCAGAGAACCATGGTGAGTCTTTATAACCAGATAAAATATAGTTTTTACACCTTTTCAAGCAACTACCACTTCAAATGCGTGTACTTATTTTGATGGTACAGCATGTGGCATAACCCTAAAACATCTCAAATCCGGCTCGTTATCTAGCGTTAGCACAGATGCTAACTGTACATAGAACAGTATGGGCTTTGGTGCTAGCATCAGACCGTCGTTGCTAAATCACGTTGTTAGTGACCTTGTCAGTTTACTCGCCCACATGTCATTACATTTACTTTATTGACGCCAGTTATTGACTGAGTGTACACGGTCGATACATTGACTGCAGTGACAGTCAAGTGACACTGTGATGATTGTATATATTCAGTATCAGTTAAGGATGTTGCTTTAGCGTATTGGGGAGCTAGCTCAGTTAGCCACCTGTGTTCTATCGTTACCTGTTGGGGGGCAGGATTGCACAACAGCTGCAGATGGGTGCCTGGAAACATGTCCAATTCATATGGAAACGCATTAACTGAAAGCAATAGTGTCGCTGTTGGGTGAAGCTAATATATTTTCTAGTGTTTACTGTTTAGCCTTAGAATTTGTTTTGCTTTTTAATTGTAATATTCATTAATTATTGTATTGTAAAGTATGTTCTCTGTGTTGTTGACAGCATATTTAAGGTCAGAGAGATTAATCTAATGATGCTTACATTAAGATTTACCAGTTCTGCTTAAGAATTTAAAGGAAAGGACCCCCTTTGGCCTTCAGAACTGCTTTAATCCTTCGTGGCATAGATTCAACAAGGTACTGGAAACATTCCTCAGAGAGTTTGGTCCATATTGACATGATAGCATCACGCAGTTGCTGCAGATTTGTCAGCTGCACATCCATTCCTCCCGTTCCACCACATCCCAAAGGTACTCTATTGGATTGGGATCTGGTGACTGTGGTGGCCATTTGATTACAGTGAACTCATTGTCATGTTCAAGAAACCAGTCTAAGATGATTTGCGCTTTATGACATGGCGCCTTATCCTGTTGGAAGTAGCCACCAGAAGATGGGTACACTGGTCATAAAGGGATGGACATGGTCAGCAACAATACTCTGGTAGACTGTAGCGTTGACACAATACTCAGTTGGTACTAATGGGCCAAAAGTTGCCAAGAAAATATCCCCCACACCATTACACCACCAGCACCAGCCTGAACCGTTGATACAAGGCAACATTTTCCCAGTCTTCTGTTGTCCAGTTTTGGTGAGCCTGTGCAAATTTTAGCCTCAGTTTCCTGTTCTTAGCTGACAGAAGTTGCACCGATGTGGTCTTCTGCTGCTGTAGCCCATCCGCCTGAAGGTCTGACGTGTTGTGCGTAGAGATGCTCATCTGCATACCTCGGTTGCAACAAGTGGTTATTTGAGTTACTGTTGCCTTTCTATCAGACCGTAATCAGTCTGGCCATTCTCCTCTGACCTCTGGCATCAACACGAGATTTGCGCCCACAGAACTGCCGCTCACTGGATCTTTTCTCTTTTTTGGATCATTCTCTGTAAACCCTAGAGATGGTTGTGTGTTAAAATCCCAGTAGATCAACAGTTTCTGAAATACTCAGACCAGCCGTCTGGCACCAACAACCATGTCACGTTCAAAGTCACTTCTTCCCCATTCTGATGCTCGGTTTCAACTGCAGCACATCCTCTCCCCCATGTCAACATGCCTAAATGCACTGAGTTGCTGATTAGAAATTTCATTTCTACGAGCAGTTGGACAGGTGTACCTAATAAAGTGGCCGGTGAGTTTGTATCTTGGATAGATTATAATAGCAGCAGGAAGCGTCATGCAGGACCACGGCAGAAAGCACCACCACGATCAGCAGAGACCTGCGAGACGACAAAGTAAAAACAACTCAGGGGAAGGAGTTCAATTAGTAACATTTATTGATGAGACATGAATGATACAGACAGAGAGGAGAGAAGCTCAGAGTATCTGGAAAAGTATTATCCCCCGGCAGACTAGGCCTATAGCAGCATCATTAAGCAGAACAAAATTAGCTTAAAACTAACAACATTGCTAAGGGCTCGTAAGCTTTATCAAAAAGGAAAGTTTTAAGTTTACTCTTAATTATAGGGACAGTGTCTGCCTCCCGTATAACACTTGGGAGTCGGTTCCAGAGCAGAGGAGCTTGGTAGCTGAAGGCTCTGCCTCCCATTCTACTTTTGGAGACTCTAGGAACGACAAGTAACCCTGCATTCTCAGAGCGCTGCGATCTAGTCGGGTAATACGGTACTATGAGCTCTTTAAGATACGATGGAGCCTGACCAATAACAGCTTTGTAGGTAAGGAGAAGGATTTTAAATTATTTTCTATATTTAACAAGTAGCCAGTGCAAAGAAGCTAAAACAGGAGAAATATGTTCTCTTTGATTTGTTTTAGTAAGTACACGAGCTGCAGCATTTTGGACCAACTGGAGACTCTTAACAGACTTAATGGAGCAGCCTGATAATAAGGAGTTGCAGTAGTCCAGTCTAGAAGTAACAAATGCATGGACTAGTTTCTCTGCAACTTTCTGAGACACAATGTTCCCAATTTTCGCAATATTACGCAGGGTAAAATATGCATTCCTTGTCGTTAGTTTTATGTGAGAATCAAAGGACATATCCTGATAAAAAATAACACCCAGATTCCTTATTGTGGTGCTGGAGGACAACACAACATCATCCAGAGTAACAATATCTTTAGCTATTGAGTTTCGGAGGCCTTTGGGGCCATTTACAATAACTTCAGTTTTATCTGAGTTTAACATCAGAAAATTGCAGCTCATCCAGCTTTTTATTTCATTAATGTACATTTGAAGTTTATCCAACTGATCGGTTTCTTCTGGTTTGATCGACAAATATAATTGGGTATCATCAGCATAACAATGAAAGTGTATGGAGTGCTTCCTTATAATATTTCCTAAGGGAAGCATATATAAGGTGAATAGAATCGGTCCAAGAACAGAACTCTGTGGGACTCTGTGACTAACTTAAGTGTGAATGGAGGATTTGTCGTTAACATGTACAAACTGAGATCTATATTTGATAAATACGACTTAAACCAGCTTAATGCGGTTCCCTTAATGCTAGTTAGATGCTCCAGTCTCTGTAGCAGGATGCGATGGTGAATAGTGTCTAATAGTTATAATTTTGTCATTGAAGAAGGTCATGAAGTCGTTACTACTGAGGGTTATAGGAATACATGGCTCAGTAGAGCTGTGGCTCTCTGTCAGCCTGGCTACAGTGCTGAAAAGAAATCTAGGATTGTTCTTATTCTCCTCTATTAAAGACGAGTAATAGGCCTTCCTATATGTTTTAAGACTTTCTTGCCAAACCGAGCGAGATTCCTCCAATTTAGTAGAACGCCACTTACTTTCCAATTTTCGCAATCTTTGTTTTAATTCAAAAGTTTGTGAGTTGTACCATGGGGCTAACTTCCTCTGTTTCATTATCTTGTTTTTTAACGGAGCAACAGAGTCGAGTGTTGTTCGTAGTGAGCCTGCAACACTTTCAACAAGGTGATCAATTTCAGAAAATTTTCAGAGAAACAAACGTTAGTACAGGAATCTTGAATATTAGGATAAGGCATAAAATTAAATTTAGTTACAGCACTATCAGATAAACATCTACTGTAGAAACTTTTGCCCAGAGGTGAGTAGTCCTGTAATGTGAATTGTATTGTTGGGTGATAACATGTGTTTTTCTTGACTTCCAAATTAATTGTAATATGATCATATTGTATATAGAAATTGCATTGTCCAAATTAAACACTAAAAGTAAACTGTAAAAGAATTTAACCCATTTAGATTTACTTTATTTTATAACCATATTAATAATAAGAGTGCTTGTTTTTCAACAATTACCCTCCCAATCTATACGAATTGGGAACATAAAAACTGAATCTGCAATCAGAGATCAATGAGCTAATTATATTGGCCCATGTAATTGCAACTTCACACCATGTACTTGTATGAACGTGACCTTCACTTATGTCTGTCTTATGCTTTTAGTCCCTGGAGGATTGTGGACGACTGTGGGGGAGCCTTCACCATGGGAGCTATTGGAGGGGGAATATTTCAGGCAGTAAAAGGCTTCAGAAATGCACCCTCTGTAAGTTCTGTCATGTAACATCTTAACATGGATCCTTGCTGTATTGTCTCAATCAAATACATCATTTATGACATTCTTATGCAGACCAAACTTCATACATCACGAGACTGATGTTACAGTAATGACACTGTAAACTCTCTATAGAGATGTTGTACAACACAATATAGTAGGATTTGTACTATTAACAAGTTCCGAACGAAAAACAAGAGTGCACTTAATGCTAAAAGGCTTAATGTTGAGCTAGAAGAAATCACACAAGAAACAGATGAATTGTATTATGTAAAATGTATTTTTGATGAGGGTCTAATCAGGTAGCACACATAGGAATATATCTGCCATCTTGGGAATAGGTTAAATAGCATAATTTAGAATAATATAAACACAAGCCTAAAAACAAATTGCTTCCACCTGTGATTTTAATAGACTTCAGGTTTTCTGTGTATGTTATAATCACTCAACCACAGGCGTACCCTCCAAAAGCCTATGCGTAGCATTATGTTACAGCAATCACAGTAGTCAGTGTTTGTATTAACACAGATGTAATTAGAATATACAGTACGTATTTAAAATATGTTTTTTGGTGTAGTACATATTTCTAAACAGAGTGATATCCTCTCTCTGACACTACAAGGGAACATGATTTTTGAATGTCAATCCTCATCTGTATTTTTGGCAATCATCAAGAAGTTAGATGTCATGAATTTACAAGGAATTTAAATTGATCTGTGTTTTGCTGTTGCTCTCGTAGGGCATGAACCACAGAATGAGAGGTAGCTTGACTGCCATCAAGACCAGAGCCCCACAGCTTGGAGGTAAAAATAAGATGCTTATTTTTAATGTGAAAATACTCTCACTTTGTTGTCTGGAAATGTCACTCTTTTTTCCCTTTGCAAAGAACAAGGGCTGTAGTTAGCTTGGTATGATGTTGATCACAGTTCAAGCCTGGCGTTAGGGCTGCAGCTATCGGATATTTTTGTAATCGAGTATTCTGCCGAGTATTCCATTGATTAATCGATTAATTGTATAAAAACAATCTGCAAAAAAAGATATATATAATAATTTTATATAACCAACAGTGGTGGTGTGAACGCGTGCATGAGGGAGAGTGAGGGAGACGAGGTGTTTGTTTTGTAGACAATACTCACAATTTACCATGCATAAATTTACTATTCAAACAATTTAAAGTGGTATAAGCATAGCATAAAAGCATAGCATAAAATTCTATGTTACACACGTGTTTACTCAAACCGGTTTCACTGAGCAATATATTTATTTAGAAGATTAATTAGAGATAGATATTATTAGGAAGAGCAACTCGCTCTCTTGTTAACTGTAACAACAACAAGCAACGTACAAAGCGTGACTGTCACCTTTCCTCAAATAAAATTATAAAGACTGATCAGGTAGGTAACGTTCTCTTCCTGTTTTTAACATCTGCAGTCACTACGGCAACCGTAGACGCACTTGCCAGTTAACAGGGTCACTCGTTAAACCTAATCAGCGGCGCTCTGTGAAGGGGCGTTAACAATATGATGCTTTCGGCTCAGGCGCTAAATCGTCGATATCCTGCTATTTTGGTATGCCAGTTCTAGTTTGCAGTGGACACAATGAACCTTGTTGGCTTCTTTTTTAAGTGTGAAATGATCCCAAACATTGGACATTGTTTGCTTCCTGGGCCATTTCTTCACCCTCCGCCATCGCGCTAACTGAAATCCGGATGTAGTGGTGTGCATCCACAAAAACGGTCCGGATGGCACAATGATCCTTGCACTGAGCAGGCCGAATAACGCGAAAGATAGGAATTAAATGAATACTCGGGGCAGTGTTTTTGACTCAAGGATTTTTTGTAATTTAGTAATTTTACATAATTGTTTCAGCCCAACTTGCAGTTTGTACTTAGTATTTGAGACTAAAGAAATACATTCTCAGTCTAATATAACAGTAACGGAAAAATAAGCCGGACACAGTGTGAAACTTCTCCTGTTTCTTCTTGAACTTGTGTGAATCTTTTTTGGGTTACAGGAAGCTTTGCAGTATGGGGAGGCCTCTTCTCCATGATTGACTGTGGTTTAGTAAAAGTAAGGGGGAAGGAGGATCCCTGGAACTCAATCACAAGTGGGGCCATGACAGGAGCTATCCTCGCTGCAAGAAGTGAGTAAGCTTCAAAGAAACTTGCAGTATTGGCAAACAGTGATGTTGCTGCTATACACTAAACACAGAGTTTAAAAGCAGACCTTTTACACTGTCCATTTTACAGTTATCCCTGTTACATCTACTTCTTATGTGAAATGTGGAGACTAATGTACTGGCTGAGTTTAATATATTAACGTTCCCTGTTCCTCTGTAGATGGACCAGTAGCCATGGTAGGCTCTGCAGCCATGGGAGGCATCCTGCTGGCATTGATAGAAGGTGCTGGAATCTTGCTTACTAGGTTTGCCTCTTCACAGTTCCCAACTGGTGAGTAATTTGTCTGTTCATGGACGTTTGTGTCATTGAATGATGGACAGAGACGTAAAGGGTATTGCATAGATGGAGAACACAGTCTGATGATTTTGAATGTTATAAAGCTACCTACTACACACCAGCAATTTAACCCCTAAGATCAGACCTCAGTAAGTCAGCCAGGTATAACTGCCTCCGGAGTTGTGGACGATTACTTCTGCTGTGGCAAAGACATAGCACTGGGCACAAAGCTATTTTACCTCTGGTTGCCTCGACACATTAGTCAACGCTCCACCTGCTAGCAGGATTTACACAAAAGTGCTTCCAATCCTAATGCACAATATAACATGGGATATAAGTGTAATACAGGTAAGCTATATGATATCTATAGCATGACCACCATGTATTTTCTGTTTAAACAGTGGATTTTCTTATTGAACATTGTGACATAGATGTTTCCTTTCCCACAGAACATAATTTGACAGTTTGTAAACAATAATGACGTACTTAAGACTGCACATGCAGTTTGTAGGGTGGAGTGCAATAGCTAGTCAAGCTATGCAAGAACATTAGCCACCAAAGATTGTAAATGATGCCTAAACAAATTGACTTTGACAAACAGTGAATGACTTCCAGCAAGTGGTCCAATTTTCATCCAAATATTCAGTGATCACATATATACACTTTTTTGGTGGAAAAACCTAGCGCATACACCAGAAATTACAAGTATACACGTCACTAGATGGTGTGTAGAACGTCAGATACCATGACGTAGACGTTAGACCTCCATGCTGGAGTATGGTCTGACTGTACGAGTTAACACTTTACAGGGGAAAAAAACACCTTTAATCCGCTTAGCCCAAAATTCAGCAACGGTGCCCATGCAAAACAGATAGCCGACATAGCGAAAGGGACCTGACATCACACAACGGATCTCAGCTTTTTACTCACTGTGTACATCCGGGACCCCAGGCTAGGTCTGGGGTATTGCCCACTTAGTTAACTGCTACCAGCTCATAGACCCCTGAAGTTTTCTCTTTCTTTCTCTCCAGGGCCCCAGTTCGCAGAGGAACCCGCCCCTGCTCCCATGCCATCCCCTTCCTTTGGAGACTACAGACAATACCAGTGAGAGTACTCCCCCACTACTCATCCACTAGGCCTTTTTTTTGAATTCCTTGCTGAAGTTACAAAGAAGAAATGGAGATGCAAAATACCACACATAAAGCAATTGCAACTGCGCCCGACTTTATGGACCGTGTCAGAGATGTGAAGGACAAAGTACATCTTCCTTTCTCTTCTTTCAGGAGCCATGTACAGATCTGCCTTTTGCCGTTCTCAGCCTTGTCCTGTGCAGCTGTTTCACCTAACATTAGTTAAATACAGACATGTGGTGAGATTTGTTGTTTGATGTTTTGTGGGGACAAGGTGTGTTTATCTGTTTTGCTCATTATGTACTGCATGTTGCCCAACAAGCGGGAGGTCAAAACTTACAAGTAAGGCATTGTGCTAATATTCACTTATGTTAGTCTTTATTTGCCTTAATTTTTGTCTTCTGCTTGCGCTGGCCACTGACATTTTGGCTGGCCTTTTTAAAATTTAATTTCCATCAGAGTTTTGAATGCAAACACCAATCCCATACAATGCTATTCCTGCTATATTAGTTTGATTTAAAGTGATTTATTTATTTTAGATTGTAACAAAATTGTACCACATTGTTCTATCGTATGTGACAGTACTTTTACATTCAACACAAAGGTGTGGAAAAGGCTGCAAATGACAAAGGATGGGCTAGGCAGGACAAATAAATGGTGAAACTCAAGCAAGGGATTGATGCATACTGTATTTAATCTGTATGCTAGATTGTACCATGGTATAATAAAGAAATACGTTGTTAAGTGTGTCTGTTGTAGTCTTATGGATATATTTGTGCCATTTGTTCTGCACTGGCTTGTGAAAAGTGTAGATAATGTGTACTGTGCTTGTGCTACAATCTCCCATAATCCATGCTGCCCGGGCAGGATGGCTCCTTCACCACTAGAGGGTAGTCCTCCCAAACAAACCCAGACCAGCAGGGCTTTTTCTTTGCTTGGCCAGAATTGTGTAACTGACTCTTTAAGGATGTGTTTACAAGAACCACACAAGGGAGCACTTTCCTCTCACATTCTTGTATATCTGCGTCACACAGACACTCACACACCTGTTATCAGTTTGAAACTCGCTCTGTGTGGTGACAGGTGAAGGACGCTGGATGAATAAGGCCATGGGGAAGAGACGTTTGATGCAACTTTGACGTCACCAGCTTGATATGTGGGGTCAAGGATTGTTCATTTCATGGCAGAACTGTACACTTGAGACTGAAGTTGAGCATAAATAACAAAAAATAAGATGTGACTGCAAGATGATTCAAGTCTCAAGTTTTAAAAATCCAGAACTATGAGGAATAAATACAGTAAGACTTTGTAAATGGCACATACTTTATGTATTACGGTCTGGGACTGCAACTAACCATTAAAAGATTTTAGCGATAAATCTGGATATGTTTGCTTGAATGATCAAGTAATCGTCTGATCTATAAAAAGTCAGAAAAGTGCATTTTTATGGGCTTGTTTTGTCCAACCAACTATCCACAAACCCAAAATATTCAGTATGCTGTTGTAGAAGGCTTAGAGGACCAGCAAATATTCCCTTTTTTAAAAAGTGAAAATGATCTTTCTCTGTATTTCTACTAAAGAATTAAAAGATCAATTGATCAAAAATGTTGAGTTGATTCGTCGTCCAGTTATGGCATTTCTAAGTAGGTCAATACACTGAAATGACTTAGTCTCAGGTATGTAATAAGTACTAGGGAAATGTTCATACGGTTTTTAATTTTAATGTTCAGTATTCAGAGACCTTATGTGAAGACTTTGAAATGTACTTGTAAAAACTTCCGACTTGACTCTTGTGGACCTTAGTCTTGATTTGAGATTTTACTTGGACTTTTCCCAAAGGATTAAATTAATCTGGTGTATTTAAACAGCTAATTTTGGCAGACCAACACTCCAAGAACCCAAAATTGATTATCATAGTGGACAGAAACCAAAAAATTGTCAGATTGTTGAAGCTGGAATCTAAGACTATTGGGGAAATTTCCAGTTTGGTGATTCATTTTCTATCAATGTATCAGTTTTTTTTTGTCTCTAATTTTGCCTAAAACAGCTTTTTAAAGGAAGTTATCATATGGTGTATCCGTGTGAAACCTGAAATTGACTTCACTGACGAATATGACACATTTAAATAGCTAATTCAGTCTAACCAACACTCCAAAACCCTGAAATAATTAATAGCCTAATTTGCCATCATAGACAACTGTTAATGTACTATTTGAGTGATAGAAAAATGTTTCCGCTCTAATTTAATGACACTCAAGGGTGTGATCATACTCAGTAACATATTTAATAACCTGAAGTGTGCTTTGTTTATATGTTTTATGTGTTGTCATCCTTGTTTTAAAGTGTTTTATGTGTTGTGATGAAATATGCAATGTGTACAGCATTGCTGTTCTTGTTTTAATTGTATGTGTCTTCTAAAGCAAAATGTTCAAATGTGTGAAACCGGAAAAAATGACTAGAAGAGGCCTTATGATTTTGGTTTTACTGGGACTTGAGACTTGATTTTGACTGTAATCTTTATCTTGAGCAATTAAATGATAATTAGTAAGATCACTTCACACACTTCTTCTTTTATAGCGTATACTTTTTTGGTTACTCCCTGGCAGATTTCACTCCCAGAAAGTAACTCATCCTTCAAGAATGGGCAATGTTTACAATTGGAGGAAATTGCAATATATTGGTAAAGATGAATAAAATCAGTGTGTATTTATACTGGCACTCATTGCTGTGCAGTCCCGTTATCATGCAAATGATGTGGGGACGAGTGGCCATTGTGTCATGCCCTTTTAAGAAAAATGAGAAATAGTCGGGAGTGACGTCTGCTGCGCACAGAGGCCGGAGGCAAACTGACACTTGCGGAGCGGCGAGAGACAGCGAGAGAGAAACGGTGAGTGCAGAACGCCTTTACTACAACTTTACTACATGCTAAACACCGTCAAATAAGTCATTTAGCGCGGCAGCATGTCGCGTCGACACATGCGGGGTGATAAACAGATAACAGCAGGGGTGCACGGCTGTGTGTTTGTATGTGTCGGGTACATGAAAAAGAATTGTCTCCGCAAGTACAAAAACGGGAGTGTGCACTAACCATTTTAGTCAAGGCCAGGCGGAAGGGCAGGTAACGATAGCCGTCGGTCTTTGCCGAACAAAGTAGACCGTGATGCTGCTTGAATTAAAGCGTGCCAAGCCTGGTTGACGTTTGTACCTATGAAACGCGCCCCATTGCAGCGTGTTTCTGACAACATAACTGGTCTTTTTGCTTGTGTGGCCGATAAGAGAAATGTGTCGGCTAGCTTAGCTCTGTTGCTAACGAGTCGTTGCTAACGAGCCGTTGCTAGCGAGCCGTTGCTAACGGCTGTGAAGGTTCGGCGGCCCGTTGCAGCCAGTTAAAGCTAATAGCTAGTTAGCGGCATTCTGCTAACAAGCTTGATAACGGGACTTAGTGTAGTTGCTGGTAATGAAACTAGATTGTCTACGGACAGATGCTGGCCTCGGTTGCCTGGATTAAAGATTACGGGCATTTTAAGTGTCTATCTGTAAGCTGATTTATGATTTGAATGGAATTTGATGAATGCTATTTAAACTAAAGGGTGTAATAATCACGCAACGGGAGTGTTAGTTACTGTGGTTTACAGTCACAGCCACAGATTGCAGGGACTTAGCAGGACCTGGAGTGATATAAGCATATGCTACTGCTGTAAGCAAATAAGGTAGATTCACACAGTGAGATAACCCTCTCTTGTCTGGGGGCCAAGCTTTATGTCTTTGTGGAGGTAAATTTGGTACATAACTTATTTCTAGTTGTAGAAAAGAGTCACATTTGTAGTGGTGAGGAAAAATGTTTCAGGAGTTGCAAACACATTCCACAAACACAAAACTACAGTTACCTCTTTTCAGACACTTTAATCACAGGTGCACAAATCCTATTCTATGATTTACAAATGATTAAAGTCAAACACTGACATTTTGCTTAATTTGCCGTGAATGTGGTCCAAAACACATTCAGCCGCCCATATCAAATAATGTGAGGTCATGGACAAAATGTGCACATCTGCAAATGAGTAGGCCTATGTGAATGCGTACAGTGAGAGTTGCACACCTGTAGATTATTTTCTAACAGATGTATATATTTTTTCTTGGATATTTTCTAGTACAAATACCAGTCAATAGGTACATCTGTTTGAATCTGTCACAGATGTTTTTTCGCTCGCAAAGACACAAATTACTATGACCAAATATCTTGTTAAGAGTCTGCCTGTTGCAGGTTATTTCCTCAGTAGGGACTTTTGTGTGTACTCCATCCTCAAATTATGAAAACAAAGCAGGTCTGCTTTTATTAATAAGAGATTATTACAGTATCCAAGTGAAGTAGACATTTCTGCAAGCAGGCTAAATGTCACTTTTTCACCCTACATCTGCCTCATCCTGTGCCCTGAATCTCTCTTCAGAGCCCAGGTTCGATAATGAGATACAGGCTATAAAACCAACTTCCTCCCCCTCTCTCAGCCAGCTTGCTGTCTGGAGTTTTGAACAGGAACAGAGACTGGAAGAGGCTATTTTAGTAGGTAGCTACTCCTTTTCCATCCTATCAGCGTGAAGCCTTCTTGTGCTCTGGAAAGAGGATGTGGTTACAGGTCAAGGCCCCAGCAGCGACACACAGATGTATTCTGCTGATGGTATTTGTCAGTTACAGATCTTTGTCATAATGAAGTCACAGCAAGGTTGTTTTTTCGTCCTAGCCTGCAGTTTTGTTTCGACTCATGTGGGGGCTTTCAGGGTTGTAGTGGACCTGAAAAGAAATCTAAGAACTATGCATCTAGATAACGTGAGCTTTCGGTTCTTTTCTCTTTCGCTTTTGATAGATTTTGCACAAAGTTTGTCTTTAGAGAGATGAATAAAAGTCAAAAGGGTTAATCAGAAACATCCTTTTTACTCACAAGTCGTGATTACCTGAATGATAATGCAGTGTTATCTATCACTCATGATGACTTTTTTTTTTAAGTAATTGCTGCTGTGAAAACGCAGGATTTTTTTCTTTTTTTGAAGCTCTGGTGGTAACGTTTTATTTTATAGGCTTGTAAATTCCTAATTTGCTAGGACGTTTCTTAGAAAGAACTATGTAATGTGGCACTAATTATAGGTTAAATAAAAGGCAGAGTTCAGTTGGTAAACGTCCAATTAATTTATTCTGATAAACTGCTAATCTAGTTAGTCTTTTAGCTGGGACACATCAAGACAGCTCATGCAAAATTGTGCAGTTTGACATATATGAAGAATAAAGGTCCTAATAATAATAATAAAATACATTGAATACATTTCACATAGCATTTAAATAGAGCAGGGAAATTCCTCTGGATTTCAACAGCTGTTTTTGAACGCAACATAAGTAGGGTTGGGCCCCGAAAAGCGGTTCTAAGTAGGAACCGGTTCCTAACGTCCGGTTCCGGAACCGTTCAGAAGCTGTTTGAATTTCAATCTACTACTTTGCTTATAATACTCCGCCCGGCGTGCAGAGACTCCGCGCTCGAAGGATGAATGTCACTCACTCAACATGGATGGCAGAAAACGCCGCTGGAAAGTCTGACTTCATTTTATTTTGAAAAAAAATGGATTAGCACAGTGCAACATATGTGGAAAACTAGTCACTGCCAAAGGAGGGTGCACGACAAACATGGCAAAACACCTTCGCCTGCATGGCATCATAATGAATGAGGAGTGTACTGTGTTTGAGTCGTTGCGTAGATCTCCTGCTCCAGCCGCCTCCTCTACTATGGACAGTCAACCTTCCTCATTTCAAACGAAATCAGGTACGTGACAATGATGGTTGTCCTATATTTTTAACAGACTAGCTGAAGTTGTAGTCTAAGTTTTGCTTTTGCTAAAATTGTGTCAAATCTGTTAACAGTTGTCAAACGCTTGCTCAGGCTAACGTTAGCCAGCCTGCTGCTGCTAACAGTACTGGTCAGCGAGCAGAGTTGTTGCTGCAACAAGCGGCGCCAGGCAAACGAAGTGACACCGTGTCCGTGATTCCATTCAACCCAGTGAGCGTGTGTTCTCCACAGCAGTGAACACAATCTGTGCCGAACGGTCACGCTTGCAGCCTGAGAAGGCATACATGATTTTTTTCTTAAACAAAAACTGTTTTTGATTGGTCGTCATTAATGCTCCAGTCCAGTGTTTGTTTTATTTTGTTGCATATACATTCACCTGTTCTGCAGCTCTTTGTTTGTTAGACTGCTTGCCAAGAAGTTTAAGTTTTAGTTGCAGTTCGGGACCCTTCCTTTTAACTGAATGCCATAGTTGGCTAAATCTATTTTTGGAGGTCTCACGTACATACACAGACAGACTTCAAACATACAGCTTGTAACATATGCAAAAATGGCCTGTGTGAAGAGTTGTCAAATAAAAAAAATAATCTTGTGAAATTCCTGGTCTGTCCAGAATCTTCCCCCATCCTCTGATCCAACTCATCACCAGATGGTGATCAGTTGACAGCTCTGCCCCTCTCTTCACCCGAGTGTCCAAAACATACGGCCTCAGATCAGATGATACGATCAAAAAATCGATCATCAACCTTTGGTACCACGTACACTTATGAGCATCCTTATGTTCAAACATGGTGTTAGTTATAGATAATCCGTGACTAGCACACAAGTCTAATAACTGACGACCACTCGGATTTAGATCAGGAAGGCCGTTCCTCCCAATCACGCCTCTCCAGGTGTCTCCATCATTGCCCACGTGGGCGTTGAAGTCTCCCAGCAGAACTATGGAGTCCCCTACCGGAGCCCCATGCAGGACTCCATTCAGGGTCTCCAAGAAGGCTGAATACTCTGAACTGCTGTTTGGTGCATATGCACAAACAACAGTCAGAGTTTCCCCCCCTACCACCCGCAGGCGTAAGGAGGCGAACCTCTCGTCCACCGGGGTGAACTCCAACACCGCGGCGCTCAGTCGGGGGTTTGTAAGTATACCCACACCCGCCCGGCGGCTCACACCCTGGGCAACTCCAGAGAAGAATAGGATCCAACCCCTATCCAGGAGTATGGTTCCAGAACCGAGACTGTGTGTGGAGGTAAGCCCCACCAGATCTAACTGGTAGCGCTCCACCTCCCTCACAAGCTCTGGCTCCTTCCCCGACAGAGAGGTGACATTCCACGTCCCAAGAGCCAGCTTCTGCTGCCTGTGTCTGGTCCGTCGAGGCCCCTCACCTTCACTGCCACCCGTGCAGCAGCGCACCCGACCCAAGTGGTTCCTCCTGCGAGTGGTGGGCCCACAGGATGGAGAGGAGGGAGGTGCCACGTCACTTTTTCGGGCTGTGCTCGGCCGGGCTCCGTGGCAAACCTGGCCACCAGGCGCTCGCCGGCGAGCCCTCTGTCTGGGCCTGGCTCCAGACGGGGGCCCCGGGCTTCCTCCGGGCAGGGTCTGTCTTCCTCTTAGTTGTTTGTCCATTGAGTCTTTGTGAACCATTCTTAGTCCAGCCCCTCGCCTGAGACCACTTTGCCATGGGAGACCCTACCAGGAGCACTAGGCTCCCGACAACACAGCCCTCAGGTTCACAGGGACACACAAACCTCTCCACCACGATAAGGTGATGGTTCCCGGAGAAAGCTGGGTCATGACCGAAAGAACGAGGTCGCGGGTACAAGCGGCCGAAATGGGTTTTCTCAGGAGGGTGGCTGGAGTCTCCCTTAGAGATAGGGTGAGAAGTTCAGCCATCTGTGAGGAACTCGGAGTAGAGCAGCTGCTCCTTAGCGTTGAAAGGAGCCAGTTGAGGTGGTTCGGGCATCTAGTAAGGATGCCCCCTGGGCGCCTCCCTAGGGAGGTGTTCCAGGCACGTCCAGCTGGGAGGAGGCCTCGGGGAAGACCCAGGACTAGGTGGAGAGATTATATCTCCACACTGGCCTGGGAACGCCTCGGGATCCCCCAGTTAGAGCTGGTTAATGTGGCTTGGGAAAGGGAAGTTTGGGGTCCCCTGCTAAAGCTGCTGCCCCTGCGACCCGACCCCGGATAAGCGGATGAAGATAAGATGAGATGAGATGAGATCTTGTGAAATAAAGTTGTGACCCGTTGACCTGCACCTCAAAGAATCGGAATCGAGAATCGTTTAGAACAGGAATCGAAATAGAGAATCTGAATCTGAATCGTTAAAATCCAAACGATGCCCAACCCTAAACATAAGAGTCTATTTTATTCCATATAAATAGTGATAAATAAAATCTTCCATTAAATTTTCAAGACCTTAGCATATTGATAAATAAATTAGCTGTAAAATAAAGGGGCCTGTCTTCTTCACTCAAGCTCTTTCCTTGACAGGTTATTTTTTGTTGCTCTCAGTACTTTCTGGGTTATTCCTCTAAAGTTAGTGGGTTTCTTATGCTATGCTTGGTGTGAACAAGTGTTGTGAACTGTGGTTGTGGTGGAGGCAATGAGTAACTAGGAGTGTATCTACATTAAAAAACGCTTCACCACCAACAACTATTATCTCACCCTACATTTAAACATCAAGGGGATGTGAAGCAGTGAGCACACATGAAGATGCTACATGGGTGAGTATCATGCCGCTTGCCTAACCAACGGATGTGTGCATTTTCACCATCCGGACTGAGTAGGAAGATACAGAGGGCAGCTGTCAATCATACCACCCTGCTGAGTCAGGCGCTGTGACAGCTTGATTGCTGTTGGATTAGCGTCACTACAGCAGGAAATAGTGCATCCTGAATGTTATAGTTTAGCTGTGAAGCCTCCTGCTTTCTAATTTCAGTTTCCTCTAGTTCAGGACGCAGTTTATCCAGACACATTCGCTGCATATTCCTTCTAGCAGCACCACCTCGTCCAATTTTCAGCCTTAGATGGATACATACCTTTGGCTTTAGAGGGTGAGTGATGCAGTGATGTCATAGCAGAGCATGTTTTCTGTGGCATGTGGCTTTCCCTCGCTCCTTATTTGCTGGGGTTACTACGAGAGCAGAGGAACTACAGCGGCGTGTTTGTTTTGTTGGGAATGACAGTGTGTAGTTGCGGGCAGTGGAAAGAGGGAGAGGTTTGGTTTTTAAAGGGAGATGTCCTTAAATGGCCGTGTGTGTGTGTGTGTGTGTGTGTGTGTGTGTGTGTGTGTGTGTGTGTGTCATGAGCGTGTAGGAAGAACTTCAGCGAGTGCAGCATTGGGTGTAGTTTTCCTGGTATGAATGTTTGTAAGAAAAGGTGTCAAGATCGGCAAGATTATCGTTTTCGGCCTTTTGTAGAAACTACTTCAGTTATGAGTGGGAAGCTTAATAAGAAAAGGTAGACAGGTGTTTCTCACTGCAGAATTTCCTTGAGCTTTGATTAGTAATGTCATTTGAGTTTGGGAGAGTGATATTTGTGTCTTGCAGGCATCAAGCACAGCTACTTTGCCATTCTTGAGAACACAAAGTAACACACTTGAGCTGAGAAATGTTGGCTTTCTCTTCTACTTGAGCTCAGTAAGACACACTTACAGTCTTGCCTTTTTAAATGGTTTAATGCTCAATGATGCATTTTAGCTTCAAATCTTGACTGTCTTTATTTGTAGGCAGTCGCTTATTCGTCAGCTTACCAGCACATTACCTGGCTGCAAATCTTCATACACTCATATGACATACAGGGGATGACATAATTATGTAAAAAGTTAATAGCAAAAGACTAACTAACTAATATCTATGAGAAGCTGCAGCCTTTCTTTTCTGCAGCAAAGCATTGCCAAACTAGAGAGGTTAAATGAGCCGTACACACAAGCGGCGAGTTACCTCCTCCTCTGCTCAGGATGCCATTACTCTATTAGTATTTTTACATAGAAAATATTTGTTTACTGCTGTATTAATGTTCTGAATGTCAATTACAAAGTATTTTTTCCCACCTGAAACGCATGTAAAAGCCTCCTGGCTGCAGAGAATTGCAATTACTACAGAAAGCCGCAATTTGCCACTGCTTGGTTTGTTTGCAGTGTAATAGATAGGTTTGATGTGCTTGCTCATCCTTCGTGGATTTTTTGCATGGGAGGGAACCGATAGACGTCTTCCCTTTAACGACCTTTAAAGCAGTCACTGTCATAGAGCGGGTTCCTGGCGTCATCTGTCTTTGCTGGGGTCAGTCAGTCCAAGTGTCCATACCAGAACCATGACGTGCGTATAGCTGAGTGAGGCCTAGCCTAAATCTATGTGTGACATTGTCTGTATGACATCGCATGTGTGACACAATGCACACACTTGACTCTCTACCTGAATTTCTACAGGAGACTGTTTGCATAGCTCTTGTGAAGCTCTGATCCTTTTCTTGTTTCTTGTAATGGTCCCTACCCAATAATGCAAGGAGAACTTCTCTTTGTTGTAGGGGATAAGTGAGTATGAATTATTCAAAGTCCAGGCTTGATATCCCACATGGTCACTGCTTGTGATTGAAGCTGGAGGTCCTTGGTTCCTTTGTCCACTCCTCTGAGTATTTTGATGGTGTGCTGTAAAAAGAGCAGTGTAGGCGGCGATCATCTGCTTCTCAGAATGGCTGACGATTAGCTTTTCAATGGTTTGCTAAAAGCATTATCAAGCAAGGCTTTACTTTCTCCCTTGAGACCTGATTTGAACTTGAAGCCACTTTCAGATTTTTTATCACAGCCTTGTTGCCAACATGCTGCACTTTTCAACCCATGAAAAGATGTATCGTCTGGTTTGCAGATCATAGGCTACTTAGTCCTCTGATGTGCAGTCAAAGAAACCTGTTAGATGTTTTTCCCTCAGAAAGTTTGGGTACAGCCACTCTTCCATCTTAAGTAATACAGTTGGGCATAATGATGGTGATAACTAAATATACTATACTGGTAGCTCCTAAAAAGATGGTGTCACCTTACTGGAGTCTACATTGTGATTTATTATTACACTTCATTTTGAGCTGCAAATCTTTATTTTCAGTGCAAAATAGACTTTACCATCTGGTTATGTCATGTATACTATTTATTAAACTAACAGAAAACATGCTATATTGTTATCAAGATATGAAATTACCTATATCAGGAGGATGGAAGAGTTTACCCATATCACCCAGCCCTAGTTTAATCAAACCTTTGCCGACTGTTGAACATCAGCTTTTACAAAACTATAATTTGATATGAAGCCAGAAATCCCCCTTTTTGCCCACTCACAACCAACCCTCAGTGTAGCAGTCTTTCCATCTCTGTAGCCCAACTTGTAGTGACCCAGTTGGCTAGCCAGACGGACTTTACGCCACATTGTGTGGCAATGATCCGAAGCCTCCGCATCCCTTAACGGGATATTCCAGTGATTTCACAATTTCCTCCCCTTCGCAGTTTCCACTTCCCTCAGCTGTTTTTTTTGTCATTTGTCGAAAACACTGACACCATGTTGCTGTTTTACAACACCAAAATGAGTGAGTGACTAAAACATCTGACAGCAGGGTGTGTTTTTGTGTGTGAAGGCCAGACGATTGTGTCATTAGGAGGAATATCTGCCAAATCCATGTATCATCTCCCCTCCAGTTCCCCCTACACTCGTACACACCACAGCTGGTTTGTGTTAGAGAGGGGTCACATAGTCTTCACCTCCTCCACCCTGAAGCAGCTCCGCTTATGGGTGTTCCCTCCATTGTTGTGCTGCTTCTTGTCCATAACCTCCAGGAATGACTAGAATCCGTCCTTTCTGGAGTGGAAAAACTCAAGAGACCAGTCTTGGGAAATTCCTTTGTTTTGCTTGAAAAAGTAGATCTTGTTTATTTGTTTTGTTTTTATCCATTTTTGCACTTTCTCATTTTTGTCTCTCCCATTTTTCTTTTCCCCATTCGTCCAGTGCAGACTGTTGGCTGTCCGGTGAAGCAAACCCGCCATGCGTGAATACAAGCTAGTGGTGTTAGGCTCTGGAGGTGTGGGCAAGTCCGCTCTGGTGAGTATTCCCTCCTGAGCCCCTTGCTGCCCCTGCTCACTCTGCAGTGTGTTTCCTTAAGAGTTTGTAGGACCATCATTTAAACTGCAAAACATTTTGCTTGAGAAAGCTAAGTTGCAAATAATTGAAGGCATTTTAGTCACAGGGAGTCACAAGCCCACATATGAAACTGTCTGTGTTCCTCTTTCCTCATTCATAAACTTCTATTTAGCTTTTACTGTAACTGTTTATAGGTAACATGCTTGTGTTTCCTGCTACATTTCTGTAGCCCTGTGCAATCCAGTATTGTTCTTTTATTTTAAATCCATTTTTCAAGGAGTGCAAGATTTTCCAATTTCAGGTTTGCCATTGGTTATATGTGGAGATCATTTTCTTGTTTTACCATTTTTATAAAGAACAGACAACACCCCTTGAACTTTTATGCATTTTGTTGTCATTACAAGGTTGTAAGGAGACCATGAATGTCTGTGAAATGTTGCATGTCCTGCTTAGCTAACTTGGACCAAGTGTCGAAGTCGGGTTAATCTCTCAAACTGGCAGACTGACATGTTTTGACCTTAAGACATTATAAGGTGAAGTGTGTGTACGTGTACACTGGAGATCAGCATCAGAGAACATTACTAGTGGATTTATTCTAAAAAATTGTTATTTTTGGTTTTTCAAAACTTGATAGATTATCCATCTATAGCAGTCCTAGCATGTTTTTTTTTTTAAATAATCAAGGCACTTCAACAAAAACCTTTATTTTGTGAAAAAGACATTGCTCAAAATTAGAGAACAATAACTGTTGTGAAGTGTAGAGGCCCTTGCTTTGAATGACTTCAGCACATCTGCGCCCACAGGACATCTCTAGTTTCTCACACTGCTCTGGTTTGATCTTGGTCCATTCTTCTTCAGTCTCTTTCACAGTTCGGTAACTGTAGTGGGTTTCTTAGGGCACACTCACACTGTCTATTCATACTGTTCCCCGTGCTTTAGGGTACTTGTCCCCCCGCGCCCCAGGCTTGCACTCACACTACCTGGGCCTTGCACGAATGCTTTGTTGCTTGCCTATACGTCATCACGCCGTCACACGCATTGATTGACGTCATCCCGATGCATCGCTTTGTTTACAAATCTTTCCATAGACCTCGGAGTCTTGTCCAACTGTTTTGAATATTTTCATCTGACCAAATCTGCAGTAAACATTCCACCTTCGCATCAAACCAACGTGAGCCTTTTGCCGCCATTGTTTTAAATGTCCGTGCATGGTCCGTCCTTTTTTTCTCTGTCCGAACAGGCGCACATAAAATGACGTCCGAACCGCCGTAGGCCTCGTGCTCGTACATGTACAAAAGTGCTTTACAAAAGCCCACCTCTTCCAAACGGGCCGTGACCAGCACGCGTTCACACTGGTCAAACAAACTACACTTTAGCCGTGAAACATGCTTGGGCACGGTACGGATGGACAGTGTGAGTGCTCCCTTAGACATTACGTTGTCGCCAGGGATTTTCCAGGGATTCTCTATGGGGTTTAGATCTGGACTCTGGGCTGGCCATTTCATTGTTTCATTATTCTTTGCTTCAAGGAACTGCTTAACCTGTTTTGCAGTCTGACAGGGGGCATTATCTTGCATGAAAATTGCAGCTGATTTGGAGAGAATTGCAGTGAAGCCCCCAAAGCAATTTCAGTCAACGCAACTGGACGTCATTTTTCTAGGAAGATGTTTTCCCTCTCATCCAAGAGGCTTCATCAGTTCATGTACGCATCTGACCAGGCTGGGACTGGTCCAACTAACTGGTGTGGAGATCCAGTTATTTAACCTCTCACAAGGCCGATGATGTCACTGGAACCCTTTGTGCTCCTAGTGCCAACGACCGCAGTTAGAGTTGCAGTCATTGGTGGGAAGTTGGTTTGGACTTTGTTAGTGCTTTATTGAGTCTTAACGACAGTTGTTGGAGTCACAGGAGGCCATGTGTGAACAGTTGTTGTTTGAGGTTAGATTGTTGAATCTCCTGGGAAGGGATGAAAGGGCAGCACTGTAAATTGGAGATAAGTTGTGTCTCAGACCTCCTACTCTGTTTAGTTTTCAATTCAAGATTCAAGATTCAAGAAGCTTTATTTATCCAGAGGGAAATTATTTTGCAACAGTTTCAATACAAAGGTGGGAAAGGATCAGAGTAACAATAAGCATAAACGTAAATCAAAACAAAGCTAACATCAGATAAATCAAGCAATGAACTAAGTGTGACAGAGTGCAACAGACATCGTGGTTAAGCGTAGGTATATACAATATACAACAATACGCACTGTTCAGTTTAGCAGCAGATTGAAATGAAATAAGTACAAACTAAATAAGTGAGAAGGAGCGATAAGTTATAAGTGTTAAAAATGTTAAAAATGTAGCAGCATTTCCTACAGAACTAAGTGACAGTATGGCACAGTGGAGTGTAGCAGCATTTCGAACTTAAGTAAATTACAGTAAACCACAGTGAAATGTAGCAGCATGTCCTAAAGCACAGTAAGTGTATCAGCAGATAGTTACAGTACCATTAATAAATAAATAAAGTGATGGAGTGGTGATATAAAGAGACAGTCTAGTATAGCAGCATTATTTACTGAAGTAAGTGACAGTACAACTGAATAAAGTGGTGCAGTGATGGTATAAAGTGACAAAGTGACATTTTCTCAGGATACAGTGTCTCTACTGTTCCTTACCTGACCGGGGGGAGATGAATTATAAAGTTTGATGGCCGCCGGAAGAAAAGACTTCCTCCGGCGTTCAGTATTACACCGGGGGAGAATGAGTCTGTGGCTGAATGTGCTTCTGCTGGAGGTCAGCAGATGGTGGAGAGGGTGAGAGTTGTTGTCCAGGATGCTGTGCAGTTTAGACAGCATCCGCCTCTCAGACACCGCCACCAAAGAGTCCAGTGTGACCCCAGGACGGAGCCATCCTTCCTGATGATCTTACTGATCCTCTTTGCGTCTGCTGCCCTCAGTCTGCGGCCCCAGCACACAACAGCAAAGAAGATGGCACTGGCTACCACCGACTGATAGAACATCCTCAGCATGGTGTTACAAGCATTGAATGACCGGAGCCTCCTCAGGAAATAGAGACGACTCTGGCCCTTCTTGTAAACAGCCTCAGTGTTCTTGGAAAAGTCCAGTTTGTTGTCCAGGTAAACTCCAAGATATTTGTAATCCTGGACAACATCCACAGTCACGCCGTTGATGAAGATGGGTGTGGGGGCAGATTTACTCCTGCGGAAATCCACCACTAGCTCCTTAGTCTTGGTGGCGTTTAGAATCAGGTGATTAGCTGCACACCAGTCGACAAAGGAGTCCACAACGCCCGTGTACTCCTCCTCCTTCCCCTCACTGACACAGCCAACAATTGCAGAATCGTCAGCAAACTTCTGCAGGTGGCAGGACTCAGAGAGGAACTGAAAGTCTGAGGTGTACAGGGTGAACAGAAATGGGGAAAGAACAGTACCCTGTGGAGCTCCAGTGCTGCTGACCACAGTGTCAGACACTCCGTCCTGCAGTCTGACATACTGTGGTCGACCCGTCAAGTAATCCGTAATCCAGGAAACCAGGGGAGGGTCCATCTGCATCGTCGTCAGCTTCCGTCCCAGCAGAGCAGGCCGGATTGTATTGAATGCACTGGAGAAGTCCATGAACAAGATTCTCAGTGTGGTCCCCGCTCTGTCCAGGTGGGCGCAGGCATGGTTGAGCAGGAAGATGATAGCATCCTCCACACCTAGTCTCGGCTGGTAGGCAAACTGTAGAGGGTCCAGTGATGAGCTGACCAGGGGCAGAAGAAGTGAAAGGACCAGCCTCTCCAGGGACTTCATCAGGTGCGACGTCAGCGCCAACGGTCTGTAGTCTTCAGAGCTGCTGGGACGCACCTTCTTTGGTACTGGTACCAGGCAGGATGTCTTCCACAGCACAGGGACCTTCTCGAGACTCAGGCTGAGGTTATAGATGTACTGCAGGACTCCACACAGCTGGATCGCACATGTTTTGAGTACCCTCGGGCTGACACCGTTGGGACCTGCTGCCTTGCCTGGGCGGAGTCTGCACAGCTCCTTCCTCACCTGCTCTGCAGTGAAGGTCTGTCTGCTGTGTGTGTTGGTGGGGGTGGAGAGAGGTGATGGCGGGGGGGAGGGGACAGGTATGGCAAAATCAGGAAGGAATTGAGGGGGAGGTGTCAGCAGGGTTGGAGGTTTGGAGGTGGGTGGTTGTGGAGGAGCCGTGGGGGGGTGGTCCAGAGCCCTTTCATCAAATCTGTTGAAGAACAGATTTAGCTCATTGGCACGTTCAGTACCACCTCCTACTGTCTGGCTACCAGATGGTTTGTAGCCAGTGATGCTCCTCATGCCGCTCCACACGTCCTTTAAGTTGTTCTGCTGGAGTTTGTGCTCCAGCTTCCTCCTGTAGGTGTCTTTGCCCTGTTGGATCCTCTCCTTCAGCTCCCTCTGGACATGCCTCATCTGCTCTCTGTCCCCTTCTCTGAAGGCCCTCTTCTTCGCATTCAGCAGGACCTTGATGTCTCTGGTGACCCACAGCTTGTTATTTGGGAAACAGCGTACAGTCACTGTAGAAACAACGCTGTCCACACAGAAATTGATGTATCCTGTTATGCAGTCCGTGAGATCATCAAGGTCCTCCCCACGTGAATTACAGAGCAAATCCCAGTCTGTGAGTTCAAAGCAGCCCTGTAGAGCTTCATCAGTCTCCTGTGACCATCTCCTCACAGTCCTGGTGGTCACAGGAAGCCGCTGGACTTGGGGCTTATAAAGGGGCTGCAGGTGGATGATGTTGTGGTCTGATCTTCCAAGAGGAGGAAGGGCAGTGGAGCTGTAAGCCTCCTTAACATTAGCATACAGCAGGTCCAGTGTCTTGTTTTCCCTGGTGGGACAGTCCACAAACTATTTGAAAGTGGGCAGTGTTGCAGCCAGAGTGATGTGGCTGAAGTCCCCAGATATTGCAATGAATGCATCTGGGTGTGTGAAGTCCCGCGATGACGGTGTGGATGACGTCACTTGCGCGCGCCGCGTTTGCAGTCGGAGGAATGTAAATAACCAGAACGATCACGTGTGAAAACTCCCTCGGCAGGTAGTATGGCCGAAGACTCACGGCAAGCAGCTCAATGTCCGGGCTACACACACGCTCCTTTACAGTAACGTGTCCAGGATGACACCACTTGTTGTTAATAAGAATAGCAAGTCCCCCACCTTTCCTCTTGCCACTCTCACGGTGACTCCTCTCCGCCCGAACAGTCTGAAAGCCGTCCACAGTTACGTTAGAGTCTGGGATGTCCTCGTGGAGCCACGTCTCCGTGAAACACAGCACACTGCTCACACGATACATCCACTGAGTCTTCACCAGGCCCGCCAGCTCGTCCATCTTATTAGCCAGCGACCTCACGTTCCCCATGGTGATGGAAGGGAGAGATGGTTTATATCTCCTCTTCTTTTCCCGTTGTTTACGTCCAGCCTTACATCCCCTGTACTTTCTCCTCAGTTCTGTGGGGATTTCAGGCCTCTCCCGCCATTAGCGCCGTTGGTGCTAGCGACAACAGCTGTTCACGGGTGTAAACAATGGAGCCGCCGCATTGTTGTGTCCAGACGGAGACGCGGTCGGCAAAAATAGTCCCAAGAATGAGACAAACGGACAAAAAAAGTGTAAGAAAGTTGGCGAACATAGTTGGCTAAGGTTAGCACGACGACTTACAGGAATGTGATGGTTTCTCTACTTTTGCATAGATGGCTTCTTTTACTCCTTTCTTACCATCTGTCCTCTCTATCCAGGATTTGGACATTGTTGTCATCAAAGGAGTGGGCTTTCTCCTTGAGATGTTAGTGGACAGCAGAGTCCAGGCCTGAGGAGTTAGCTCTCCTGTGTTGGGCCATGCGTTAATGTTAGTGGTTGTTTTGTTTCTCCAATGTAGAGATCTTTGTATTCCTTGTTGCATTGGACAGCATAAACCAGATGGCTTTTGTGGGTGTGTGGTGTTCTGTTCTTGGGATGTACTAGTATCTGTCTGAGTGTGTAACTGGTTTTGAAGCACACAGGGATGCAGTGTTTATTGAAGACCCTCCTGAGTTTCTCTGATACCTCAGCCACATACGGAATGACTATGTTGTTTCTCTTGTTTTCTTTTTCTTTCTCAACCACTTTGGTTTTCTTTCTGGAAGCAGCTGCCGTTTTCACAAAGGTCCAGTTGGGGTAGCTACAAGTTGGGAGGGTGCCTCTAAGGTGTTTCCGTTCTTCCCCTTGGGCCTGTGAGCTGGTGGGTACGTTATCAGCTCTGTGTTGCAGTGTTCTGATAACTCCAAGCTTGTGTTCCAGGGGGTGGTTGGAGTCAAACAGTAGATATTGATCTGTGTGAGTGGGTTTTCTGTATACCCCAATGTGGAGGCTCCTTCTCCATATGGACGTCACAGTCTAAGAAAGGCAACTGTTGTGCTTGACTTCATCTCTGGTGAACTTGATGCTTCTGTCCACAGAGTTTATATGTTTGTTGAAAGTTTTTACCTCTTTGGATTTGATTTTAACCCATGTGTCATCCACATATCTGAACCAATGGCTCGGGGTTACTGCTTTGAAGGAGTTCAAAACCTTGTACTCTACCTCCTCCATGTATAGATTTGCCACAGTAGGGGATACTGGTGAACCCATGGCACAGCTATGTTTCTGTCTGTCACAAGTGCCAAAGAAAAAGAAAACAAGAGAAACAACATAGTCATTCCGTTTGTGGCTGAGGTATCAGAGAAACTCAGGAGGATCTTCAACAAACACTGCATCCCTGATTATTTCAAACCCAGTAACACACTCAGACAGATACTAGTACATCTCCAGGACAGAACACCACACACACACAAAAGCAATCTGGTTTATGCTGTCCAATGCAACGAGGAATGCAAAGATCTCTAAATTGGAAAAACAAAACAACCACTGCATAAACACATGGCCAGACACAGGAGAGCTAACTCCTCAGGCCTGGACTCTGCTGTCCACTTACATCTCAAGGAGAAAGCCCACTCCTTTGATGACAGCAATGTCCAAATCCTGAACAGGGAGGACAGATGGTTTGAAAGAGAAGTAAAAGAAGCCATCTATGCAAAAGTAGAGAAACCATTGCTAAACAGAGGAGGAGGTCTGAGACACCACTTATCTCCAATTTATAATGCTGCCCTTTCATCCCTTCCCAGGAGATTCAACAATCTAACCTCAAAGAACAACTGTTCACAAATGGCCTCCTGTGACTCCAACAACTGTCGTTAAGACTCAATAGAGCACTAACAAAGTCCAAACCAACTTCCCATCAATGACTGCCACTCTAACGACGGTCGTTGGCACTTGGAGCACAAAGGGTTCCAGTGACATCATCTGCCTTGTGAGAGGTTAAATAACTGGATCTCCACACCAGTTAGTTGGACCAGTCCCAGCCTGGTCAGATGCGTACATGAACTGATGAAGCCTCTTTTATGAGAGGTGAAACGTCTTCCTAGACAAATAACCAAGTCCAGTTGCTTTTGACTGAAATTGCTTTGGGGATAACGATGACCTGGACAAATGAGAACATTCACAGGCTATTGCAGACAAGGTATTACATGTTGCTGAAGGAGGTTTACAGAAACATTTGCATTCACCCTGCCATGTAGCTGAACAAGAGGCCCAACTCCTGCTGCAGAAAACATCCCCCCAACCGTGATGCTTCCTTGTCCAAATTTAACTGACTTCTTTATACACTTTGTGTTCAGTCTTTTCCCAGTCCTAGGCCGAACATAATGTTTCCCATCAGACACAAATAAATTGAATCTACTCTCATCACTGAAGTCACTCTGGACCAGTTCTCCTCTGTCCACACAACATTCTTCAAAGTCTTAAACGGTGAGACACAGAGACAGATTCTTGCCTTGTTCAGAACTGAACCGGTGAGCAACTCCAGCAGTGTTGAACTGATTCCCCATTGAGAAACTTTGCATAATCCTCTCGTACACTTGTTTTACGTGGACAACCGGCCTTTTCAGGGGACCTAAATTAATCTGTTTCTTTGGTAAAGTTTCAATATTCTTGAAATCACATGTGGACAACCTGCTGTCTCAGGGTTTCAGCCACCTTAGAGCAGCTCGCTATATTTGAAAGTAACCAGGAGAGCTGCAGATAAATAGGGTGTCCAATAATTACGTAAATTGTCACCAAATACCAGATTAACACGAATAACTTGGAGGTAACTGAAAGTGTTCTTTAATTTTGCTCACTCCTTTTTTCACAAATAAAGGTTTTTGTTGAGGTGCTTTTGTTATTTAAAAAAAAAATCAATATTTCAGAATAATTCAAGTATTAATAGTTTGTTTTCTAATTTTGATATCAAGTGTAAGTTTTCTTGCATCCTGATCTGACTGGCAACATCATGAACATCCTCTTCTTCAATGCCCCAGCCGAGTTCTTATGAGAACACAACCAGGACACATGCTGCTTTTGCCACTCTGGATGTTTTGTTCTTGTGGCCTGGAGGTCACATTGGTCTGACGTTGGCTTGCCCTGTGTTTTCTCTTACAGACAGTTCAGTTTGTACAGGGAATCTTTGTGGAAAAATATGACCCTACAATAGAAGACTCATACAGAAAGGTGAGTGTCCCTTGAGGTGGGAGAGGGGGAGGCAGAGTGCTGGATAGGAATGAGCTGATTGTTAGCAGCTGCTCTGCAGGTTCACGTCATGATATTGTGCTCTTCATTTGTTCTCATCTAACTCCCTTCATCTTTGTTTCTCTTTCCCTCTGGCTTGTTTTTCATTTCTTTCCTTTCCTTCTCTGTCTTTTCATTGTATGCAGTATTTTAAATATGGAGCATGACATGCCTGTTGACCTGAAATTAAGTTTTACATTATCTGATGCTTTTTTCTCTCTTACAGCAAGTGGAGGTAGATGGACAGCAATGTATGCTTGAAATTCTCGACACAGCAGGCACAGTAAGTGAACTCTATACCACTAGGGTCTCTGTTGATACCATGTATAAGGACCCTTGAGTCACTGTATTTAACACATTTTTGGTGGTGGAAAACTTATCTCACGCCACCATGAGGTTTACATTTGTGGTTTTGAATTAAATGTCTCAAGTCGGCAAATGTTGCAAGGATTGACCTATTTGGTGCAGACCTTCCTGTTTCTGTTTATGGATCAACTTATAATTTAACTGATTCCTTAACATTCCTTCTAGCGTCATAAGTTTCAAGTAAATATTCTCATATGCACAACAATTACAGTGGAGCAGTTTTTGCAATGAAATTCTTGTTCTCACAGCCCCTACAGCAGTGCTACTTGAAAATGGCATAAGACAAAATAGTGTAGAAGTTAGAATATAGAAATAAAACAAAATCTAATACTGGGGTTAAAAGAAGTTCAAACTTTGGTTTGTAACCAGATAACGACAGAAAAGATGTTGGCGTGCTAACACGCTAAACTAAGATGGTGAAAACAGTAAATATATAGTACCTGCTAAATTTCAGCATGTTAGCATAATGACATTGGCATTTAGCTCAAAGCGAAGTACAGCATGCTTTAGGACGCACTCACGACGGACAGTGTAAAGTAAAGTAGTCCGTGCTTTAGGGTACTTGTCCCCCCCCCCCCCCTGGCCAGGCCCGTTTGCACTCATACTGCCTGGGCCTCGCGCGAATGCTTCTTGCCTGTCCATACGTCATCACGCTGTAACACGTCACACGCATTGATCGTCGTCATCCCGATGCGTCGCTTTGTTTACAAATCTTTCCATAGACCTCGTAGTTTTTGTGCGTCTTGTCCGACTGTTTTTGAATATTTTCATCCGACCAAATCTGCAGTGAACACTCCACCTCCGCATCACACCAACGTAAACATTTCGCCGCCATTGTTTTAAATGTCCGCGCATGGTCTGTCCTTCTTTTTTCTATGTCCAAACAGGCACACATAAAATGACGTCAGAACCGCCGTAGGCCTCGTGCTCGTGCTCGTACACGTGCGCACGCTCATGCTCGTACATGTGCAAACGTGCTTTACAAAAGCCCACCTCTCCCAAACGGTCCGTGGCCGGCAAGTGGGCCGCAGCTAGGCGCGGTACGGTTGCACTCACACTTGTCAAATGAACTACACTTTAGACGTGAAACGTGCTTGGGCACAGTACGGATGGACAGTGTGAGTGCGCCCTCAGTCTTGTTCACGTAGGAGTAAGTAAGCCAGAAGAGTGTGTGTATGTTAATAGTGCAAAAAGCAACATGCATGTTCATGCTTGTTTTGAGTAGAAAATCAAAGGGTGCTGATAGTTCACACACTGCACAGTGTTGGGAGTGTGCTGTGGAAAGATTTGACAAAGAACCAGCAATTCCACTGCACTACATTTGTCACGGTGTGTACTGAACCTTAAAACAGGTCACAGCTAGGGCTGGGTATTGCCCTTTTACTATTGTTGTTGTTGTTATTATTATTATTATTATTATTATTATATTTATTATTATTATTATTATTATTACAACCTCACGATACAAAGGCCACCATACGATACATATTGCAATACATGTCGATTTTGAATAATGACAGTGTCCCTGGCTACTGATTTTCCCGATTCAATATCCTGTTCACAAGGTCCTGATTCAGTTTCCAATTTGATTTAATTCAGTATTGTGTTGATTAGGGATATTGCAGTTAAAAAACTTTCTCAGAGAACTAACGCTGTAAATTGTTCGAAATACCTGGTGCATTATTACAATATTAATGTTTACATTAAGAATTGACCTCATTACATCAATATAGTCTTTTGTTTAACATAAACACACTGCAATGGTCAACGCAATAAAGGGCAAACTCTACAGCCAGCGAGTATTTATCTTGAGGTCAGAGGTCAAGGGACCCCCTTTGAAATTGACCATGCCAGTTATTCTCTCTCCAAAATCTAGCCTAACTTTTGAGCGTTATTTAACCTCCTTCCCGACAAGCTAGAATGGCTGGTACCAGTGGATTCCTTAGGTCTTATATTTTCATATAATACAATAAATAAATCATTTTTAATATTTCTTTTTATGAATCCATATAGGAACATTCAAATGAAGATTGATTTTAATTGGAGAACATTGTGATTTCCTGTTATACGAAATGGACTTTTCCAATAATAGTTTATAAAATGCCAGAGAACATATGACAGAGTTCATGGACGGTCTTTCCTCTATTTATTTTTTTTCTTTATAGGAGCAGTTCACAGCAATGAGGGACTTGTACATGAAGAACGGCCAAGGGTTTGCCCTGGTATACTCCATCACAGCACAGTCCACCTTCAACGACCTCCAGGACCTGAGAGAACAGATTCTACGAGTAAAGGACACAGAGGATGTAAGTTCTCTTTTACATTTTTCACAGAACCTTTTCTCCTCTTTAATTTTTGTTTCATATCATGGTTGAATGGCTCGTAGACACACAGATAATGGAAATAGTACAGATAGGTTACAAGCTTCCCACTTCTGTGTTCTCAGTCGCCTACATTTGTTTTCGAGACCTGATTGCACTGTTGCTATGGATACCATTCAACACTGTAATCGCTGCATATTATGCCAGTAATTACAAATTTGTATTGCCTCGACATAATTCACATGGTGTCACACGGTGGTGTTGTCTGTGAAGACTATAATAAAGCATTTGTAACTTGTAACTGTATGTAGCCTTGCATTAACTAATATTAATGTCACACAGGTCTCTGTGGTTTGATTACTTGGACAACCGGGTTTAACATGGACACAGAGTCAACGTGCCCACTAATCTAAGAGACTGAAAAATGGGCGGAATGTCTTTGTCTCTCTAATGGATGTTCAACTCTGTCGTCTTGGTTTTGTACATGCATGCAATGTGGTTTTCCCTCCAAGTCTGCCCCCTCAGCTTGGCTCCGAAACCATGCAAATAAAAGAGGATGTGCCATGTCATTATTTTCCTGGTTTGCTGTTTGCTCTGAGCACATTTCAATTTTTCTGTATCTCTGGTAAATTGTGAGGCTGCAGAGTGAGTAAGCCCTCATCCCCTCTCTGGTGGGGCAGAGAGGGGATGCCCTTTTTTGGTGATCTCTGGAGGGAATGAATGTTACCATAACCCCATCTCTCTCACTCTTTCCTTCCCTCGCTCTCTCCCTGTTAACCACCTAAAGAGCCCCTCTGCAGCCTGGTGCAGTAGTTTTATTAGTCCATCTTTTTGTTAGTCTTGCTCCGCTTCTTCTATATCTGTGGCACCATACTCCTATTGCTCTGTGCCTCCCCCTTCTCTATGGTCTACCTTGTGGTCTTACTGTGGTCTGGCACACTGTTGGGGTGATTGGACTGTCAGAGATGATGTGCAAGGAAAGCCTCAGCTCATCAAAAACACACTGGATTGTAAGGCTGTGGTACCTCATTAGAGCCTATGTGGTTAGGGAACTGAGGTTAGCCTCAGGCTAACAGATGGATTGCAGGATTGGTGGCTCCTCAACGTGCAAGAAAACAGTTGACGTCTCTTTTCATCTCTATCTGTGTTTCCACTAAATATATCCCCAGTTTGTGCTTATCTGAGTATTACGGCCACTCTGTCAGCTATCAGTCTACTGGTGATTTAAGCCATTACCTATGATGACTGTGACATCTGTTTATCTCTCTTTGCCCCTTGCAAGAATGCAGGACCAAAGGAAATGTTTAACATCTTTTCTTTTCTGTTTTCCATCCAAGAGGATAGATTTTGAATTTGGAAAAAGCTTTCAAGCTATTACTAAAGAAGACATTCTAGTTGCTGCTGCAGCTGTTCTCATTCTCAGCTCTTCCATGCACCATTTACTGCAATGTCGACAAAATGTACTATGAATGTAAGTTGAACACAGTAGGGCCAATTCCATCTACTTAAAAAAGTCGTTAGGAGAGAAAAATAAAGTGGGTGAGCAGTCACCAGTGTATTAAAAGCTCACTCCCATTACTTCCTACAGTTGTTATGTAAGAGAGGTCTTATGACTTTTCCGGGCCATCTCCGTCTCTGCTTGTGTGACTCGGATGGCACTAATGCCTGACTCCATGCTTGTGACTCACTGCTCCATTTGGGACGCCTGCCTTCATTCATTTAAGCAACTCTATTCTCCCCTGTTCTGTGTTCCCCACAATCTCTAGCATGCCATTGTGGGCGGGACAGGACCTGTCTGTAGCATGTTAATGGCGTCTGAACCGATTTTCTGTGGGCTGCTGGGATTCTTAAAGTAGGCTAAAGCTGCCTTGTGTGCTGCTTACACTGAATATTTTTTCTTCCCTGCATACCTCCATCCTACCATCCCCTCTCTCCATCCTTTTTATCCCAACTTGGCTCAGAGTTTGTGTTTGGAGGGCATACCACTGGTTCTCCCAGGACCCCTGGGAGAAATGTCGTTCAGCAGTCCAGTGCGAGGGCTTGTTTGGATATCAAACATCAAGCAGCAGCCTCCATGGGGTTAATCTAAACATTGCAGTTTCCTGACGTCTGCCCCATAGCCCAGAGAGAGCAAGAGTGAGAGAAGGAAAAAAGGATCATGGAATATACAGCCTGTGCCTTCAAAAGTATTACATTTTCTGGAGTAGCGCGGCCATACTGCTGTCAAAAACGACCTCTAAACAGTAGACTTGTGGTGGAATAAGGTCTCAAGTTTGAGCAAGTTGGCACATGTCAGGGTACTACCATGTTGCTTACAAATATGCAGTTTTTCCAGATCCACAAGACATGTTTGGGAGCCTTTTCTGGACGAGGAGAAGTGGAGCTAAGGCAGGATTTCCCATGCATGGATTTATTTGTTGCAGTCCCACCACAAATAGATTTCCCCAGCTGATATATTATTGGCGCCTGTTGTGCTGCCTGCAAAATTTTCCACTAGTTGATTTTGTCTCTTGCTTGTTAAGCTGCACCACAAACACAAATATCCTGTGAACTTGTGGAAAACTGAGACAAAATAATGAACTCAAACTTGAGTCTCTGGCTTTTTTTCTCTTGTTTGTACAGTTTTGTAGTGGGTGGTATAGTAAAGTCAAGATAAAACCCAGAATGAACGCAATCCACACAAAAGCAGACACACACACACACACACACACACACACACACACACACACACACAGTCTCACACTATCATGTAATTCCAGAGACCAGCCAGAGCGTGGAATCCAGCTGAAATGTTCGAAAACATTCAGGAAGGAAAACGATGTTATCCCGGTTGGGGCGGGGCTGCCACGACTTCCTCCGGGCCAGCATGCTCCCTAGATAGATGGTCAGGAAACAGCCGGCAGGAAGAGACGCATCCCCACACCCTGACTGCCCCGACTCTGCCCACTGTGACAGTCAGGGCTGAAGTTTTGCTAAGAATATTCTCTCTTCCTCAGAGAGTTCTTGTTTTTTTGACCTTGGTTGTTTAAACATCTGACTTGGGGCACAAAAGAAGAAGTATTGGGTATTTGGTTGATTCTCCGTTCTCAGATTAGGATTTCTTTTCTAAAGAAACAAAACCAAAAGAAACTGCATTCATTGCAAATATTGATCCTTTAATCTCTTTTGTCACTGTCGTATAACCTAAATGTTTTTTTTAGCCTTCCCACAGGGATGCATTGATTTTCATGATTGTCTGTGTGATCCTGTAATCCAGGCCTCCAATTATAGACTACTTAGCTGTTCAATTCAATTTTCAATTCAATTTTATTTATAGTGCCAAATCGTAACAAAAGTTATCTCAGGACACTTTACAGCGTAGGCATAGACCCAACAATTCCCCCGTAGAGTATTGTGGCAATGAAAACCTTCCCTATAACAGGCAGGAACGTCGGACAGACCCAGCTCTGTGGAGGACGGCCATCTGTCTTGACCGTTGGGTAGGAAGAAAAGGACAGAGAAAGAGAGAAAGACAAAGACAGAGAAAAGACAGAGAGACAGACACACTTCCAGAGATGCAAGCAGCCAATGAGTAACAGTAACTATAACAATATCTATAGTAATGTGAATATGAACCACATGTTGTGGCAGTCTACACAGCAGAACAGCAGGAACACGCACATCCAAGGCGACAGAACATGAAAATGATAATAATTATGACAATCATGATCAAAGATGAGTAGGGGCAATAGCAGCTACGATACAGCAAGACATACCACTGATAATGTTAATAATCCTGTTTCCACTCTTGTACAAAAATACAAAAATTGCCCTGCTATTATTCTCACTACCTCCCAGTCCCAACGTCCACCCTCAGTAGAGGACTCTCACAGACTTCATTGTCACCAGTGTGCTCAGCAAAGATGTAGAAGAAGAGCTAGGCTTATCGAGTTAGATCTGTTGTTCTCTTAAGGGGTAGGCGACAACCTGTATTTATTATAATTTATATAATATTCCTATGCATAGGCCATTCAAAGCCGTGTATACAGATGTAAAGCAGACAACGCAACAGCGTTTTTTCAAATCTGTTTCCATTTTTTGTATTGCATCTTGTCTTTGATATACTACTTCTCCCTTCCAGCCAGCTTTGTTTATTGGCATTTCAGCTCTGTTTTTCATGCACAATATTAAAATGCACTTTAAGCGAAACTTTTTTCCTTTGCACATTTTGTGCAAACATAAACATGTTTCTCAAGTTGTGTTGTCTCAAGTGTTCAAGTCGCATCTGAAAAATATGACTTATCTTATCCGCACTTCTGACACTAGCTCTAGTGTCACACATTGAAAACTCTACCTTACATTGACTCTCACTGTCCCTCCAAAATTGTTCTCATCTCTTTAATTCCTTCTCCTATTTCACTTTCTGCTCGAAACCTTCTTCATTGTCCTTTCTGCCGTCTAACTTTTCCTTTTCCTCTTTTAAAAAATGTCCCTCTCTGTTTGCTCCCTCTTCCCTTTTTTTCTCTGTATTTATTTTTATGGACTTACTTGTGAACCGACCGGCTTACAACTCGTAAATGTCAGACACATCTGTGTTTCATTAGCATTTTTTATTGCTTCAGATCTATTTCCTCTTTTAGGTGCGGACATTGTTATATTTTTAAATGTATTCATTTTGCCACAATGTTATATGAATTAAATATTTTAAAAGAGAAAATGCAATATTTTGATTGCATATACAAAGTCTGTTTTATTTTTATGACACGAAATGAGAAACTTATATATAACTCATATTTCCCTTTTCCTTGTCCTCAGGTGCCGATGATCCTGGTGGGGAACAAGTGCGACTTGGAGGATGAGCGTGTGGTGGGGAAGGAACAGGGTCAGAACCTGGCCAGACAGTGGAACCACTGTGCCTTTTTAGAGTCCTCTGCTAAGTCAAAGATCAACGTCCTCGATGTGAGTACACACAGAAACAAACCACTAGTAAAACTGCCCTTGTTGTAAACAACTAGTTTTTTACCAGCCACAATATTACATCTATTTTTATTTAAAAAAAAATAAAGACCAGTATGAGTTACTCAGTGCTACACCCTTGTTTAACCTACCTCTGTATAAAACAGCTGCATCAATCCATAATGATAAGGCTTCACATGATTGCTTATACGTGTCACCATGTGACCTGCCTTGTGTGAAAGAGAGATGATTTTACCACTGTTAAATCACTGACAGTTTTCTCTTTGTCTCTTTGCATCTTTCTAAGATCTTCTATGACCTGGTCAGACAGATAAATAGGAAAACACCAGTGGAAAAGAAGAAGGCGAAAAAGAAATCCAATTGTGTCCTGCTTTAAAGACCCCCCTCCAGCCCCTGCAGCAGCTCTGAGCCAGGTGTGTGTGTCTAACATTTCACAGTACATAGTGTAAGTCATAAAGGCCCAGCAGCTTACCTATTCATAAGGTTATTTTGCACAGACAGACTGTCAGGTTAATTAGTGTTACATAATAGCTTTCTGTGTCACCTTAGATGATGCTGCTTACATTAGTTATAGTTTATCATCCATCACAGTCTATTCTGTGTTTGTTTGCCTGCAGTGAAGTAAAGTCAAATTAATGTGTGTAACATGATTCATTGTCAGCAATGGTTACTGTCCCCTTTTGAGCTGTCTAAAGACCAGTTAAGACCAAAGATTTATCATGAGATGAGTTGAAACTTCCAACTGTTTGGATAAAGCCTGCCATTGGCCACCTATATCAGTTCACCTTCCCCTCCCCTTCTGCTATCTATTTTGCATGGGCACCACCCCTGAATACGGTGCTCAGCGTTGCACAAGACGATTGTGATTGGTTTAAAGAAATATAAACAGGCCACAATGATTCTACACAATTGAGTTTAAAGCAAGTAAGGAAACGTTTGTGAGGTGCAATTCAGAGAGAGACAGAGGTTCCCTCCAGAAAGATGGGGATGCATCAGATATAAGTGTGAAAATGTTACAAAAAATAAAGTTAATTTGTTTGGTCAATTTATTCCTAATGAAATTACTTCACATTAACACCTGTCTGTGATTCTTCTAACTGGACCCAGTATATGTTAATATGTTTTTTGTGTGTGTTGTTTTCCCATGTATTGGTGTTGAGCAGTGTATCTGTTCCCTCTGCTGGGTTAAGCATGTTGTCATAGGGGAATTATTCTGTGTCAACAGATCAGACATCTTTTTTTATAATTTATACATGTGGGACATGTCTTGTCACTTTCTAAAAATGACTGCAGTTGTCAACCGGTGACAACAAATAGAATTTTTTGATGGTGATTAGTTACAGATCCAGTAAATGTTTCGGGGCAGACTAAGGGCGCACTCACACTGTCCTTCCACACCGGGCTAAAACAGGTTTTACGGGTAAAGCCTGGTTCGTTTGACCATTGTGAGTGCAACTGCTCCGCGCCTAGCTGTGGCCATCTGGCCGTCCACTTCCCGTTTGAGAGAGGTGGGCTTTTGTAAAGCGTGTTTGCACATTTACGAGCACGAGCGTGCGCACGTGTACGAGCACGAGGCCTGAGGCGGCTCATTTTATGTGCGCCTGTTCAGACAAAAAAAAAAAAAAAAAGAAGACGGACCATGCGCGGACATTTAACAACAACAACAATGGCGGCGAAAGGTTCACGTTGTTGTGATGCGGAGGTGGAGTGTTTACTGCAGATATGGTCGGATGAAAATATTTAAAACAGTCGACAAGACGCACAAAAACTACGAGGTCTATGGAAAGATTTGTAAACAAAGCGACACATCGCGATGACGTCAATCAATGCGTGTGACGTGCTACGGCGTGATGACGTATGGACAGGCAAGAAGCATTTGCGCGAGGCCCTGGCATTGTGAGTACAAACGGGCTGGCCAGCGGGGGGAGAGGGAGGGGGGACAAGTACCCTAAAGCCCGGGTCGCGGTACGGGCGGACAGTGTGAGTGAGCCCTAACATCCCATGAGTCGGTCTTCAAAAGTGTGTAGTGCTTTCATTAGCATTTTTCTCGCATCCTTGTTGCTGTTGAATGAATGAGTCACTATGTGAGGGCTGGATTTAAACATGGACCTCAGCAGACTGCAGCAGCTGCAGAATACTGAGGAAATCTGGATCTGTCATCAGGTTGTTTCCCAGGAAAATCAGAATCGCTTCTTCTTTTTCATATGTTTTTCGCAGCGTTTTTTACAGTTTGGCCGGATACTAGTAATGAGGAAGTCTGAAAACAGGCACGCTCTGTAAACCAGGCTGCTTATTCTCGTCAATCCTCCTAAACCGAGAAGCTAGTCTGTTTATTTTGGACTGATATTTATTGTATGTGATGCAAAAATGAATCTTCATCCATACTAGGTGTTGGATGATTTTTAACAGTTTTTTTTTTTTTTTTTGCGCTACCATCCTAGCAGCCCTTTATGTAAACATTGGTAGATGCATTTTTTTTCGACAGTTGCAGTTTAAGATGATGCATTATATTTTAGCTGGAGGTTGGCAATGTGACCAAGATCTTCTGTCAAGATACAATACATCTACTTATATTTAAGGGGTCGGCTGATATGGGTTTTTCATTGGCTGAAGCTGATATTGAGAGAGCTGGGCTGCCAATGGCTGGTACATTATGATATCATATGGTTAAAAAAACACTTTTAAATTATATCTTGTGTAGATGAAATGAGACCAAATATTTCTACAGCATTTGTTTCGGTTTTCTAAGAAAAAATCTGCTAAGTCTGCCTTTGTAGTTATTATATTTACTCTCGGTAACAGAAGTGCTGCTTTGTTTGAAAGCAACAACACTCGTGTGTGTGTCAGTGTGTGTGTGTATAGTATCAATTCCTGGTACCTAAGCCCACGTTTCGTAGAAAGATGTTTCAACATGATATTTGTGTTTCCACTCTTACTTGAAGTGATCATTACGCAGACACTAGAAGCAGCACTGTTGTCATCTTTCTTCATGAAATAAAGCCACGCTTTGGACCGTTTCTTCCTCTCTGCCAGGACTCCTTTTTTTCCAGAGCGGAAACACATGAAATTGACATCATAGCAATGTGCAACTGTCAGAAAAACATGCCACCATAGATTAAAGGAATTGTTAAGCATGGAGGCATACAGTTCTTTAGCTAATTAATTATTGATCTGTAACAATGACCGTAGTAACTTTTAACAGATAAAGCAGTATGGAAAAATCTCAACAGGGAGACAAATTTGTTACCTCACTATTATACTCACTGTAATATTGTAAAATTTGGCCACGTGTAATTTTAGCTGCTGGTCAGGGATCACTGTGAACTCCTGATGATAAGATCTAACCCCAGTTAACCCATGCTCAACGACTTATAAAGTCACAGTAATAGTGTTTCCACCCTGACGTGGAAAGTTTCCTGTGAAAGATGAGTTTAGGTTCAGTCAGTTGAGCAAATCTTGTGAGATCTCATGATGTGTCTCCAGCCTCACATGGAGATTACAAAGCTGGGCCTCACTATTTCTAAACATTGAAGGTATAAGCCTAAAGAGGTCAGTGTCTCCTCAAAGGCATTCATGGGTTTGCACTCACATGTACACATGCACTAAAATACAGGAAGTAGTTGTGTGAAGGATAGAACCAACTTGACAGAGAAGGTGTGCCTAAGGGTTGTCATTGTCACATGTTAATATTTTAACTAAGGCCTCCACAACACTTTTTTTCTGTGGTAGTTGGCTCGTGTGTGTTGATGATATAGAAGCCTCTGTGCACAATGTTGCTGCCTGAATTTTTTAGAAGCTTCCTGATTTAGGAGGACTTCAGTAAGAGCTGTCATTTCAATGCCTGTCAACCATGTTGAAGTGTCCTAGTTGCTGACTCTTTACCATGTTTAGAGCCTGTAGCTGACCCTTTTTTATTAGAATATTTAGATATTTCTTAACAAGGATCTCAGTATCACATTGTCACATAATAATAACTATATACTCCTCTGGCAGTATATATATACACATACAGTATATATAAACAAAAAAAACCTGCAACAACCACACATGACGACATATAATATAACAAAACACGAGCATCATAAAAACATTATTCGGGAAATCGATTAAGGACGTCAAGTGCACGTTTGAGAAAGGTGTCCAGTTCAGACCATGTGGTCAGAGCTTGTTAAGCAGCTGAATGCTGCACTGGACAAAGGATGTGATGCCTCTTTTAGTCGGTATTGTGGGCATGCCTTCGAGGGTGCAGTTGATTCCCATTAAATCTGGTGTCCCTAAAGCATACAGGGCAGTTAATATCAAAACAGATGAGAAATGCATTCCATTCTAGACTGAAAGCATTAATTGTTCATTAAAAGTGTACAGATGTACCATAAGAAAGTGTGTGTTTGGTGTCTTTGTTGTTGGAAAATAAAATGGGTGTAGCTGAAAAGCTCACATTTTAAAACAGTTTTGGTCATCATACAGTCTCTTTTAACGCCGTATAACAACAGTTAACACATTTTGGGCGGTGATTCAGAGATTTTATATCTGTCTACACTTTTCATTTGCAGGGCAGGGGGAATAAAACTTTGATAATGCAGATAAAACAAGATTAGTGAAACAGACAGTACCATTGTGCTCAGGCCAGACATCAGGGTCACTAAACCACCCACTGCGTATCTCGTCTGACTCCATCTGTGTTGGTCAGTTAGAGGTCCAGTGTGTGAGAGTGGGGCCTCTGTCAGCAGGCCCTAGGGCGGTTTCTGTACCCCCCCTCCCCAGCCCTCCCTCTTTCACACGCTGGTCGGCCCAATGAACCAACACTAATGGGATTACAGACCCACTGTTCCACTGCTCACAACACACAAGCTCATACAGTGTAAGGGGGGTTACGGTGCCAGCCTCGGACAGGACATAGAGAGAGCATTAATGGGACGTTTCACTTTGTACAACATGGGCATTTTCCAGCTCGCCTGTGCCAGTTTCCATTTTGCTGACCTCATGAGCCATCTCTATGTTCACTGACAGAAATTGACAGGGAGGTGATATCTGATACTATGGTAAATTGATTCTTAAAGGCAAATTGAGTAGGATTTTCCCTAAAAATAATGTACAGTGCTCCAGACTAACTTTTTTCACTAGGAGCACTGTAACCCCCAACAGAAAATTTTAGGGACACAAGCAGAAATTTTAGGGGCACACACTGTAAATCTATAATGGATGCAGAAATTATAATGTGCGGTTTCAAATTCATTGTCACATTTTTATTGTGCACTTTTGAAGATGCAACATAGAAGGTAAAATGACAGCACCATCGCTGTCATTACAGTATAATATTAAAAAATACCGTATACTATACATTCAGAATTAGGGGTGTGGCAAGACCCTCGAGACGAGACGAGACGATACACGATATTGAGTCCACGAGAACGAGACGCAACTTAAACACTATTTTAAAACTTCAGTGTTTTCTTTACAGAGAGCTGTGGCAGTGCTGCAGGTGTCTTTGCATAGTACTTGTGTTAGCTGCGGTGTAGCTTACGGTACTCACGGAGGTAAAGTATAACTGCAGTAGTATGTATAATAGCATGGACTTGGAACATTTAATTGGAATGCTGCCATCTTTAATTGTATAACAACTTTGCTTTAACTATCACAAGTCTCAAGTCAATATGTCTGCTGTGAAAAAATCGGTTGACCTCCACCTCTGCACGCAACCTGTCAGCTGCTCTCACTGTCCACTCAAGGAGCCAGCTGGGTATGCACTTACAGGACTGTTGTCCGTGCTCTGCCCTCCTCCCCTTTACTATTGGTTAAAAAAAACCTGACGCTATTAGATCTACCTAAAAACAAAGCATTTTAATCAATTCGTTAATGCTTTTAGAATCAGTTTAATCATTAATTAGTGCACATTTTGTAATTGATTAAGATAAGGGCAGTTGATATGAACGTTAGAAAGAATCACACTAATATATTTACACACTGATCCATCATGTCATTCATGTTTTTTATGGTCATGGGTAGTGTATCTAGTTAGTTAGTAGTAGTTGCAGCCCAATTTCGGAGTATTAGCACAGACCATGTCTTTTTATACACTTATCATATAATCCCAAAATATGGAACGTGTAGCTGCTGCCTCTTGCTGGTAACAGACTCGAGGGACTCCTCCAAATCCAAGTCTTTACATTGGGGAACATTTATGCATGGCACCTAATTCTTCCATTGTTCATACATGTTTACAATTATTACTATGTCACATTGAGTGTCAATACTGCATTTTTACTACAGTCGATTGCACGTCTGTGTGTACTGGCAGAGACATCCCTCCTCTGTTGCGTGTCCTGTTTTTTGGGATTTCTTTTTAAGGGTAGTTTTTTTTTCTTATCTGAATGAAGGATGTAAGGATAGAAGGTTTTGTACACTGTACAGATTGCAAAGCCTCCTGAGGCTAATTTGTGATCTTGGGCCATATAAATACCCTCCTCCTACAGTTGTAATGTTATTCACTAGCCACTAGATAGCACTGATGGCTTGTAGAAGATGTTTTGGAAAGGCTGAACTGAGGACTTAACCACTGTGCTCTCTTTGCAGAATGCTGTAATGAAGAACTGTTGCCCTGATTGGAACGTGCCAGCATTCCAGCAGACCTACCCCACCCCCTCCCTCCATCAGCCATAAACAGTGAATCAGCTGACTGAACTGCTCCTATCAAAGACGAGGATGATCTACACCAGAGAGAGCGAGAAAGAGAGAAAGATGGAGAGAGTAAAGAGAGAGAAAAAAAGACAGTAAGAGAGAGAGACTCTGGTCTCTCACCTTCGAGGACCTTCCCCTGTCTCAGTTTCGGTGTGAACCCTGAACGGACAGTCATTTTTTGCACCAACAAACACCACAAACTTGATGATGATGATGATGATATTAATAATAATAATAATGATGATGATGATGAAGATGATAAAAGCCTCTGAAAGTTTAAAAAAAAAAAGTGTCCATGAGCTGCCTACATGGCCAGAGAGTAGGCCCCCTGATTTATAATTTTTGACAATTTAACCCAGAAAATAATGTCTAAAAAGGAAGAAAGACAAAAGTTAGAACTTGGATTCAGTATTTTTCATCTTTTGCAATATCAATATCGTATTTGAAAGACATCGAAGTTGACCTATTTTTAGTTGTATGATTATAAATATTCTTCAAAAACGAGCATGAAAAAAAATGCATCAGTTATTAAGTGTAGATGTTTTCAAGTGGAAAAGTGAGAATTTTTTTATAGCCATACACCTATTCTCCATGCCTGTCATGTCAGTGATGATAGATCAAGGTCTATAATATGTATTATTATTTTTATTATATATATTTTTTTCTTTGTTCGCCCTGTTGTTCATGGACTTCTCTTCTGCGAATATCTCTCTCTGATGTGACTTAATTTTATACTCAGTCACTGGGATTTCATAGCTCCCATAATATATTCTAATGCCATTTTTTGCATAATAATGCTTCAGAAAAAAAATGGGTCTTTTATAGAAGAAATATGGGGAAAAATAAGGATTGATTTCTATGTCTCTTGAAGCTGAAATATATTATACTAAACCAACTCTAATAATGCTTCTTGTGTTTTTCTGTCAATGATGTTCCAGCTTTTATGGATTATTAAAGTACATTTTAGTACATTTTCATTATATTGGTCAATGTATTTTTGTGAATTAAACTTTTATCCAAAGTGGATTTGACTTATTTGAGAAGCTTGAAATTAAAGGGTGTTTATTTTAAAGGGTCGCAAACATTATATGAAACAAAAATAGGAATTGCTTGAGGACATTTTCTTGGTTATGCATTGGATGACAGTATATGTAATGACCACTAGGTGTCAGTATACGAACAGGAATGTTTCAGACATTAAGTGACTGCATCCCAACAGTTGGTTGTATAATGGGACAATCAGTCACAATTAAATTAGTGTGTCTCTTTAATAAATCTTGACATTAAAACACTGGGGGTGTTCATAAGGATGGCATATAGTATGGGCTGCAGCCCCCCCAGCCTGGATTAATTGTAGTTTCTCACCTGAAAGACAGGATTTTCCATAATCTTCTCTGAGGGATTTCCTGTGCAAAGGAAAGCTTTGGGTGGGATTTAAAAACCAGAATAGATATATACCGTAGGTCGAAGGCTACATTGAAGGAATTAAAAAAGATTTTGGTGGTGATATAACAGAATAGTTTTTCTTGAATATTAACGCGCAAAAGATAAAATGTCCACTCCGCTCAAACATGAATTTTGAGTTTGAGTTTAAAATGCAAATGTGATTACAGTTAGACTTAAAGCAGGACTGTACATTTTGAAAGAAGAAAATCACATTATTCCTCTGACAAATGAAAACTTGAGTTCAAAAGCAGTAAAACAACCTTATTCATACAGTCTGAGGTTTTGTTGCTTATGTTGGAAACAGCATTTACACTGCTTAAGATTATAACATGGCTAATTTCGCTTTAAAGGTTATTTTTCTTAATTATTGATTGATGGGTGCAATTAATGCCAGTTAGGGATGGGTGATTTGAATAATATCTATAGCGCTATTTGTTATTAAATTATATATATTGAAGGGCTACATTGTTGATTCATTTTACTATTTCTTTGATTAATTGCTTGGTCTATAGAATCAAAGAATACTGAGAAGCTTTAAGATCTGTTGTTTTTGTCCAATCAAAAATCTAAAACCAATAGATATTAAATCTACAAATTCTAAAACGTTAGAAGCTGCATCTTTGGCATTTTTAATTAAAAATAGTTGGTTGCAGCTCCAATGTTGTGTCATAGCCTAGTAAGATATGTTTTCTGGCATTTTTAAACCCTTTCTTCTGACCCAGTGAAATAAATAGCCTACCTGACAAATCAAGACACTTTATCTTAAAATTTGTGCTCAATGACTCACAGCATTGCATTAATACAGTCAGAGATAGTACAGTGATAGCTACCCCAATATAAATAATAACCGCATCTCTAAATATCGAATCAAGCAATTTGATTGGTTCATAGCCATAGTATAATAACCACATATATCTATTACTTTGCACAAAGAGCGATGCAGAGATGATGTTTTTTTGTAGGCTAACCCGGAAGTTAGCATCCCTGATTCCCTTTGACAAAGAAAAACAATGAGATTTTTGCAGAAAATAAGCTCTGTGGTGAAGAATTAAAAAGCCAACGTTAGCTTATAAACAAACCCACTCTTCTCACTGAATCTCGCTTGTATTGCATGATGCCGTTTGTAGTCTTGTATAGTCAATTGATAGCAATCACCTTTTTAAAGAAACGTACAACATTCAAATTTGACGAGCTCCGTAATGACGTATTTCATCTCGTAGAACATTTTGAAAAACAAAATCTCTTAATCTCTTAAGTCTGTGTTAAGTGCAGACTTTATTTAAGGCATTTAATCAAATACTAATTGACTTTGAGACAAGGGGACCGGGAATGCAAAAATACTAACTCATTTCCAGATTTTAGGACGTATTCCTGCAGCACTCTATCACAATTTCATATAGGCCATGTCTAGATGGTAACCCTAGATTTGTAAAAACTCTTGACACTCACTTCCTGACCACCTATACTAACCTTAACCATCTTGTGATTAAGGTAAAATATTAGGTTGGCATCAAGACAACAGACATGACTCTCTGCATATGAGAAAATAACATTATCTTACTTGCTAATGGGGAACTGTTGCAGTTATCTGTGCTCTCTTCAAAGCGACCAGACTCCTTTGACAAAAACAGTAATTTCTCCTCGCTGAAGAGGGGAGCTGATGGTCTACCGCTTGTTTGTGGTATTGTATGACTGAAGTGAATGCTAGCTGCTAGTGAAGACTTTGTTTAATAGCAACTGCCTCGGTTTGTGCAGTACAGTAGGAGGACCTACTGTATTTTAGTGTGAACATTATCATTTATTAATAAAAATCCTATTTACATTGGAATGTGTCTATAAAGTTCACATTGCCATACTTGATGGTTGTTTTGAAAAAGCAATAGCTCACTTCAAGTTGTGGTATGTTGTGATTATATCATAATGAAAGTAGCCTGAAGTGAGCTGTTGCTTATACAGTATATGTATCATAATATGTCACAGATATATATGTATGTTATATTCTGAAACCCGGTGTCTGTTTTGTCAAGAGTCAAAAGTGCAATGCAGGTCATGAGCATGAGCACTTTGTAAAGTTTTTTAAAAACCTTTTTTTTTCTAGAGGAGAAAAAATGCTGCATCATCTAAGCTCCTTATGTCTCAGAGGGGGATGTGTCAAGCAGAGGAGGATGCTAAATGGTGCTGGTGAGAACGGATTAGAGCGTGTGACTCACTTCTTTTTCTTGTTTTTTTACTCTTATCACCTACACTGCAGCCTTGATCAGGCCCTTAATCCCTTTAGTGGATGAGAAGCGGAGTAATACCAAAACACTTTTGCATTCATTATCCTCTCTGTGAAAAAATACCTGCTGTCATCCTCCAGACTCCCCCGGTCTGAGGTTTCTTCAGCTTCCCCGGGTCCCCTTGGAAAAGTAGGAAGGCTGTTTGGTAACAGGTGGGCTTCAGTCAAATCAAAGCACTCTTTTTCTGGCTTACAAAATGTGATCCTCACTAGTATACATATATTAGAGCTCATATAAAACATGGTATAATAAGCTTAATATTTTATATACACGGTATGGCTAAAAGTAAATGGGCATGCCTTCATACTTCTGTGGCCTCTGAAATGGGACTGTTCTCATGATTTGGACTGAAGCTACTCGAAATAGGACAGCGGCATTGTTGCAGTTTCAAGCTTTTTGCTACCAAATTGTTCCAAGAGACAACATCATGAAATGGACATTTATTGATGGATAATATACAAAAACACATAATTTACCAAGGAACGTATTGGGACTTACTGCTTCTTACAGAAGCATTTGCCATCAGCAGATATAACTATTTTCTAGATAAAACATATTTTTGAAGCCTTCACTCCTCACTCTTCATTGCAGAGTTGTGCTGGTGAAGCCAAGGATGAAATATGCCTGGTCTCTTCTTGTCCTTGTTTTGGTAGGTGTGATGTCAATGCTTTGATGGCTACATTAATATTTAGCCTTGCCGTTGCACCCCTCTTCCACCATGACCCCTCCTTCAATAACTCCAGGCCCGTAGATTGGGAACCACTGCCAACCTTTGGTGATTCTCTGGCTTTTTGTGTGAAATGTCATGTTGCCATGAAATGTAATACAGATACTCCCTCATGATGTCATTTTGTCCAATTTGTCCAATATGTCCAGTTCTTTAGTTTATGACTAAATACCTGCAAAACTGATGACATTCCCAACCTTTAAGCATCCGACTTACATCCTCAGCACAGCTTTAGATCTTTATTGTACAATGGCAGCATAAAACACTCTCAGAGTGCAACAATAAACTGGGACTGATAAATGCTTAAAGAGGAACTCAAAACAACAGCCCGCTTTCATCCACTCAAGGTCCCTGAACCTATTATAAAAGATTAAATATTTCTGTAATACCCCCCCCCCCCCCCCACACACACACACACACACACATGCTCACACGCACACTCTTTCTCTCCTTCCCCTCGCCAGATCAATTACCAGATTAGTGGTTGTGTGGAATAGATTGGGCTCAGGATATCATCTGGGTCTAATGCATTTTCTGGAGAGGGAGTGAACATGAGCTTCACTGTCAGGGGAATATTGACAGTTTGGAGTGCAAGGTTATGTTTGCCCTCCGAGGATTCATCATCTGCCATTTCCTGTCTGTAATTTATTTATTTTGATGATATATATTGCATAATTGACTTCAATGAACCTAATTTGATGTAAATGTGTATTTTCAGTGCAAGATGGTATACTTCTGGGCTACATTTTCGTCTTTTCCAATACAAAATGCTTCTTATATCTTTGTTTTTTCCTCCACACAGTGAATGTCTAATTTTCTATTAACCTGGACAGTCTGCCTGTCTATGATTGCACAGTCTTGTAATTTAAATGAAGGGCTTCAGTTCTCATTAGCAGTGTCACCTAATTAAGATTGGATGATGTTTTTTCCCTTCTGGTAGTCCTTCATGTTTGTATAAAGAACAAGAGGTGATATGTTCACAGCAAATTGCACCTGTATTTACACAGGCAGTCTGTGGCTTTGTTTACACTCATATATAGCTGCACAGGTTTGTGGCTTTACTGTTTAGACAGCAGTGGGACTCTTAAATTCTGGCAGCCAGTGTACAGAAAACTGGAGGCTCTATAGTTCAGTCTTGATTTTATTTTTATATATTTAAAATCAGCTATACTTCTTGCAGTTTTAGTGGTTGATGATATTGTCTCGATTCTTGTGCTTCTCTCTTTATTGAAATCTCAAACACATTTGATACTACCGTTCCTTAAATGACAACAGTGTGAATGGAAAGTCTACTTTAAAACAATTGTAGAGTAAACCTGATGGGGCTAAGGTGTGGGGTACGATCAAGGCACGGAGCCTTGCTCCAGGAGATGGAGAGAGAGAGGCCTGCACAGCCGGATAACCAAGTCACGCCTGAGCCTCCTACAAAAAAAAACAACTCTCATGCTTGCACATGTAGTCGTAGTCTTTATTGAGTCTTCATCTGATGAAGAGGAAGACAGTATTGAGCAATGCCTAGAGCGCTACAAGGCAAAGCCTCTTATTGGCATGGATGACTGTCCCCAGGAAAGGTGGTCCACACACGAGGGGGCACACAGGGAAATGACACGCCTTGCACGCAAGTACTTAGCAGCACCAGCAACATCAGTACCTTCTGAAAGGTTGTTTTCAGTGTCTGGGTATGTTGTGCAAAAGAAGAGAGCTGTTGTCTGAAAATGTCAACCGGCTTTTTCTGTTTGAGTAACTGGCTCAAAGCAAATAAGTAGTAGGCTTAACTTTTATAACCTGACTGTTACTGTTCATTCTTTCTGAAATAAGAGGCTGGGTTGATGAGCCTCTGGTTGATAATGCAGTAGCCTGACTGCTACGTTCAAAGCAAACTTGAGAAAAAGAAAGTATTAAGCCATGGTTTAGTTTCCTTGACTTGTGCACTTTCAAATTTAATTATTTGTATCCCCCTGTTTGCCAATGTTGTCTTTCAATGAAAAAAGAACATTTGCATAAAGCAAGCCAATCCACTCTTCCTTGTTGATAAGAGCGTTAAAATGAGAAAAAATAACGGGACAAAAAGAAATCAAGGGACATTTAGAAAAGATAAAAATATGTGATTAATTGTGAGTTAACTATGACATTGATGCGATTAATCGTGATTGAATATTCTAATCATTTGACAGCACTACTATTTCAATTATACAAAATAACATTATTCTTCCTAACACGTAATTCAAAAATCAATTTCTTTGCAGATGATACAGTTTTATGTGACTCTGACTTCACTTCACCCAGACTCTGACACATCCTCAAGTTTCATCTTCAGTTTTGTCTCTTTATTGTTGGGTGTCTGGATTTGTTTTTTCTTGCATGCTGGTTGGGTGATTTAGTGACTATGAATGTTGTAGATCCTTCTTAGAAAAATAGAAATTGAACTACTAATTACTTTTATTATTATTGCACTGTGCTGCATTATAGGGTTAGTAAATCATCTATCCCTCCAAATGCTGTACACTTGAAGTGGTCTTTTAGATAAATGAAACATCACAGTATTTCACCCGTAAAGGAAGCTTTATTCAATATGATATCACAATGCATGGCCCGTACAGTTTGTGATGACAAGAGAACATTGAAAAATCAATGAAAATGAGTTTAAAAACCAAAGTGGCAGCTGCTCTTCGGGGACCTTCCTGTGTCTGTTGGCTTGAGTTCCAGTCCATTACTTTTAGTGATAAGTCTCAGCAACACTGGCTTTTTAGAGATTGTGCTAATGCATCACAGCCTCTGACAGTGAATGAAAAATGTCTTCCATTTTCTCACCTTTAAATAGTGGTTTCATCAGACATGCGGCTATTGTTGAGAAGAAAAGCCTGTAAAATAGATATTCATGTTAAGATGTTTACCCCAAAACTGCTCATAACTGGGGGGGAAAAAATTAAGAAGTCAGAAAGCCACTGTGAATATCAACAAATGGTTAATGTTTATTTAGCTTCCTAAGGAGTCATTTCTTTCTTTCAAGACTGTTTGTACAGATATTCAACTAACATAGTTTCAATCCATCATAAAAGAGGACCCTTGTTTTCCACCTACAGAAATGTAATATGTAAGGATAATGTGGAGGCCATTATTCCAAAATTGAACCTGCGGTTTAGTTATTATAGTTCAAGGCTTGCAAAACTGATAAAGGCCATGTGATAGATGCACCAAGAGATAAAAATTACAGCACAAGACCGAAAAAACTCACCGCAAATGTCTATGGCCGTAGCTGCACATTCAACCCATAACAATGCTAAAAGAGTGTACAGCCACGCTACTGTCTCTGTAGGGGTGTACTTAGGTACAGTTTAACATTTAAGCCTGCTAACATTTGCTAATCAGCAGTAAAAACAAAGTGCAGCTGACGCTGATGAGAATGTCATTTACAAATAACAATTCTTACCTCATGATGACAACACATGACCTGACTACCCCAGATGAATTGATTTGCATTTGGTCAGCAGATCCGTCTGGGAACTCTCATTTGGAGTTCTTTTTCTAACTTCGTTCGGTGTTTCACTATGGGAATCGCCTTGGTGTGACCAACTATGGAAGCTCCAATGACAACGTCTGTCTGTGACAGACAGGTCAAACTGTGCAGGGGTCACGCCCCCTCATACTACCACAGATGACCGGCCCTTCCTAAATCATTCTCGCTTTCTTCCCGTGAAGAATCTGGGTAAGCTCCCTCAGCTTATCTAGGCTAGCTTGGATATCTGCTCAACTGTTCATAGACGAACCGTAAAGGATAGCGTAGTCGAACGCAGTTCCTGGCGTAAGTCTGGATTTGCTGAGTAAGTACTTCGTAAGAAGTTTACTTGCCGTTACACAGGTTAGTTCGAGCAGTGACCGCGTTAAGGCGAACTGCTCCTTTAGCTGCCTTGTATTTGTTTACCGGAGAGGTTTGTGACAGTGTAACGATAGCATACCCGCCGGCTAACGCGCTACGGCGAGCCGACCGGTCTCAGTTAGCATTAGCTTGTTAGCTGAGCCGAATACCGAAAGTTAAGCTAACATGTTATGACGAGCTTACTCTTACGGTATGCAGGTAGCTCGGGCTAAACCCGTCTGCTAGCGCTACTGACCGACAGGCCACCGTGTTACGACGCGGCTTGTACGGCTGAATATTTATACAATATCCCCCTTTCCAGGCACTATGTCTTTGGCTACTACCCCCGCCAAAGGGTCGGAGCCGAAGACTAAGGAGGCTGCATCCCGCCTGTGCCCTGCGTCATGCAGGGCGTCTATCTCGGGCAGGGACCCTCACCCGATGTGAATATGCTGCATGGGCGCTAAACACGCTCAGGTAACTTTGGCTGACCCCCAGTCATGCTCTCACTGTGCGTCGATGCCAGGGAAAGTATTGGAAAGTTGGCTGAGAGTGGCTGTGTCCAACAACCAGGACCCCTGTCTGTCAGGAGCCACAACCAGCTCCCATCTGCCGCGAGCCACAACGAGCTGGGCGGACATGATGGACGCTGAATCCCCGCTTTTCGAGGAGCTCCTCGAAGTGGGACCGGGCTGTGAGGACGCAGAGGGCGACACCAACTCTGACATCCTCAGCTTGGATGAAATGGAAGAGGAGGAGGACGACTCCACTTTTCCTGTTCAACAGTCCAGACCCCCCAGTGCGTCCGACGCTGTTCCCACAGTGGACGGCAACCTGTACGAGGTCTACAGACGGGCCGCATCCAAATTAGGGATTCAGTGGCCTGCAGCCCAGGACGCTGAGGGGGCAGAGAGACTTATATGACAGTAAGAGGCTCCCACCAGCCCAACCGCCATCAAAGCAACTCCTGCCAGCAGTGCCTGCCTGCATGAAAGAAATTAGCAGGTACTGGTCCAGTCCTTTTAAGAGTAAGCTCCCCACCAAAGGCTACTCTAAGCTAGAGATCCATGGAATGGGGGCTCTGGGGTTGGCCAAACCCCCAGTGGTGGAGCCTTCAGTGGCTTATCACCTCCACCCTAAACGTCGCTCTCTCTCAGCTTCATCCAGCATCTCTCTGCCCAGTAAGATGGAGCGCCTCACCGCCTCCACCTTTCAGAGGATGTACAGGTATGCAGCGCAATTAGTGTGCTCTCTGAATGCTATGACCTTGCTGTCTGCGTACCAGGCGGAAATCCTGGAGGAAATGGGCCAGCAGCTGGATGCTGGGGCACCTAACCCAGCCCTCTGGGATGAGATCTGTGTAGTGAATGACCTCATCCTGCGCTCCTCACGTGGCGCAGTACAAGGCTGTGATCGTGTTATGGGACTGGCAGTCTCAGGTGAGAGAGCCATGTGGCTGAACCACTCAGGCTTGAGTGATACACAGAAGGCAGAGGTTATGGACGCAGCATACGACCCCACCAAAGGTCTTTTTGGTCCAGCTCTGGAAAAGATGAGGGAAACTAGCACCCTCAGAAAACAAGAAGGTGAAGCCTTTGACCTCTGCCTCCCCCTGAAACAAATCCCTAACACCCCCTCTGTTCCAAGGGCGGGTTATGCCGCTGCGGCCGCAGCAGCAAGGGGGAGACAGGGTGGTGCCAGACCACAGAGACAGGCAGCTGGTAAGCAGTCTAACCAACAGCCTCGCTCAGAAAACCCTAGACCATGGGGCAAACACTCATTCGCTGCAGTAGCAGCAGGGACGCGTCCGTCGTCATGGCCGGAGGGAGCGCGCTCCTCAGGAGGGAGAAATCTCCCTCCGGCTGCCGGGCATGACGTCACTGCAGTGCGACTACAGGGGCCAGCTTCCCGTCCGCGCAGACCGCTGGCGCGCATGCGCAGTTCACCCATGGGTCCTGTCTACTATCTCACAAGGGTACAGGCTTCAGTTTGCCATGAAACCACCCAGATTCAACGGTGTGTTAGTTTCAGTGGCCAGGGGAGAATCAGCACGTGTCCTAGAGGACGAAATAACGTCCCTGTTACACAAACAAGCCATCAGAGCGGTCCTGAGCGCGGAGGCTCAGTGAGGGTTTTACTCCCGTTACTTCTTCATTCCGAAGAAGGGGAGCTCATCCCTCCGTCCCATTCTAGATCTCTGTGTGTTAAACAGACACCTATGAAAATACACATTCAGGATGTTGACACACAGGGTGCTTTGTCGATCTATTCGTCCGGGAGACTGGTTTGTAACGATCGATCTCTCGGACGCGTATTTTCACATAGCCATTTATCCCGCACACAGGGAGTTTCTTAGGTTTGCTTATCAGGGCAAAACCTACGAATACCAGGCAATCCCGTTCAGGCTGTCATTAGCCCCGAGGGTGTTTAGCAAGTGTGTGGAGGCGGCTCTGTCTCCGTTACGGAACAGCGGCATCAGAATATTTTCGTACATAGACGACTATCTAATATGCTCTCACTCTCGAGAGCAGGCAGTCAAAGATTCCGCTACGGTGATAAATCATCCTGTGGACCTGGGGTTCAATATAAACTGGGCAAAGAGCCGAGTGGAACCCATGCAATGTACGGAGTATTTGGGTCTCACTATAAAGTCCCTCTCTTACAGAGTCACGCTGTCAGAAGGGAGGTTAGCGTCTATCGCGCAGTGTCTCTCCCTCTTTCAGCGGGGCAAAGTAGTGTCGTTCAGGACGTGCCTGCGCCTGCTCGGTCTCATGGCTTCAACAATATCTGTTGTACATTTGGGGCTTCTGATGATGAGGGATTTTCAGCGCTGGGTCGCAGCGCTGGGTGGCAGCGAGAGTAACCATGACGACGGACACGTCCCTGTCAGGATGGGGTGCGACCATGCTGGGCAGGGCAGTGAATGGCACGTGGAGCCCGAGGCTGGCTCTAGCTCACATAAATCTCCTGGAGCTTTGGGCTGTGTTTTTTACACTGAAGCATTTTCACCAATTTGCCCAAGGCCGCCATGTCTTGGTGAAAACCGACAACTCCACAGTTGTGGCATACATCAACCGTCAGGGCGGCACTAGCTCTCTGAAGCTGCACAAGTTAGCTCGGGAGATCATACTGTGGAGCAGCACCAGGTTCATGTCCCTTCGAGCAACCCACGTTCCGGGCGTTTTGAACAGGGGTGCAGATCTTCTGTCCCGAGGGAACCCCCTGTACGGAGAATGGACTCTCCACCCACAGGTGGTAGAGCAGCTCTGGCAGAAATACGGCCAGGCAGCCGTAGATCTCTTCGCCTCGCAGGAGTGTCCACTGTTTTTCTCCCTGTCGGACGTAAATGCACCTCTGGGTGTGGACGCTCTGGCCCACCCGTGGCCGAGAGGGCTGCTCTATGCATTCCCCCCCCTCAGCCTGATCTCCCCCACTCTAGCCAGGGTGAGGGAGCAGGGCTTGTCGCTAATCCTGATAGCACCACGATGGTCGTCCTAACATTGGGTAGCGGAAATAATTCAGCTACTAGCGGGTGAGCCATGGCCTCTCCCCATACACAGGGACCTTCTATCCCAGGCATGCGGAGAGATCTACCACCCTCATCCAGATCGCATAGCTCTTTGGGCTTGGCCCGTGAGAGGTGGAACCTGAACATTGCAGGCCTGCCTGCACAGGTCATTGACACCATTCAGAGTGCAAGGGCCCCGTCCACTCACTCTCTTTACAGTGGTAAGTGGCGGGTTTTTGAGGAATGGTGCGTCTCTAAACACACCATTCCTTTTTAGTGCTCGGTGGTGGACCTGTTGTGTTTCCTGCAGGAATTAGTAGATAAGGGGAAGGCCTTCTCTACGATTAAAGTATACCTAGCGGTCATCTCAGCTTGTCATGTGGGCTTCGGAGATAAGCCGGTGGGGCAGCATCCTTTAGTTGGTCGCTTCATGAAGGGTGCGCGACGCAAGCTTCCAGTTTCCAGGCCCCTGGTTCCTTTGTGGGACCTGTCAGTTGTGTTGGATGCCCTCTCTCATCACCCATTTGAGCCCATAGAGGCGTGGGAGATGAAGTTTGTATCTCTCAAAACAGTGTTGCTCTTAGCTTTGACCACAGCGAAGCGTGTGAGTGATTTGCAGGCTTTTTCCATCCGCCCGTCCTGCCTACAGTTTGCACCAGGCCTCACCAGGGCCTGCATGCGGCCCAATCCAGCATTTGTGCCTAAGGTGGTGGTGTCTGCCTACACATGTCCCACAGTAGAGCTTTTCATCCTCCTCCCAGGAGAGGCTTAACACATTATGCCCGGTCCGGGCCCTACATGTGTATGTGAACAGGTCAGCTGGATTCAGGAGAACGGATCAGCTGTTTGTGTCTTGGGCTACTTCCCATAGAGGAAGGCCATTGTCCCGCCAGAGGCTGTCACACTGGATTGTGGAGGCCATATCTCTGGCTTATAGTTGTAAAGGTCTGCAGCCACCCCAGGGGTTGAGGGCTCACTCTACAAGAGGTGTGGCCACTTCCTGGGCCTTATTCAGGGGAGTGTCTGTAGGGGACATTTGTGCTGTGGCGAGCTGGGCTACGCCTCACACTTTTGTGAAGTTTTACAGGCTGGATGTCACTGGACCTTCTTTGGCACAGGCAGTGCTAAGGGCTAACACGCCAGGGTCCCTGTGGTAGTAACTTTCCAGCTCTGCTTTATTATGGCTGCAGGAGATTGAATGCAATCCGGGAGGCGTCTATATCTCCCATAGTGAAACACCGAACGAAGTTAGAAAAAGAACTTTGGGTTACTTAAGGTAACCTCGGTTCTTTGATAACAGAGTGAGGTGTTTCACCATCATTTCCCTCCTTGCATAGACACGGAAAGAAACCAGTGTTGAATGATTTAGGAAGGGCCGGTCATCTGTGGTAATATGAGGGGGCGTGACCCCTGCACAGTTTGACCTGTCTGTCACAGACAGACGTTGTGTCATTGGAGCTTCCATAGTTGGTCACACCAAGGCGATTCCCATAGTGAAACACCTCACTCTGTTATCAAAGAACCGAGGTTACGTTAAGTAACCCAAAGATCTTTTGGGAAGAGGCGAAAATACTGGTTGTAATTGGCTTAATCATCGGTCTATCACCAACCTACGGGCCAAATCAACCAATCGGATTAACGAAGAGTACGATGTACTAACAGCGTCGAGGCACAGCTCAGCAAGTAAACAACATGTCGGTAAAGGATATTTGTTTGTGTAACGTGAATTTACTGATAAAAGGCACAGTTTCAGGTGCCCGGCCCATATTCCAACAGAAGTATCCAAGAAAAAGCAGCTTGCTCGATAGCGGCGCTCATCTCCTCCGTGGAAGCCATCATGTTGTTTTTACTGAACAGTTGCTTCTTGTTGCATCACACTTCGACACAAAACAAAAACACAAAACACCACAAAAATATATTATAACAACAATCTGATATTAGCATAAGCCATGTTTATCTCTACAAATCAAAATACACATATAAAACTTTTCAAAGATCTTAAAAAAGCAAATAATTTTATACAGTAATTAATAAGGTTTGTAATCAGGCTCAACTTCACACAAACAACACAAATTGCAGCAATAATTATAGGAAAATGCTTATATAATGCTCTGTGGTACATTCCATGTGCAAATTTTTTTCTTCTTCTTCATTAAATTAGAGCATTTTACAACAAGAAAATAATGAAAATTAATGAAAAATACAGCATGTGCAGTGTTTTATATGCGTACATCCTCATGCTCGTACTGGTAGAGACAAAAATGGACATTTTTGGATTCAAATCACATCTTGCACATCCTAACACCATCTGATCGAGCCTCTCCTCCTGCATGATGCATGGTTTTTTTATTGATTCATCCATCATTGGATGTTTGCAACCTGATCTTCTGCTTTTGTGATCTTTTTAATTTCTCATCTTCATTTCAGTCATCTGTAACTTCCCAACGTCTTTTTCAATTTTTTTTCTGCTCTATTTGCATGCCAATGTTTAGAGCACCTTTTTCAGTTTTAAATGCAAATTGTTCAGAGGACTGATGTTTTTCAATCCAGCTGCAAAGCATGCCTCCTCTAAAAATGTCAATAGCTCATTAGAAGAGGACTCTCCTCTCTAGTTGTCACAGGGCTTTTTATCATCATTACCTCATTCCCTCCCTCCTGGTCGCCAGCTCCCACATGTCTGTTGCACACCACAATAAGTGTGTATGTGTGTGTCCATGTAAGATTGATGCTGTATCTGTGTGCCTTGTCATTAGAGAGGAGGCGATGGCTGCAGTGGTGTTGGTGACGTTTCAATATCAATTCCCTCCTATATATCAATATCAATATCAATATCAATATCAATATCAATATCAATATCAATATCAAGGCCCTAACATTCCCACCTCTTTGCCAATCTAACCTTGTCCTCACCCCCCTGTGCTATAGTAGCAGGTCATTGTCCTGCATAGTTATTCATGCTATTGGAAGAGACTTAATGTATATCCTCTGTAACCACATTTATTCAAGGATTTAATCAGTAGCTTGAGTTGTATCTTAATAAGTCAGTGAGATTAATTGGGTTCAGATCTGTTTTATTGTTCTTTATTATATTGTTCTCTATTTATATTTATGTTCTTTTCTGTAATCTCCAAGATATTCTTTATTATATAATGGGTAAGGGAATTGCGTACTGTAAATGAAAATTGGTCGTGTCTCCATCAGATGCCATATCAAGTCGTATCAAGGCAAAAATAATTGCAGTCATTAGATTGATGTTACACAAGTTGATGTAGTCATTTCGTTTCTGGTTTTCAATGCATTATATGTATTTTATCTTGCAGAACATATGTATTACCACCCAGTTACTACTGTAAATGAGCTTTGACCCTGAGGTGATCCTCAAAGATAGAAACACATTCTTCATGAGGCAGCTGCTGACATCTGTTCATTTGCAGACAGAGAGTCTGAACATGGAGTCTTTCTGTCTTTCAAATAATATTTTCTCCTATTAATCATATAGTCTTGTATATGGAGAACACAGCCAATAAAGCTTCATGAGATTTGAACAAAACGAGATAAAACATTAAGTGACACATGCTCAAATGACAATCCAACAATGAATGTTTTATGAGTATTAATAGACAATTGGCTGTGCGTGTTGAATCTCTGTGCCATTATCCACCTTGACCTGGAGTCAAGACTGCAGAGCACTCTGCCATTGATTTTAAACCCTAACAAAGTAGTAGAGTCAACCTTGTATTATTATATGGCTTTATATTATTGAGATACAGGAGCTTTTTTACTCATGGATGAAACCAAATTAAGGGCACACACACTCTGGCAAATGGAGCTCTTGGCGGGCGATGAAATTCTAGCCCAGCAGCTCATGGAGGAGAGGTTCATCCTCCTGACTGTGATGGCCACTCTCTGCATGCAGTCACGTTTGCTGGCTAACATTGACTGGAAAAACGACTGAAACAATGGAAAATACAAGGGTGGGGGTTTGGAGAGGGGGATGGTTTTTCGCAACCAGGGAAATGCGGCTTGGAGCATGAAATCAGAGCCACTGGAGATGGCTGTTCTCTCATTGAATCCTGCTCTCCTGTTCTGCTGACTTGGAGGTTTGTGGCTGTAATGAATATCTTGCCAGGGATTGTGAAGGCTTCCCTGGGCTGCTCTGTATTCAGCTGCAACTCAACCCAAGGTAGACTCCATGACTCTACAGATGGATGGTTGGATCTCTTTTTTTTCTTCTGCTCTACTCCTTGATGAAATTCATTGCTTGTGTAATAGGGGTTTTATTGTACACTGCTGACTGGGTTTCATAATCTGCTCTCAGTGCACAGCGGAGATAAATCAACCAGAAAATCGTTTTGAGGTATAATTGCTTACATATCAAGGCAATCTCCAGGTGAGGACATCGGGTTTGCCATTTAGTTACACCTTGGCTTTGGTGAAATAAGAAAAACACCAGAAATCCTGCTCTACCCTTGGCTTCACGACACCTTTAACGTGAAGTCTTGATGGAGTCTAAATGCCAAAGACTCTCATTCAATCATATTTGTCATGCATTGTTAGATAAAATCTTACTTTCACATCTAAAAAGGAATCATTAAGTCTTCCTGATTGAAATGTGTGCTGCATTGAAAAAAAACATTACATTATGAGAAACTTGATTAAAGAATGTTTGTACTTCAGGGTGTTAAGTTAGAGGTTTTAAAAGGCTTTTCTTGTTTTGTAATACGTGTCTCTTTAATATCTAACACTAATAAATGTATTCTGAATTTTTTCAGATATTGCTTTTTTCTGTCAGGATCCACCACATATTCCATCTTAATTTGCAAATGGGATTAAAATGGCTAACTGGCCTTTCGCTAAACTCTTGTTTTGGAGGGTGTCATCGTTCCAAAAACACAAGATCCAAACTGAAAGGAATGTGCTAACTAGCATTACCACCTACAGTTGTAAATTATCATTACTTCCAAAGGGTTTTATGTTCCAAGCAACAAAATATGTGATACAGAATTTCACAATATTAAACTGACAGTAGAACAACATTTTTTTTGTATTGCTTTTTTGTCAAAATCAGACTAACTAAATCCACTCATATTATATCCCTCACTGGACTCTACCATGTGCCAGAGGGTGGGAGGAAGAGGAAGGTTTCGGCCAACTGGCTCCACGCACGCACGCACGCATGCACGCACACACACACACACACACACACACACACACACACACACACACACACACACACACACACACACACACACACACACACACACACACACACACACACACACACACACACACACACACACACACACAATAACGAGAATATCATCTCCTTGTCCCCATGTGCTTCTCTGCGACACAACCAGAGATGACTGAACTGAATACTGAGCTGCTTATTGGAGCATGATTAGAGACCAAAGGACCCACAGCTAAATATCAGATGAACAGCCATTTCCCCACAACAATAGCTAATTGAACACAGCACCTTGTCTCTCGAAGGCTGTGTTGGGGCCTATTGAAATGGTGCAGGTTGATATTTCTTTCAAAAGGGGCTCTCAAGAACTGAGTATCCACAGCTGCTGTCTGCGTTAAGAGGCCTGAGTGACCCTAGTTTCCTGCAGTGTATCAAAGACTGAATAAAATGCTGCTGGATAGTCACTTAGGAGCTATGAAGTGCGTGTGATTTTGATAGTTGATCCTGCAGAGTCAGCTCACAAGGATACACAATACGTGCAAAGCAAGCAAGTCCAAAATGACGATATTTGATTAGTATTTGTTTCCTACTATGTGAATGGCAGTACATGTTTAGAGCTGTTGCCTCCCAAAGACCACACACAGGCCAACGTACGAGTAAATAAAAAAGGACTTTATATGAGAATGCATGAGTGAGTTACTATCTGGATCTACAAAACACCCTTTTTTAAATGTGGGTTGTAATGTTTTGCGATGTTTTTGACCTCTGTTGGTCACAAATGACACTGTGTGCAAAGAGTACTGTAACAAATATAAAGTCACTGTGTAAGTGTAAGTGTAAATGAGATGGCATTTTGAACACATGGATGTCTCATAGAAGCCTTTACAACCTATGGTAATTTGCCCTTGACAGGCCTTTAAAAACACACATATAGTGCAATTAAAATGCATGTAAAATTAAGTCAGACACTGACAATAAATAGAAAATACATTAAGGTAATTTAAACAATGATTTTGAGTTTTGTGTGTTAAGAATTCCAAATGTTGACCCCTAAACAGAAAAGCTATTTGTATAAAGTAAGAAATTACATTCTTTCTTTCTTTCATGACCGAAAGAACGAGGTCACGGGTACAAGCGGCCGAAATGGGTTTTCTCAGGAGGGTGGCTGGAGTCTCCCTTAGAGATAGGGTGAGAAGTTCAGCCATCCGTGAGGAACTCGGAGTAGAGCAGCTGCTCCTTTGCGTTGAAAGGAGCCAGTTGAGGTGGTTCGGGCATCTAGTAAGGATGCCCCCTGGGCGCCTCCCTAGGGAGGTGTTCCAGGCACGTCCAGCTGGGAGGAGGCCTCGGGGAAGACCCAGGACTAGGTGGAGAGATTATATCTCCACACTGGCCTGGGAACGCCTTGGGATCCCCCAGTTAGAGCTGGTTAATGTGGCCCGGGAAAGGGAAGTTTGGGGTCCCCTGCTAAAGCTGCTGCTGCCCCCGCGACCCGACCCCGGGTAAGCGGATGAAGATGAGATGAGGTGAAGATGAAAAAATTACATTTTACTGACACATTGAAATATGCTAATGTCTGGAAAAAGACATTGTCTGATATTCAGGTCAATACGGTATTTGAGAACTTTGCTATAATGAGAGCAACTCTGCCTTTATGACCACCCTTGGTGCAGTCCACCCTGTTGGTGTGTTTTTTACTATATTTTTGGTTTGTTTGTTGTATTTTCTCTTTGAGGTAAAAACACACAACTTCCATCCCAAACTGTAGGAGTCTGAGACTGTGATGTGGCACAATAACTTTAATGTGTGAAAAAATCACGAGTGATGCCGGTCCATTGCTCATAGTGTAGAAGCTAGCAGTGCATAAAACCCTCACGTCTATAAACACCAGGGAAAAGAAAGCTTAAGTTGTGGGCTGGAAATGAATTTTTTAAAGCTGTAAATCTCAACACCTGGAAAAGAAATCGCTGGGCTGAGCCACTGGACTTGATTAAATTTTTTTTACATGTTTAATATGAAAGTCTAAGTTGATTTTGAACCAACATACCCAGTATACCCAGTGTTTCTCCAAATGTACCAGTGATGCTGCTTCTATTCAGGGCGCACATGAAGAAATGGGTGGACAAGATAAAATGAATATCTGTTAAATGTATAATATTTTCCAATGCAACCAGATCACCAGTAGAATCAGATCCTCTCTGACACGACAAATCTTCAAAATGATAATCCGCACAGTTTAACTTGTTGCAGTACTTGTTGCAGGACTGTTGCACTGGATTGCATAACACTGTTGATGCTGTCCTGCTGTGGCTCAGTTACTAATAAAGGCCCAGCTTTGATATCAACGCAGCATGTTGTCTGAATGTTTGGACATGTTGCATTGAGGTGCAGCAAATCTGCTTCCATTGGAGCCACCCTGCCAACATCAGGTCCTCTCCTTTCCTGAGTGTGTAATAACTCTGGAGATCCCTGCTGTGTAGTGTGTGTGTGTGTGTGTGTGTGTGTGTGTGTGTGTGTGTATGTCTCCAGGTAAAATAGCAGTGAGCACTCATGCATACTGATTAGTGTGACGTGTGTGTGTGTGTGTGTGTGTGTGTGTGTGTGTGTGTATTTTAGGTTTAATAACTGCTAGTAACACATAGACAAGCTTGGAATATATGATCCCTGCCTCTCATGAATATATATATGAATACAGAGGAACCCAAAAAAACAATGATTATATCTCATTTTTATATATATATATATATATAAATATATATTTGGCTTAGATGGAGTAGACACTCGTCTTGCTCCCGCAACTTTTGATGATTTCACATTTCACGTCAGGACCCCGAAAGTCACTACAAAAAGTAATATTGTCTAGTTAGACGGATACACCACCAGAATATGCCAATGTATGTGACCAGACCGTCACTAAAAGATCAGGGGGCGAAGGCTAGCACCGCAGACGAGGCAGGCGGCGAGATTAGCATGGCGGCCCACCATACAGCCCTCTCCGCCTAGTTCAAAGCCCTCTCCGCCGATCTCAAAGCCTCCGAAGTAAAGCTGGACCACGTCCATGCCACAGTGTCCGACCATGCTCAGATGATAGGCTCCCTCAAGGTAAATGCAAATCTACATTTGCCTGAGGCCTCCTGTGCCATACTAACAGAGCAACGCTAAACTGCTGGCTAAAGTCAGCGACCTGGAGTCCCGCAGCCGGCGGAATAATCTCTGTGCCATTGGCGTACCTGAATCAGTGGAAGGGCCGCGGCCGACAGCCTTCTTCGCAGAGCTGCTCATGGAGGTTTTCAGTGAAGGTTTTCTGGAATCACTGCCAGAATGTGACAGGGCTCACCACACGCTAGCTGAGAAGCCAAAGCCAGGGCAGAGAGCATGGACAGTCATCATCAGACTGCACAGGTACCAGGTGAAGAAGAAAATCATACGCAAAGCCCACGCCAGGAGAGGCAAACTACGATACAGAAGCTCCCCCATCGCCATATACAAGGTTTATGCACCGGAGGTGGTGGAAATGTGCCAGATGTTCCGAGAGGTGATGTCGGAGCTTTATAACTTGGGCTTCAGACCTGCACTGTTGTTCTCTGCCAGGCTGGTCATCACAATGAAGCACAGAGAGACTCGCTTCGGTTACTGAGGCGAAAACCTTCATAACATCCACCGTGCGGAGGAGACCTGATGACCGCAAAGGGTTGTTGATTTCATCACAGACGAGCCATTGGTGCTGTATAACCGTGCTTTAGCCAGCCTTCGTCTGGCCAGGGTTTATTTTTAAAATGCAGTGAAAGTAGATACAGTCCTAATGGACTGCTGATATTCTGTCTGTTAAAGAGTTTGAACAGAAATCGCTAAATGGACATTTTAACACACTGTGGACATGTTGACTCAAGATCCGGTGTTTTCTGATATTTTTTGAATTCCTGTTTTGTAATTGTTCTTTCTGTGCCTGCTCACACTATTATGGGAATTCAGATTATCTTTAATCGGCCTTCGTGCCAAGTACTGGAAGCACGTCCACATATGGATGTCAGTTCTTTATGTGGCGGCTGGGGGGGACGAGACCCCAGTGGAACTACGAGTGGCAGATCTAGAGAATCAATACATCGACAACGCCACCTTAGGACTTGCACCTAAAGAGTATACTTTAACTTTATTTCTCTGAGGGTTTCCCAAAAACCACCCATACACAGGTCCCTACACAAATGAATACAGGCACAGTGTAAAATTATTTAACAACCTTTATCAGAAACAATAAAACAATTTCATTTATCAAGTTCTGTCTAAAACATTTATATCATTATTTAATTTAATCTTTAACACCAGTGATGTTCCGCCTACACCAATACAGTCAGTCAGGAAGTGGAAGGCAGTACACCCCAGCTAGCTCTGGCAGAGGTCCCTGCACTCAAATAATTCAAAAGAGAAACAAAACAATATATTAAACAAATCACTGCAACTCCACTGGCTGGGGCTGTGTGCACTTCACCAGGATACAGCACTCACACTGTTGACACCAGTTCCTGATGTCTTGATCCATCCTTGGCCAGTAACACCGCTACCTCACCAGCTGAGATGTCCGCTCAATCCCCTGGTGCCCATGGTTTTGATGAAGCTGTTGGAGTATTTCCTCTTTCAGACACTCAGGAAGGAGAAGCTAGAGGGTCTCTTCCCCACCATCAGGACGGAAGAGCCGGCGATACAGCAAGCCACCTCTCTGAACAATACGGTCCCACTGCCGCACCAGACCACGCACCTAAGGGCTTAGATTTTCTTTTTCTGCGCGACTCGGCACCCGCTTGTCACTCCAGAAATGGTGGAAGGCCCCAATAGCTGCATCGCCTGCTTGGAGTGCCTGGAGATCAGCTGGAGTCTGTGAGGGGAGGGCAACGACCGCTGCCTGCATACCTATATGCTGATGCTCTCCAGCGGCTCCCTGGATATCCGGTGGTACAGTGGTACCAGGCAGCATCTGCTCGAAGATCTGGACCCCAGCGGCTGGCTTCCTGGAGAGGGCATCGGCATTCTTGTTAGTGCGACCTGGTCGGTACCGGACACAATAGTCAAATGCCGATAGCTCGGCCACCCAGCGCTGCTCTGTACGACTAGTTTAGCTGTCTCTAGATGGCTCAAGGGGTTATTATCAGTCCACACAACACACTTGTGACCGCACAGATATTCCTTGAACTTCTCCACCATCGCCCATTTCATGGCGAGGAATTCCAGTTTCATGGAGCTATAGTTCTTCTCAGCTGGGTGCAGGCTGCGGCTGGCGTAGGCAACTGGCCTCACTCGTCCCTCCTGCTCCTGTGACAGGACAGCTCCCAACCCAATGGGACTGGCATCGACTTCTAAAATAAAAGGCAGGGAAAAATTAGCAAAGGCCAAGATGGGTGCATTTACTAGGCGCGCCTTTAATTCGGTAAAGCTCCCCTCACAGTCCACCGACCATGCCTCTCCACATAGCGGCCCCTGTCCTCTTCGTGGCTTACTCCCAGCCAACTCAGCAACCAGTCTGTGCAGCAGGGCAGCCAGCTTAGCAAAACCCTTGATGAATCGTCGATAATAACTTGCAAAGCCGATGAATGACCTCAGCTCCGTGACAGTGGTGGGACGTGGCCAGTCAGCCACAGCAGAGACCTTACTGGGTTCGGTGGACACTCCCTCTCGAGAGATGAGGTGGCCCAGGTATTGCACCTCCTTCTTGAAGAACCTACATTTCTCCAGTTTCACTTTGAGCCCTTCCTGGCCCAGACGGCTCAGCACAACATCCATTCGGCTCAGGTGCTCCTCTATAGAGGAAGAGAAGACAATTATATCGTCCGACGCTTCAACCTACAATCGGCCCGACGCTTCAACCTACAACAGAGGACTGTCAGCACAGCATCGTATTACCTCTTCACATCATGAGACTACACTACATACCTGTATGATGCAAACGGCACACACACCACCCTGGCCCGATGCGTCAACCCGCAGGACGCACAGCGCATACACCCGCGGACGCTACGGCGTGTTGGAGCTGCGAGCTGGCCGCGCTTGCTTCGGCAGAGGAAAGAGAGACTAAATAATATAAACCCCCCCGCATTAGCGGGTGAGGACTCAGCTGCACTACAGGTGCCGGTACGGGGCGTGTCACACACCTGCCGCGATTGCCATGCCAGCTGTAAAACAGACAGACTGCGGGACACCAGATAACTAAAATGCAAACAGAATATAAACCATCCGGTTACATTCACTATATATTTTCTTCACAGCTCTATTTTATTTTATTGCATCACCCACCGCCACAGGGTTATCTGAAGTATTCTTGTTCTCTGTTTGGTCAAAGGGCTTTACTGAAGCATGACAATTATCATAGACTGATGTACAGAGGTGATCTGTATCAATACAGCATGCACATTCTAACCCAGGGTAAACCTGGGGTTTCATACATGTGTCTTATGGCCTGCCTGCCCTAAGGCATCTTGGCACCCTCTGCTGGCTAATTTAATTTAATTTACATGTTTTTTTATCTGTCTACTCTGGAATTTACATCTTTCATTTTATTATGTTTTCTCTTTACTTGTAGTGACTTAATGGGTCAAAAACTGTTAGTTAAGGGAGGAGACCCCGGAGCTCAGTTTAGCTGTTAGTTGCAAGCTGGAGAGCTCAGAAGGTGTTTTTTTCTATGTTAGTAGCCCTCAGATTTGTCACAATGTTATTGTCTTGTTTTATGTTGTTTTGTTCTGCTTTATGTGTATTTGTTTTTTTGTTTTGTTTTTGTTTGTTTTACCTTCCTCTCCACTCTCTTTCTCCACTACTACAGAATACTTTAACGTCATGCAGTATCATTCTAACTTCTTAGAGTTAGACTATAACTCATTATTATTCTTCCTATGGCTAATGCTGTAAAGACAGATACTGGAGTGCGTCTTATTTCTTGGAATACTAAGGGAATGAACAACACAGTCAAAATAGGTAAGGTCTTGACACAGTTACAGCACCTTCAGGAGGATGTGATGTTTCTGCAGGAAACACATCTCAAATCAGCCGACACCTCACGTATTAAGAGGGCGTGGATCAGCCACTTCATTTCATTCAAAATTTTCAGATAGAGTTAGAGGGGCAGCCATCATCATTCATAAAATGGTCCTGTTTGAGCAAAATAATGTAATCCTAGATACTGACGGCCACTGTGTCATAGTTTTGGGCACACCAGTGGTTTTAGGTCGCACTCACACTGTCCATCCGTACCGTGCCCAAACAGGTTTTACGGGGAAAAGTCTAGGCGGTGGTCTTTTGTAAAGCACGTTTGCACATGTACAAGCATGAGCGTGCGCACGTGTATGAGCACGAGGCCTACGGCGGCTCTGACTTCATTTTATGTGCGCCTGTTCGGACATAGAAAAAAAAACACTGAGGTCTATGGAAAGATTTGTAAACAAAGCGACGCATCGCAATGATGTCAATCAATGTGTGTGACGTGTTACAGCATGATGATGTATAGACAGGCAAGAATCATTCGTGCGAGGCCTATGCAGTGTGAGTACAAACGAGCCTGGCCCCGCGGGGGGAGAGGGAGGGGGGGCAATCTCAATCAGATGGAATTACTGGTAACGACTCAAGCAAACGGACAACAGATTACGAGTGCAGTCTGCATATGCGGCAAGGTCTACAAGAACTCAAGAGGTCTGAAGATCCTCCAGACTAGGATAGCCTGCCTTTGGAGGGGACAAGTGATGCAACGCTCGGGAACAGCAGCTGATGCAGCAGGTTTTGCTGTGCCAGATGCAGAACCTGGTCTGTCGGATGAGGATCCAGGTCCGGAATTCCCCCACAGTACCCGGAATCTCCAAGCAACACAAATCCCCCCACAAAGCAGGAAATCGCATCATCATCAGGTGAAGTGGCCTGTCGCTAACAGCAAGGAGTGGTCCAAGCTGGACAAGGATGTAGACAAAACCCTGGAAGCCATTTCAAAAGGTGATGATGACCAGAAACTCCAAACCATGTGCTCCCTCATTATGAGCATAGGAGCTGAACGTTTTGGAGTGGAACAGAAGCAAGGGGCAAGAAACTCAGCAAAGCCCAATTGGCGAGAAGTCAAGATAAGCCAGCTGAGGCATGATCTGAAATCCTTGGGGCGCCAGTTCAAGGCAGCCAGGGATGAGGAGAGACCAGCCCTGTCAGACCTCACTAATATCATGAGGAAGAAGGTCATCACATTGAGGAAGGCAGGATGGCACAGAAGGAAGACCCATCATCTCAATGCCACCTTCAGTGACACTTCAAGAGACCAAGAGCTTGGCCCTTGCAAGGCACTGTTAACTCCTCTGGAACCAGTGTCCCACTTCAACAGTGATGAGCCCACCCTGTCAGAGGTAAAGGAAGCTGTCAAAGCTGCAAGATCTAGTTTGGTTACCGGTTCCCAGTGGCACTCCCTACAAGGTTTACAAGCAGGAGACGCGTCAACTGATCCAGGACGAGATTAATGCAGAGGTGGAGGAAGAATGCTGCAGCAAGATGGTCGGAATGTCAAAGCAAGGGGCATGGACAAGATGGGAGCACGCTGAACCTTGCAAGCTCACCTGGGCAGAGCTCTGGAGAGCTGAGCCTATGCGCATTAAATTCCTCATACAATCTGTGTATGACGTGCTCCAAAGCCCGGCCAATCTGCACTCCTGGGGCTTCGCAGACACTCCAGAGTACAAGCTGTGCCAGAGGAGGGGCACTATGAAGCACATTCTGAGTTGTGCCCAAAAGCTCCAGAGGAGGGACGGTATCGTTGGCGCCACGACAAAGGAGGATTCAGACATGGTGTTAACATCGGAGTCAACTAAGCAAGTGGTGCTCATGGAACTGGGAGGACAGGATTGATGAAGCGAATGAGCGCAAGAGGGCCAAATACTCGGAGCTCACCACAGAGGTGTGAGGTGTATTCAAGGTCTTCTAAGTTTGTCCCAGTCTATATGCATGTATCATTCAATCATACAGTATATTATCACTGAGGATCTTATTTTAACACATTATCAAAATATTTTTAGACTACTATCAAAGAATAAGTATTTTAACATATGAAAATGGTATAATTTGAAAATGGTATTATTGAGTCACTGACATTTTCCCAGGACTAATAACTAAGAGGAACGTTCAATAATGTGTGTGTATTCACTGTTAAATTCATACTCTGCCTGATTTGAATATTTATATAGAAAATGATCTCTTGTCTTTGGAGGCAAAGGAAAGAGGGAGTTTCTTCCAGCTTAAGCAGGTAAATTAATGCATCTCATTATCCATGCCCCACCTTTGCACTTGATAGTAGTAGACCCAACTGTCTCCTCAGATTTCTTGAGAAGATTTCTAGAAGATCTCCTCAGATGATTTCCTCAAACCTCTCACTTCTTCCTACTTGGTCTTGTCTATTGTACAGTCTTTTATTTTCTAACATCTATCTAGTTTATTTTTTGTCTTTAGTTTTATAAGTAACTTTGTTATATTATGTATATAAATATATTCATACTTTTGTACTTAAACCCCCCAAACCCCAGACGGTGTCTGTGAGCTTTCATTTTGTTTTGCAAAGTTTTGAGGTTACTGTTTTTACAAGAACAAACTTTTTCAGATTAACATTGATAGAAATTGATTAATACAATTAATTGATTAATTTAATTGACAAGAGAAACTGGTAGGAAAGTATTCTTTTAATTCTTGCAGGTGACTAGGTTTCCATCGGGCTTAGTCCACAATGTGGAATCCACATTACCTGTCTATACGGTGGTGGTGCCCCCTTTTTGATGAAGAATAATTAATTAGCCTAATTTATACTTAATAAGGTTATTAATCAATTTATTATAATACGTGTAGTTTTCTCGTCTTACCCTACATTAGTATCCTTATCCTGAGTTTGATCATATTCAGGATACGGTGGATTAGCTGTTTACATGTCACAATATCACATTTTATATCAGAGTGCAACAGAGTTTTGTTGTTGAGTCCACATGCCAAGATAATCACCAGTCACATTTTGTTTTACGTATCTCCTTGGCATATACATTTCAGCTGTCAGCGCTGTGCCAGTATGAGAAGTACGACGGCGTATAAGGGCGAAGTATGAAAAAAAAAAAAAATTAAGGGCCCAAGGGGGTAATATTTCAAGAAAAATGTTGCAGATTTATGAGATTAAAGTGGCAAATCTATGGGAAAAAAGTAAAAAATGTATTAGATTCAAAGTCAGAAAAATAGTGTTTTATTTTTCTCCTCCAGTGTTTTGTTTTATGGTACGTATATCTTTTGGGTCCATGTATACTGATCACAAAAATTAAAATCACTAAAAGAAAAACCAACAGTTTTTTTCATATTCTCCAACCTGAAGTTTCCATTTCCGTAGTAAAGCAGCTGTGAGGACGGTGCTGTGTCGTGCTGTGTAATTAAAACCTTTTTTTCATACTTGGCCCTAATACGCTGAAGAGTATGCTGAGCACAGCATTATATTAAATTTGTCAAAAATGTTATCTAATTGTAGTCGGACTGGATGACAGAATTTGGTGATTCATTTCACCTTTTCAGATGTGCTGAATTGGTTATATTTTGTTAAAGTATTTATCACTAACTTTTGCCAGGTATTCTGTGTTTGTTGTGCCCGCTGTACCTACTTGACTGACCAATGGGTTTACGTGTTTACTGATCAGACAATAAAGGTCCACACAGAAATCCACGTAAGTGTCGGTCCTTGTTTCACACAACACAACGCAGACTGAGGTGGCACAAGAACTGCAGCTAGCTTATCCAGGTTCCTAAAAACTTTAATATGATGTTTACATGTGCAAAACAAAACTGGGATATCCCAACAAGTCTAAAGGTTTACAGCCATGTTTGCAGCTCCGTGAGCTAACACAACACGAAAAAAAAAACTGATCATAACAAAGATACTACTGTGCATGTAAAGAACCATTCATTTTCTTAATACTATAACAGCTCAGTCATACTGTGTCTCCTGTTTTGGAGTGAAGTTTAAGACTTAAAAAAAAATACTTTGACAAAAAACATTACATTTAAATTTGTGAAACCGTGAGCACTTTTCTCCTGAAGCTGAAACTAAGACTCATTTAATAATATGAAAACCAGAGACGAACCCTGCTGCTTGTCCACAGACACTAAATGTTAGTGGGATTTTATGCACAGTGGACATGCTGAGGGGGATTTTTAAGGGGAAATGGACTTTCTGGTTCAGGCGGTTGAGTTGTAAGCTCATTTGAATGTTAAAGCATGAAGAAGCTCTTCCTCTGTCGGGGGAAATCCTTGATTGGTGTCTGTTCTCATGAGAGGGTTTGTTCATGTTTGCAAATGCAAATTGGCTTCGATGGGCGTGAAAGAAGAAACTTGATTTCTTTCCCTTTTTGGGCTTTAGTGGCCCACATAAGCATATGAATGCTTCTCCGCCGTTCAGTGTGTGCACGTGCGTCTCTACTGAAGATGCACTGATGTTTAAAACTGTGTCATCTGGTAAAATCATCAGAGCACAGCGAAACGCCACTGGGATATCACCAATCACAAGCTCAACACTCTAAAGACAGAGCAATGCACAATCAAGTTCCTCCTAAATGAGAAATTCTTTCTTTGCCTTAATTACCACCTTCATTTGGTATTTCCCTCGTTAAAGACGAATACAAGTGAACATGAAAGAGGTTTGGATGAAAAACAAGAGGTACACAGACCCCTCATCATTTCTCTGGGCCTCTGGGCTTTGAGTTTATGGCCCGAGTTCCTGCTTTGTAAATAAACAACAAACAACCGCTGCTCTGCTTTTACTTCACCAAAGGGAATATCTCAGCATGTGTGTTTAATGAATGTGGATCTGTCCTTGTGTATCTGCATGAGAGTGGAGTTTGAGAGTTTTTGTGTGTCTAATGAATGTTTTAGTTGACGTATGTGTCTATTAGTATGTTTGTGTGCATGTAAGCGTTTTGGGTTTGATGTGTGTGTGTGTTTGTGTGTGTGTGTGTGTGTGTGTGTGTGTGTTGTGTGTGTGTGTGTGTGTGTGTGTGTGTGTGTGTGTGTGTGTGTGTGTGTGTGTGTGTGTGTGTGTGTGTGTGTGTGTGTGTGTGTGTGTGTGTGTGTGTCCTTGCCAAAGAATGGAAATCAGGCACCAACAAAGCGTCAGTGTATCCAGTCAAAGCGAACTTGTCATGTTTAACACACTCTGTGCCTCCATTTCAAAACAAGAAATGTTAATAACAACAATTACACATGTCAGGGTGCTGTTATTATTAACATGTATGCTCTTGCTAAGCAATTGTTTTTGGACCCAAAATGACAAAATGACACAACATTTTTGCAAGAGTTGTCTGCACAACGGGGAGCTCTCACATTTAGGAACAATGTTTCTATCATTCATTTAACAGAGTTATAGCTCAGCTACAGTGAGGAAGAAGACAGGCCCCATTTAATTCAGACAGCTAGGCTGAAGGAGTGTTGAGGGGGGAAGGGAGCAGCCATAGGGTTTTTTTTACACTCTGTCACATGTCCTCCCTGCACCTTGTGCTGCAATCGCCTCTCTCTCCTCCAGTGTTGCTGGAGACGATGAGCACTGAAAACACCCCATCTGCCATCGCATCCAAATATGATGGATAAATGGTATCATGGATGAAAAACAGCAAAGGTGTGAGGAAGGATAACAAACAAAAGCATCAACAATTATAGATAAGGATGCCTTTGTTTTCAGCACTCAGGTGTCCTATTTAGTGAATAACATAAAGGAAGATCAGGAGCAGAAGAGCAGAAGCAAAAATGCTTTTTAAATTAACCCAATACTCCATATTAGAAGTCCTGCTTTTAAGTATTATCAGCGTTCTTAAAGATAAAGTACTTATTTATCAGATGTTCCCTTTCATACTGTACTTCATGCATTATAATATTATTTATTCTTACTGATGGCTTCACATGTAAGCAGCACGTAAAGGTTGCAGCTGGTCAAGATGGAACATTTATTTATTTTTAGTAGACTGACTGTTTAATCAAAGCTTAAAAAATGTTATATTGCATATTTTCTTTCAATATGACAAAACCCCGAGCCCTGCCAATGATTTTACTGGTCTTAACTATTTTCCTGTTTGTAATTCATGTTGATTGTTGTGAAGCCAAAGACAAGTTTCCAACCTAATTAGGCCTACTTAATATACTGTTGAGTAATTCATTATTAAAAAAGTTTATCATACTTGGGACTAAGCTAAACATATGTTTCATATGTAATAACTAGCTATCAAATACATTAATTGAAGTAAAAAGTAAAATATTGACATTACAGTATAAAGTGGCCTAAAATCGAAATGCTAGAAAAGTAGTAATAGAAATACCTCAAAATGTACTTAATAACAGTATTTGAGTAAATACTCTCCACTACTGAAGGCTACTGAAAATTACAATGTAAATATGAATACTTGACTTTGGGTATGGATGATTTGAAGTGGCGAGACCCGTGAGAGTCGGTGCCTCAGTGACGCTCTGTCTGCAGAAAACAAGCTGAACTGTGTTTTCATGTTGCCCCCGAGGAGCAACTGGTTAATAAAAGCAGCGGGACAGTCTGTAACACCACGAGCCCCCTGGGGACCGGCTGCCTCCATTGACACACACACACACACACACACACACACACACACACACACACACACACACACACACACACACACACACACACACACACACACACACACACACACACACACATACACACACACACACGGTCATGTACTTGCACTTTCATATGGACATACAGCTGCCGGGCATATATGCAGTGAGTCAAGCTCTGTCTCTCTCTCTTTCTCTTTTACACACAGAGCAGCTGGGAGCATCTCAGGCCGGGTGAAGCTTGAATATTTCTATTTAAGCTCACAAAGGGATGCAGACACGAACCAATGAAAGTGTTGTTTAGGGAAAAAGACATCTGCAAGGGATTTGAACTTGAAAATCAAAGTGTTTGACCTCTCTAAAACAACTACTTCGAGCCCTTGGCATACAAAAATGCCTGGAGAGGATTTTATCTGATAATACACGTGCTTTAGTAGCACGATGCTGCTAATTTTAGCTTCTCAACAATCTTAGAATGACACAATTGCTTCCTAAAAGGGTGGAATTCCTTCTAATTTGAAAGTGAACCCAAATAATATATTTTAAAAGAGGAGTGTACAGCAACGCTAGTGGCTCTGAGGCACAATGGTGCTATGAGCTTATGCTAATGTCAGCAAGCTAACATTATCACAATTACGGCATTAAGACGGACATTTTTGACCATGTTCAACACCTTAGTTTAGCGTAATAGCATGCTAACACCAGCTAATCAACACTAGATTCAGACTACTTTATTTGTCCCTAGAAGGGCAATTCATTTGGAGCCTATCTAGTTCATAAACAACACAGCAACATGAAAAGTGAAGAGATCCCAAAATTATTACAGTTACATTAACAAAATGTATTATTTGTGGCACTGAGCATTAAGCTTGTTGTCATGTTGCTCTATGCTGCAGATGGCACACACACGCACACGCACGCACACACACACACACACACACACACACACACACACACACACACACACACACACACACACACACACACACACACACACACACACACACACACACACACACACATACACACACACACATACACACACACACACACACACAAACACACACACACACACACACACACACAGCCCTTTAAATTTCACATATTTAATTAAATTTAGCTACAAGCCAGAGAACACAAATGTCCTGACTCATTTTCTTGTGCAAATAGGGCAACATAAGCCTACAGGTTAGAATAGTGGGCTTGTGACAGAGATGTATATACCAACTGGAAAAACTGGGGGAGTGTATGAATGAGTAATGTTCTCCCATAGGGAATATTACTGTTGTGCCTTTGAGCAAGCCAGTATAGCACTATGATGTTGGTGGGCAGCTCCCATTGGTGAATGTTTGTAACTGAACTCAGTTTGTCCTGTGGTTTCATTTGGTTTCTGTGTCATTGCAATTTTTCAAGATCTGTGGCTCAGCGAAGCTCATTTGATTCTCCTGATCTGAATTTGTTGCTGATGGATTAGCTAAATAAACTAAATGCCATCAGTACATATATTAATCGTTAGACTCTTTTGTACTGTAAATGGGTTACACAAATATTTGTTAACATAATGTTTACATGCTTACTGCACTACTGGGCAAAGTGAATAAAAAATTTAAAAGAGATCTAAATGGTTTTAGGCATGAAGGTTAACATGAGGCTGCATTAAGTCTAAAAGTGATAGATTTGTTGTGATGTCTTTATCTTAAACTACAGTATTAGCGCCACATCGTATTGCACACAACCTCATCAAAAACATTCTGGGCTGTATGGGAGCCACAGCACTGATGTGAAAGAAAAGGACATCTTGTGTTCAGTGGGTCATTGCTACTTCACCAAGAATTGTTTGGAAATTCTTGTCACTGCTGCAAGGTGTTGGATACAGCAGTGACAGAAATATGAAAATTTCTGGATCTAAGTTGAGAGGTACACCCATCTGGGGACCATCGCATGCATTCCAGTTGCGATGACACATAAAAAGGAAGCTGTGACACAGAAAAAAGGCCAGCAGAGATTGTAGCCTAATGGGTTAGTGTTTTAGTAGTGTGTTTTTCTCACCAGGAGATGATGTGATGTAAGGCTCCACAACAGCGGCTTTCAGCCATCAGTGAAACCTTTCCCTGGTCTGCCTTCATATGCATTGACAGAGTCTCCTTGCATATTCATGTGCTGAGGGAAAAGGATTTTGTTGCTCTGAGAAACTGGTAAAAGTCAGCTGTTAAATGTTTAATGGCCGCCGCTGTGCTGAACTTTCAGGATAAAGGAATTGGACGTAGAAGAGGATGGAAGAATTTGAGGAGGAGACATGGTGGACATTTACATGACATAAATGGGCTCAGGATCTTTCTCTAAGCTGCCCAACACTACCATAAATACATATACAATGGGTATAGAAAAATAAGGCTGCAAATAAAGCTAAACCCCTTGCAGCAGGGAAGTTGATCTGAGACATGACACACTTGCCTAGTTGTCTGAAGTGAGTATAGTTATTAACTGTTCGTAGGCAGTGACGTGTTGAAGCTAATTTAAAAAAAGTTGCTTCTCATTGCAAGTGCTTCCTGAAGGATTATGCTCTTTACTGATGTCATGTTACATGATTTCTGGGTAATTGAGTCCATCAAACATTTAAAGTTTCAAAGTTATATGTTGCTACTACTTGGGGCTGCAATAGTGCAACGTTTCCTCTTGCTTTAATGTGGGGTGTGTCCTGATCTGAGATCTGAAATTATGATTTTAGAGTATATGGGAAACAGGTGACACAAATTTAAAATAAGATGCATTCATATTTTAAGCATTTAGATGAAGCTTTTATCAAAATAGCATTGTTATTTACTTTAACAGGACACATTCCTGTGAGTGGACACAAATTGGCTGTTTTGGAGATTGAAACAACGATTCTCAAATTACAGGATGGCCTCAAACCACCAAGCTTTCTGGAAGAGAAACATTTTCAAAAGAAATATTCATTCATCATAGTTAAACTTGATTCAATATAAATATATGGATATGTACAATCATCAGAGCTGCAGCTTCTGTAACAGTTCATGTACTTTATTATTTGTAAACTGAGACTTTGACAGAGCAGCTCAGAAATACAGTTTGCTTTAGCAGCCAACTTTGACTTCCAGGATATGACTTTTACAACACGTGTGCCCCCCAAAACTCCCAAAATGATGAAACGGCAGAGATCCAATAAAAACAGTACATAATTATATGACAAGCTTGCGCATCCCTGCAAATATATTAAAACTGTTGTACTGTGTGGATTTGCAAGAGTTCTGTTTCAGACCGGGTATTTTGGGGCTCTTCACCACCAGCTGTATCCTTCTCTTACTATAGTCTCAGTCTCACCACACTGGGTTTGTTTTGGACCAAATCAAAGTGCCCTCTAATCGCCAGGCTGCAACAGCTGTACTGTGCTCTGGGCAGGGCTGTGCCGTGCTGTGCTGCTCCAGGGGGGTTAAAGTTGAAACCCAAATCTTTAATTTAGGATATATCTGGGGTAGTTAATCACAGAGCTGAGAGAAGTTGAGGTAAACTGAGGGTCATTAATTACTGTACTAACACACACACACACACGCACACACACACACGCACACACACACATGCACGCACTCACGCACACACACAGTGACACAAATGCTCACACACAGTGACACACATGCTCACACACTCTGCCCTCCACTTCTCATCAGGCTTTCTCACTACTGCTGTTCCTCCTTGGGGGCAGCGCTGGATGTCTAATCTCATCCCATCACCCTTCTTCTTCCCCCTCCCCGTATTCAGACTAAAATACAGGGCAGATAAGCTTCCCTCCCTTTCCTCCCACTTCTTCTTCACCTTTGCCTACACTCTTCGTTAAAAGCTACAGCTGGCTGAAAGAGATGGTCATAAAACCTGGTGTCATTTTTAAGATAGAGTCTAAAGTTTCTGATGTTATTGCAAATTATTTCTCACCTTCTTAACTGATTCAACACATTGGTTGTGTTAGCAATATGTCAATCATACCCCGACTATGTGCACACAGCAATTAAGTCATTCTTTAACAATCACACACACACACTGAGCTATAGGTTACCATGTCCGTTACTGCTATTTTTGGACTGATGCTGCAGGTATTCCACGTGGCATCCCGATTGCAATTGTTAATTTTAATTTGATATATTTAAAAATGTGGCCCGGGAAAGGGAAGTTTGGGGTACCCTGCTAAAGCTGCTGCCCCCGCTACCCGAGATGAGAAAAAAATTATTTAAAAAAAATATATATATTTTTCAATCCAAGACAGAATGTATTTTTTAAGATTTTGGGTGTTATAGCAGCAACATACACAGAGATCTATCTTGGACTCTGTTCCTCTCTTATATCTAAGACTGTTCGTAAGCAGCCACAGCAGTAATGCTGGTATTGTTTTGTCCTTGTGTGTCTGTGTGTCATCATGGTAAAATGTAGTTCTGGAGACACAGACTGAAGCGTGAACTACCACAGAGGCAGTGTTTTATATGTTTGTCTGTCTCTAGTTGTGTAGTTGAGATAAAAATGAAGGTTGAGTTCAAAGATGAGTGTGGTCAGAGCAAAGGCGCCAGAAGAAGAGCAGTATGAAGTAGGGAAAGGGCCATGGCCCCACAATTTAAGTCCTTGGCTAGATTTGGTGTTGTGGCTGGTGTGATCCCATCGCCGGATGGTCTTTAGTTTCATTCAAACAGTTCTGACCACATTTCCTCTCTCCTTTCCCCCGTAGATGACCCTCAGATCTGCAAGCTATCAGATCCACTGTATCTATTTCCAAAAGTCCTTTTTTTTCTTTTTAGCAAATATTTGGCATTTGAAATAAAAGTTGTGTGGTTCTGACTGAACATCTATTTAGGAGTTTTACTTAAATAACCTTATTAACTCCAAGCTACCACCCAGAGTATGTTGTTAAATACAATTGACAGAAAATGAAACTAAAGTTAGTTAATAGAATAGATCCAAATCATCATACAAAGATTTTATTTTTGGCTGGAGGGTCGGGTTGTATATCTTAAATCCTTGCATCGGCCCAGGTCTTGAACATTTCTTCGTTATCCTGTTGGTGGTTTTTCTCCTTTGTTCTCTATCATTTTTAAAGATGATGTTTTAGGTTATGTACAATTGAGATGGAGAGAGACATGAAATACAGATTTTAGTTGGATTCAGACCATTGACATGGTGCACTGGACCCATACTAAGCTTTCATATCAAAATGTCTATCCAACTGGTGATTAAAATACAAACCTTTTAAAAAAGCAAGAAATCAAAAAATGTAGATGTTTTTTTCAATATCAGCATATTTATGGGCTTATGGCTTACTTACAGCAGCTCCCCTGAGAAACAACAAGAATAACTTTCTATTTAATTCTACTAAGATGCAGACAAAGAAGTCTGCTTCAGCAATAAGCGTGTAAAAAATACTTACTGGGAATATGAAATAATTTTTTCTAAAAATCCAACTTTGCAGTTTATACTAAGCCGTTCTAATTTGATGCATCATCATGAGCATGAAAATACTTGACAACTTCTCACGCTGTGCAGTGGAGGATTTGTCTCTCAATTTTACTTTTTATTCAGCATGGAGTGTGGAGGTATAGATGAGAGTTAGCAGCAGGCTCTCTCTACCCATGACATTTCAGCTGTGACTATCAGTGTTCATCAAACTTCAGCCGAGACATTTTGTGTGTGTTGTTTTGTCTCGAGGCGACTGTGTTACCAAACACAATGGTCTGCCACTGAGATGAAGAACAGAGGAGATAGTGGAGAAGGAGAAACAGAAAAAAAGTGGGAACTGCAGGAGGAAATTGAAGGGGGTTGAGATAAAGAAAAAGAGGGAGGCAGGAGCAAGTAAAAGGGTGATGAAAGAGACTTGGTGGAGGGTGTTCATATTATAGCTGGGTCGGCAGCAGGGCTTAAGAGCAAGAAAAGTTTAAAAAAACTTTAAAAAAAAGAGTAATGTTTTGTTTGAGGGTTCTTTTAAATTGGGCCACCCGTTCATTATTTAACCAAGTAAAAGCTGCAACTCGAAAACTCTTACTCATTCTTCCACCCATATGAATAATTAACCTTATGGACTAGAGGGCAGAGAAGAGGAATAACATAACTGCTGAGTCACAACGATGGTAAGAAGTAGAGTTTTCAGTTTTCAGAGAATAATTATCAAAAAACAGCTGATTCAACAATATTGGATGTCTTGGCATCACCTGGGTTTTCCAAAGAAGTCATCTATCCCTCCTCTTGTTCCCTTCGTCCTCTTTTCCTCTCTGTTCCTCATCCTTCTCTCTAAAGAAAGTCAGTGATGCAGAACACTCCAGCATACATGATGAGGACGACTTTGGCTTTTGTGGGTCACACAATCCTGGGGAAGAGGATGTGGTTGTGATACCAGACAGAATTGGGGCCATGATTGGTGAGTCCTTCCCTTAAGGCCACATGAAGGCTGAGAGAGGAGAGGATCATGGGAGAAGAGCAAAGCAGTATGAAGTTTTCCTACTTCAACTCTACTGGATATAAATTATGTTCAGATGCAACTAATCTGCATTAATAACTTAAACTGTACTTGATCATTGTATTTTAAACCACTTCATACTTCTACTTCACAACATTTCGAGAGATAGAGAGAAAACCGAAGCTCATAAAATATGATGCATTGTTGCATAATAAACTAATGTAGTAAAGTTTTATTCATGTAACGTTTTGTAACATTTATTCACTTCATATCATTTCATTCTAATGGAATAGCCACAGTGTTTTGTGTTTTTGGTGGTGTAGCACGAAGCATAGGGGAATAAGCAAACTACAGTTGCATCGTATATCCAATGCACCCTTTGATCTTAGAGGGGGGTATTTAAAGTGTCACCACCCCGCCCCGTTAACCATAGACACACCTGGGGTCCATTTCACAAAGCAGGTTCAACAAACTCTGAGTCTAACCCTGAACTCTGAGTTGATACTGTGAGATGGGAAACTCTGAGTTTTCCGTTCCAGAACAGCTGATTTGAGTTAGTTTTATTAACTCGGAGTAGTTTCACCCGGAGTTAAGCGCGTGCACCACAAGCATAAAAAGACAGCATCAATGGAGCCCCGATTCGACAAGTCACCATGGCAACGGAGAAGAGAAGGGTTACGTTTTTCACACCACTGGAATTAGAAATATTAATGCACTCAAACGGTGAGTTTAAGCACGTATTCAGACGAAAGTGTAACACCGCTGCAGCAGCAAACGAGAGGGAGACGGCGTGGGAGAACGTTGCTGCTCGGGTCAATGCGTAAGTTTAAATGTATCACAATAATATCCCAGGGGGGCACTGCTTGAGTGGTAGCCTATTCATTTATTTCATTTAGGTGCATTCCTGCGGGGGAGAAACGCACTTGGCAGCAGCTTAAGATGAAATATAAAAACATTGTTCAAACAGGTAAGACCTCGGCACAGTCTCATGGGGGCACCTCATTTTGAGTGTGTACAGTACATGTATGTCACTTATAGTAACATAATGCTGTTTTCACACACGTCTTCTCATCTATATCATGTTCTGTTAATTAATTAATCCTATTTAAACTAACAGACTTTTACTCAGCCATCAGAAAGAAAGCAGATTCCCGTAAAATGGGAGGTGGCCCAGCACCGCCACCTCTAATGAAGGCAGAGGAGCTGGGCCTAAGCCAGAATTTAGGAAGGGCCACTGGCTGAGGGAATCCCTGGAGGGAGCTTATCCTCTGAGCTCACCCCCCAAGACACAAGTGCTTTTATAAAATATAATATGCCTAGACCATGTATGTATGTAAGTATGTATGTATGTATGTATGTATGGACCTTGTAGCAGACCTTGTAACTGTAAGTAGGCAATACAATAGTTTAATTATACTGAAACCTATCACTCAGCTTCCCATACTTCCCCAGTCCGCATGTCAAAGTGTCCTTGGGCAAGACACTGAACCCGACATTGCTCCCTGTGCTGTGCATGGGTGTGTAAATGTGGTGTGAATGGTTAAATTAGATTAGATGGTATGTAGATGTCCACTGCCATCTGTGTGAATGTCTGTGTGAATGGGTGACTGTGACAAGTAGTGTGAAAGCGCTTTGAGTAGTCAGAAGACTAGAAAGGCGCTATATAAGTACCATAAATCCATTCAAGTCCATCTAGGAAGAAGAGGAAACTGTATCTGCTGCCTTTACTGAGGGGGGTCTTGATAGCCCTACAGAGGTAACATCTTGATGTGTTACTGTTCTCTTTCCATTTCCATTTCTTAATAATCTGGTGGAAAATAGAGTGACATATAGCCTACACTAAAGTATTAACACATTGTCATCCTTTTAACAGGGCATGGCTGGGCAGCAGCAGGAAGGTCCCTCAACTTCCACTGCCCAGACTGACACAGTGACATGGATGTTCATTCTGTGGCATTTATGTATTCCAAATTACCAGTCAAAGACATTTATAAAATTCACCTGCTGAAAAAAATAAAAAAACTGACAAAGAAATGCAGTACTTGGACCGACAGATTAGGGGGGCAGACCTAGAAATTGAAATACTGGAGCACAAGTTAGAGGTAGGTGCATGGTCAGAAGTGAATTTTGTTAATTATGTTAACTATTGGAACATTAACTGAACTAGCTGTTGTATTTGCAGGAAATAAAGAAGACCAAATGAAATGTGTAGAATGTCTTTATTTGACTGCTGTAGTGGTGATAATGGTGGTGATGATGGTGGTGACTCAATCACTGAAGTGATGATGGCATATGGTGTCTCTGACTGCTCTGCCGTCATAGCTGACAGGTGGATGGGGTCATCTTCAGGGCCTTTAATTTAAAGGGCAGGGTGTTGCTCTCCTCTAATAGTGGCAATATTATGAAGAACAACACATGCCACAGTAATATCACAGGCCCTCTCAGGGGTCACCCTGAGGTGATGTAGGCACTGGAAACCGGCTTTCAGCAGACCTATGGTCATCCCAACGTGGGCTCTCGTCCTGCAGTGAGCCCGGTTGAAGTTCTGTTCGGGGCCTGGTTCAGGGTCAGGGTAAGGGGTCAGCAGCCTAGGTTGGCCTCGGTAACCCCTGTCACCCAGCGGATGACCATCAAACTCTCCTGTAATGTATAATGGATACATAGTATAATAAAAGGAGAGAGACAAGTGGATTATACAGTATTGTACAAATCTTTAGACTGCTTACCATGTTGCAGTCTGTTGCTCAGGTTAGACTCCCGATACATCCTTGAGTCATGAACAGACCCAGGCCACTTGGCCTCCACACTGGAAATGATGTAAGCAGCATCACATACGATTTTGACAGCGCAGAGAATGACAGATGTTGAACTATGATGCAGTCTTTAACATTTTGAAACAGTAGTCAATCCACATGTACCTGCACATTTATGCTGTGAATGACTTTCTATTCACATAATCTACTTCATTATGTGATGGAGCCGTGATGGGGATGTGTGTGACATCTATGCAGCCAATCACACTGGGAAATCGTGAAAGAAATTCAAATTAATAATCCCAATTTTAATGAAAATGGTCACCATCTAATATAACTTCTAAAGTAGGTCTACTGACTGATTTTTGCAATGATTTTCTCAGAAAACTGACGTAACTATAGTAGAACTATACTACGCCAAAACTCGCCCGCTGACTGAATGAATGAGGAAATCAAACACCGTGTGTGGCTGAAAGAGGGCGGAGACAGAGAGAAACTTGAGGTTTGCTGAGAAAAACCTGGTCCCGACCAGGTTAGTTTCAGAGAGCATGTTACCATGGTAACTGACCGAGAGTTGAAGTTACCTCTCTCTGTGAAACAGGCTAGAGTTACCCCTCTCTCTCTGGTTTGAGTTACCTCCCTTTTTGAAACGGAAAACTCAGAGTTTCCCTCATTTCAGCGTTAACAGGCTCAGAGATTTCACTAAACCTGCTTTGTGAAACGGACCCCTGGAAACACCTGCTTCTGATGGAGCTAACTTGCTAACATATTGATAATGTAGGTCCAGGATTGGGTTGTGCAGGGATAGGTGTTTGCTGACATTAAGCTGCTTTTTTGTGCATCAACTGTTTTCATTTTAATCCAGAAGTGGTATTTTCCTGTCCTGTCTGCAGTTGTGTACCACTATGGATCTATCACTCCCTCATATCTTAAAAGTAAGAACCAAGCCCCCACAACAGTAACTCTCTGGTTGATCCAATAAGGAAGTGCCAAAATCCGCAGTTCTCCGAGCATAATTAAACCTACTTAAGACTTGTTTACAAAAAAAGAAGAAGAAGAAGAAAAAGAATTCCTTTATTTGTCCCGCAACGGGGAAATTCAATTTTCACTCTATTATTGTTATTCATTTTACACACACAGGCCCAAAATAGACACACATGCAAAGACAGGACCTATATACATGCAATTATGGAGAGATGTTAGAGCGAGGGGGCTGCCAGTGACCAGCGCCCCGAGCAGTTGGGGGTTCAGTGCCTTACTCAACAGCACCTCGGCAGTGCCCAGGAGATGAACTGAATGTACTCATCTAGCAATTGTACTTACATTACACACACACCAATGAGATGGTCGAGGTATTCTGGATCGTCATACGTGTGTGTGAGTGTGCTGTCAGCTCATTGGTCACAGAGCAGAAGACGCTGAGAAAAAGTTAATCGTAAATTTTCTTATAAGGCTTCATTAATTCATTCATTTTATTGACAGTTTACATACTATTTTTGATTCTCACAGTAATACGGGACAAAGGGCTTCCCTTTTCAGCTCAATACGGGACACATACTTTAATAATAGCTACACTTACACCATGACTTGCAGTACAGCCTGCTATCAATGACACATACACTAGATGCTAATATGGAGGATTCGGACTGTGAGGGTCAGTGTTTTACAATATATGGGCATGGTACTGTGTTGAATATCAGTTTAAATCATATATCATAAATGCTGCCTGCCTGCACTTGAGTCGCAGAGCCAGTGTAATCTTCGCTAGAGACACGGAGTGCCATGTCAGTCTCTGCCCTCTACAAAATCCTGTTCCTGTTACAAAATAATGAAAAAAAAGACTCCTGTTCACTCCAGTTCCCCAAAAATAATCTCAACACTGACTCCCACTCCCTTTTATCTGGTAACGTGTTCTGTTAGCCTAGCTCCCGGGCAGTGGAGGACGTATCTCCATCCCCCCAACATCACATCAATGCCCTTCTTTGGTAAGAGGAAATGAGGAGGAGTCACAGTCTGACAAGATGGCAGCTCCCAGAGGTGAATATGATTGGACCAAGTTGAGAGAATCGACAGAGAGGCTACGTCCATTTTTTATACAGGCTAAGAACCAGCTGTCGAGTTAACGTGCATTGTGTGAGTTTTGGTGTGTTCTTGATGATGTCCCATGTATAGTTTGCTTCAGTGTTTTATGTTTTTGTTTATGGCACAGTGAGGTATGATGCTTTTAATGTTGTCGATTTTACATAGTGGTGGAATACGAATATTCATGTTTGAGTATTGAGTGTTATGTACTAAACTGCTGCTGATGTTGAGTTGTTTTCTACTGTCACCTTGTAAGCCGGATGTACAGAAGATAATATTTTTAATCAGCTTTAGAGTAGTTTTGTTCATTTGCATTCTTATTTTTCTGTAATACTGACCACATCAACATTCAACATGGTCACGCGCACACTAAATTACTATTCACTCACTGCTTACTTTACTGTTAATTAGCCTTCATGTGAACAGCTGAATTGCATTTTTTTCCTGCTGCTACGTTCAGCTGCATCACAATATATGCATATTCTAGCCCTGATCTGCATGGATAACTCCTGAAACTTGGACATTTCAGGCACAGATCCATTCATAAAATGTGTAACAGGGAGAATAAAAACTCAGTGGATTGTGGGAAATCTTCTTTGTGATCCATAAATTGAGAAGAAATTACATCAGGTGGTTGTATAAAATCCAATTCAATTCACTTGGCTTTATTGGCATGAATGTTATATAAACAATATTGCCAAAGCATAACATATTAATACATTAACACAAAATAAAATCATCATATTAAAAATATACAATTAATTGATAAGTGGTATATAACAATAAAAATCAATTCAAATCAAGAAACATTTCACAATTAGGTGCTATATTCATGGTGGGTCCCTCAGGTTGTGGCAGGCAGAGACATATTGAGCTGCCTGGGTAGCTGCTGTCCCTTCACCTAGGAAAACAGACAGATTCTCCTCTGGGCTCAACATTTCGAAGTGCAGAAGTCTCTTCACTATTTGTAATGGAGGTCTCTCAGTGAGAGTGAACTTCTCACAGTGAAGGAAGTCTCTACCTCCTTTGTATATCCATCTGCCCATTGTCACATTTCTATGCTTCCTGTGAAAATTAAACTTAAACCCTTCAACCTTTATTAAGAATTCATGGAGCAGATTGTTGTTTATACACCCGAAAAGACCTTACAGCATTCTAAATACACCGGAAATACATTTAACTTGAGGAGTCAACGACAGGCATCTTCCCCCTCAGTGTATGCATTCCTCTTTTCTCTTTAAATCTCTTCTGGCATTGAGACAGAGTTTGGGTTTTGAGAGACTGTTTCAAATGTCAGATGTCAGATGCCAATAACAGACGATGACTTATATCGAGTAACAGGACATAGTGTTAAATAACTGTCTGTGGGCGTTAGTCAGAACGGGAGATTTGTGTTTAATCTGGATTAATGATGACGAAGAGCCCCCATTGGCTTGCAGTTTATGATTTAATGAAAGTGGGGAAGAGGCAGACCCCCTGGGCCGATGTGCGTGTGTGTGTGTGTGTGTGTGTGTGTGTGAGCACAAACAGCCACCTCATGAGAGCAACACCCTGCAGAGATAAGACTGGTTGAGTACAAGGCTCAATTATTTACTGTTTGAAGGGTTTAAGAGAATTGGAAGGGCTTCATGAAAATTAATGTTTTTGTTGAGCGGGTGGAGAAGTTTAAACGTCCTCCACTGAGCCATTAGCAGGGGTCACCTAATCTGTGTGCATGTTGGTGGTGGTAAAGTCTTCGCCTCTGACTGGGGGCGGCTGGTGGCAGCAGGAAACCATCTCCTGTTTAATGGTGACGAACGAACTGATGCTGTTGAAGGGAGGGAAAAAAACCTTCATGCTGCAGTTCTGGGGATACTGATCTGAAGCTGCTGCGATGAGATGATCTCCTAAATTATCACTGAGAAAGTGTGAATGGAAACAGGACATAATGATATGTTGTGATGCCATCTTATCCCACATTATCACTGCAGCTTTTTTTTTAAAAAAGAAAAAAAATCCCATAGAGCTGCAGCTAAAGATACTAATTCATCTGATAATTATTTCACAGGCTCATCCTTTTGGTTTAGAAAATGTGGTAAAAGTTAACCACTGCCATCATAATTCACAAGTTGACCTATTGTTCTTATACCAACATGCAAATTGTATTATTTCTCCTTTAGAAATAATTCAACTAATTGGTGTTCAAAATCATAGGCAATTATTCTTCTGTCGACAGACTAAGATTTATCTACCCACTGTTTTATCTTTACATATTTAAAATTTCCTCATGTGTGCGTTTTGATTGAAACAAAAAACTAACATTGCCTGTAGCGGTTTATAGTGATTAGCGCCTTTGCCTCACAGCAAGAAGGTTCTGGGTTCGAACCTATTGGCCGGCCGGGGCCCTTCTGTGTGGATTGCGTGGGTTTTCCCCGGGTCCTTCGGCTTCCTCCCACAGCCCAAACACATGCAGGTTAGGTTAATTGGACACTCTAAATTGCAACTTCGTTTTGAGCTTTTGCTTAAGTATATTACAGCTCATGTTAGAGTTGTTTGTTATCCAAGGTGTGTGGTGGTTATTAAAGTGGATCAAATTAGTCTAGAGCAGCTTTTTCCAGTGTTTGTACTATTATCCACCAGCTTTAATTAGCTTTAATGTGCAAATACTTAAGGTAGTCCCAAGTCACATTTTACCATGTAAGGATATGTCTTCAGACTGCTTGTTTAGTCTGACCAACAGCCTTGGTGCAAAGATACAATGATATAAAACAGAAAAGCACAAACTCCTCACATATGACAAGCTGTTCAGTGATGCTTTAATACATTACTTAAAATGATTAGTAAATAATCATGGACCCCAACTGTAAATCATCGCTGTGGTATGGGATCTCACCCCCCAAGAAGATTACACAGGTGGGACTCAGCAGGAGTTGACATCACGTCTGCAAGTCTGTGGAAGACAAAGAGCAACGTCAGACTGCATTTGTACAAATACACATCAAATTCCTCAGATTCAGAGAAGACCAGGAAGAAGATCAAAGCGTGGAAACATTCCTGTGTATTGGTTCACCTGTCAGAGCACCTAAAAACATCCATCATAGCTTCAGAGGAGGGTGGTCTGTAGGGGGCCTCATGTTGCAGTCTGACCCAAAAAAAAAAATGGTGCGGTTTTCTGTCAGGTTCAAATATTCAGCACTGCTGGGATCGATCTTTAAACACAAGTTCTATGTTCGGGAACGTTTTTCCACTCATGAAGAACAAAAGAAAGCCGTTTTGGTGCATTTTGTCATATGAAGTGAAGGTAAACGGGTGCATTCTGCTCACAAATGGCAGTCAAGCAAGGCATAATGTGTTAGGCCTTGGCAAAAGGAGGACTCAAATGCAGTCAGGGAACAATTAATGGAGCCTTTTTTCTGACACTGTGTACCCTCTTTAGACAGAGCGATAAATAAACAGGCTACCAAACTCTATAATCGTCAGCTCGGTCGATGGAATTAACAAAGAGAACAGACATGGCAAGAAACACCAAACAAACTGAAAAATCGCTCCTGAGGGAGGAAAAGACATCAGGCAATAACTACACTGATCTGAATATCTATCTATGAAAAGTTACACAAAAGAAAATCACTCACAAGGAGGAAAAGAACAAAAGGCTCCAAACAAAAAAACATGTTGCACAGAGCTAATGAAAGTACAACTTAAAAACACTCCAAAAGGAGGAAAAACAAAAGCACTATGAAATTTAACTAACTAATCAAGCTGAGCAAAAATTTAAGAAACAAAAAAATCACTCTTTTTCAGAGGTGCTCAAGGGAACAGAAATATAGGCGAGGCAATAATTCGAAACGAGACAAGGCTGTGGTAATGGCTGGCTGTACACGAGAAGCCGATGTACTCTGGCAACAAGACAGGGGAAGACGAGGACTATATACACATGAGGGAGGGTGACACGATGGACACAATCAGGGAACACAGCAGACCGGTAACACAGGAGGAAGGGCAAGTGACCTGAAATGAGGGGGAGGATTACTTTTCAAAATAAAACATGAATTTCACAAGACAAAAAAACACAAGACAGGACACCTCTCACCGTGGTGCGGCATAATGTAGATCTACTGTACTATTCACATTACTGCCTGTGTAATGTGTTTTCAGTGGTAAAAACGATGCCTGTGCACATAATATTACATTATCAGCTAAGGCTGTATAATAGTAAGAATAACCAGTTTTACCATACCACAGTGTAAATGTTACCACTAATTTTGTCACTATTCAGTGTTGACACTAGTCAGTATGCAGCTCTTGTTTCAAGCTCAGTAATGTTGACCTACAGCAATATAATATGTGCCATTAACACCTCAACATCTTTACAAACAAGCTGCTGTTTTCTGTACATTTTAACATCATGTACATCTTATATTGCATATCCTTATTAATGTACAAATACATGTATTACTCATGCATATACTATACCCTCATATATATAATATTTCAGCATCTCTGCTTTATTGGATAGTGATAACTCTCAACTCTCACTCTGATAACTCTCATCAGAAGAACACGAGGTGGCTCATGTGGGGTGTACGCTCTACCAGGTGAGCTGGAGGTCGCCCCATATCTTACAATCTTGCACATTCATTTTACAGGTGTACACACCAAACATAACTGCATGTGCAAAAATGACTTTAGAGCGTATGTTCATGCGACCATTGTTTTTAAAGCGTTATTAATGCATTTCTGGTGTAAAGCTGCACCCTTTTACCTCATTACAAGCCAGAGTTAATAATGTTTAACTTAACATCGTTTCATGTCTGTGAAGTTCCACTTTGCATGCATTAGCAGAACAAGAGAGTGTGAGACTTATCTTGTACTATAAGCATTGCACTGCAAAGAGGCCAGATGTTAAATCCCAAATAATTCGCCCTAGATTTAACTGCTGCATTTATCTCTCTGCCAAATCTGTCTCTGCTTTGTGGCTTTAAGATGTAGTCTTTAATTTCCAAAAGTGAGGGTGTTTATGTGCTACTACAAATGACCTATGGTTTAGCTCCCTTTGGCATATGTGAGTATGTGTGTGAAGAGGTCTCATGTTTCCTGTGGGAACTCCTTGCAGAAAGCTGCACTGAGTGACGATTCTGGACTATTAGTTGCTGGCGATCATAAAAAGTGAAACGTGAGCGCATTCCTGAGAGCCAAGGTAGAGCTGCGTGGCTACACAGCTGAGGGTTATTGAAAGATGAACGCTTAGCAGGAAATTAGCCTACTGTGGGATCCAGAGGGGTCACAGACACATACATGCACACACATTGATGCATACACTGCATTCCCTATTCACCTCCTCCCCCACTGATGATGATAATCACACACATCCCATCATTATGTTCAGGCAATCAGGCGCAGTTGACTGCTGAATCATGACATGACCTATCTTTGTGTTTAGTCTTAGGACTGTGATATGGACAAAATCTTCTTTCCAGAAATACTTTATTTCATATATAAAAATATATATATCACCAAGTTTTCCTGTAATTCAATAGTCCATATGAAATAACCACATGTTAAAGCCTATTTATTATCTTAAATTATTATTAATGCAGTTTAGCAGCTGTTTTTTGACAAATACCGTATATATGATTGACATTTTTATATCGTTTTGACAGTATGTATCATCATATCGCCTATTCAGTCGCCGTTTGAATCTGAGCTATGCAGACTTTCCGACTTTAAAAGTTGCACAACTGTGCTGCACGCAGGCAGTTCGTGTCCCAGATTTGGGGTGGGAGTGTTGTGAGGCTGTGAGAGAGAGACAGCTGACTAGCTGAGACCAGAGAGGAGGAGGAGGGGGTGGCAGGGATGGGGGGGGGGGGGGGGGGGTGGTCAGACAGCAGTCAGGGACCACTGTTGGGATCCCGAGGGAAACTGAACCAGAAGAGAAGGGACTACAGTGCAGCTGTTGTCACACACACACACACACACACACACACACACACACACACACACACACACACACACACACACACACACACACACACACACACACACACACACACACACACACACACACACAGATTTTTTAAATCTTGAATGCTCACTGACCTATTCGTGAATTGTTATGTGAAGTTAATGTGTTCCTTTTGAGTTGGAGTTAAAGCTGAGAGAATATTGATCTGAACATATTTGGCAGCAGATAAATGTTTTTTTAAATGTTTTACGTTGGTGAAAATATAGACGTCCTTTTATATAGATTTCGGAATAGGATGCATCTTTCCTGCTTGACTTTGGGCTCCTATTATTTTCAATATCGATTAACATGCTGATTGTTTTGAGTATTCGATGAATTATGTAGAAAAATCATAAAAAAGTGAAAACATGCTCTAGTTGCTTGTTTTGCCCAGGCCAACATATCCAAAGATATTAGATTTACAGTGATATAAAAACAACAAATATCACATTTGGGAATTGGGATAATCGACTGATTTTAACAAATGGAAATAATTATCAGCACTGAATTCTGTAGATGTTCTGCTGATTTAATAAATAATTAATAGACAGATGATGAATGTCGGTCTTATTAAAAAGTGTGATGTTAAGTAAAACCGGTTTCTCCAAGGAAGGCTTGGTTTTAGAAGCATCTTTTTTTCAGCCTAATTTTTTCAGGTTCAAGTTACTTTATTTAAGCATTTCTTTTACTGAGTAAATGACTTCACACAGAAAGAAAAGCCTACTTATGGCTAATTATCAATCATACAATAAAAAAAATGCAATGTATGCTTCATCAGGAACTACGCCTGCATCTAATGATTGTTTTCATTTATGAATAATCTAAAGACTATTTTTTCTAATAGTTGATTTAATCATTTAATTATTTTGTCTAAAACATGCTGAAACCAATCTGACATATGGCAATTTTGATAGAAATAATAACTTATGTATTATACATATTATAACAATAGTTGGTGTGTTTTCTGTTGATCAGTTAAAGCTATTCTTACCTTTCTGGTATTTGGTCTCACAGGCCCACCCTCTTTCCCCTGCTTGACCTCTGATGCTTCCTCCTCCCCCGACATGTGCAGTGACAGAGAAATGCTGCGTTCCACTGCCATGTAAAGTCCGAAGCTTTGGACCTGCAACCAGGCAATGTGCACTTTGAATTCGAGGGAGATCGACCTACCCCGAATTCGCTAGTCGGTTTCACTTTGACAGGTGTTCCAGTGCACTTTGCTTAGTTGGAGATCCGAAACTTCCGACTTCCCATGGCACTGGAACGCAGCATCAGCAGTGCAAGTGAAACTGAGACATGGAAGCTTGCCAAATCATTTTATTCGGGTGGAATAAAATGATTGGTCAGACTTTTTTAATCAGAAATATATGAGAATTTTTTTTTTTTTTTAGTTTCAACACCTGGTAGATTTCTTTTACATTTTAATGTTCCATATGCGTATAAGGAGCATTTTAAGATTACAAAAGAAAAGCGTAAAAATGCCAGAAGGGTAAGAATTGCTTTAATAGATACGTTGTTTCAGCTCTGAAAGAGGTACAGGATATCATGCTAGGGAGTTATTTTTGCACTGTAGAGCAGACATATTTTACAGCAGCAGGACCTCTGCAGTAGGTATTATATGCTTTTCTTGGTCAAAGTGCTCAGGGACAGAAAGATGAACTGGCTGAAGTGGTATGATGTGTATCTCATAAAATGCATCTCGGGGATTGAGTGTCACAAAGAGCCTTTGATGAACTGCAGGGCGGCAGAGTTCATGTTGCTTTTGTTTATTTATTGAAGACCCTGATAAAGTCTTACAGATTTAGAACCAATTTAGTGCACAGTTGGTGCCCAGGCAGTGAGTGACTGGCTGGCTCTGCCCTCAATGAACCTGTTAGTCATGCAGCAGCACTTTACTGTACTAAGGATGCAGAGCAGAGCAGAAACAAATCAGACTGAGAGCTACGGCTGAAAGCAAAATCTGGTTTGATATTTTTCCCCATTTCTTGGGAATTTGTTCACTTTATTTTTTATGCTACATATATAAATAATATAGATATATGAGCGCAGTGCTGTTTTCAATGTTTTTGATGATGTGTTTCAAACCTTGTGGTGAGTGTTGTCAACTATTCCCAAGGTCCAAAATTAACTTACAGTCTCAAAATGTTTTGTATGAGGAATGTAAAATCAGTGCACATAAAGAATCCTGACCCGACAAAGATTTTGATACTAAATAATGAAAATATCCTGCATCAGTTTGACATTTTTGGGGTATGCATATTTACTTTCTTGCAGAGAGGTATAGTGGTCAGTATGGTACATATAATGCTACTGTACCTTCAGCAGCCAGTTGGCTTAGCATAAATACTGGAAACAGGTGGAAACACCTAGCCTTTTTTTATCAGATGGAGTGGTCAAAAGAACAGATTACGTCTGTTGAAAATCTTTATACAAGCAATTTTGTGTATGTATGCCATATTGTGATATACCTACCTAGATATTGAGAAAATATTTATATTGCTATTGTGATGTTGATTTTGACCTCTTTGACCAAAAATAAATTATCAGGATGCCTTTGGTTTAATGCTTGCTGGGAAGTTTCAGCTCCACACTAATATAACTAACGACAATAACAGAATCACCATTTGACACACAAAACTAAAGTCAAGACACAGAGTAACATTTCTGAAAACAGATTTAATTTACAAAGACAGTTTTACAGTGCACATGAAACAGAATCACTACTGAAGGTCCGCAGAACCGTGATGAAAAATATCAACAGTGCTGAAAATGACACTTGGACAACTGTAAATAGGAAGAAATAAATGTTACATTTACATACACATACTGACATTTCAGACTGTGCCTCATAGCACAACCTTCTCAGCAGAAACCGTGTGTGTGTACAGTATGTGTGTGTGTGTATGTGTGTGTGCGTGCGTGTGTGTGTGTGTGTGCGTGTGTCTGTGTGTGTGTGCGTGTGTGTGTGTGTGTGTGTGTGTGTTGGACCCTTTGAGTTGACCTGAATACTGAGACAACAGCATATGGATTGAGTGGCCAAGATACTCAAAAGACCTCAGGCCTAATCCCTGCTGGCGAAATTGATTTGGTCTGGGATCCCATTTAAAACTGAGTGAAATTAACATATTTTTATAATAAAAAGAGTACCAGATTGTCCTTGCATAACAGTGGTGCTCTTTAACAACCATATTTTAAGTCAAAGCGGGCATTGTCACCTATAACCCTGAGGGAATCCTGATATTTACTGTATGTGAATTTGTGAAGGAAGCTGTAGTTTATTTTTTAACTGTTATGATGCTGCTTGAAATGAAAAACACTGATTTATGACGATACAAGAGAATAAATACCATAAGATTAACTCATCAGTTTGTGATTTAAATTCATGTGTGGTGTTTTAAATTGTAAAGTTATTGTGACATAGTTATCTGTGCAGAATAATGAAAACCATGCGATGGGATATTACAGTTTATGTTTGTTATTGCTGCTTTTTGGATGATATGTACAATGTTCTGTACATTGATAATTTCTGATAGCGATTACAGGTCTGTACAGAAGATCTGTTGATCTACCTTTCTCTGTCTGCTCCTAATGACATCTGCGAGATCCACTAGGCCTGACCATTAATCAATCAGAGCAGAGCAGTGTTAATGACTCATGAACTCCGATCAAACTGTTCGAATAGGCAGCAGTGATATGAATCAATATTCTTTTATTGTGTTGCATATTTCTGTGTACTGTTTAGCTGTAAAATGAGAGTCAGTCTGGCTGCTCGGATGGTGGGCGGGGCTTTGTTTTGCCTCGTCTGGGTCACAAACTTTCTCATTTTACATCAAAACAGTACACTGAAACAGGTTTCTGAAAACACTTTATGTGAGAAATATGTAACACAGGGACATAATCTTGATTCATATTTTATCAGCGATACCCAGTTTCACAGTCTGATCAGAGTTTAAAGCAGTCATTGACACTATGTCAGAGACTAGCTCGGCTCTAAGTGGTTGTTTTTCTTCTGGCGAAGTGGGAGCTAGCTGGTCATGTAGCAGATGCCATTAGGAGCACACAGAGAGAACAGATGGAGGAACAGATACATTATTTTTACACAGATCATCTGTCTCATTGTGTTGTCAGAATATAGTGACAGTTTCAGCAAATGTGAAAAAAAAAGATTTTTCATTGGAAGTCACTACCTTCACCTATAAAGCCCTGTGATCTATTCACCTGTGTGTGTGTGTGTGTGTGTGTGTTTGTGTGTGTTTGTGTGTGTGTGTGTGTATACAGTATGTAACACTGTCGTCATAATTCAGTTCATCCTCAAAGCTTTGGGATTAAACAAGCCTGCTTTGCATCTTCTTTGATGCTGTGGCGAGCAAACTTTACATAACGACCGGGTACCAGATGGCAGTCAATCATTCAGTCAGTCAGTACTCGTGGTTGACTGTGCCATCTTTACCCCCTCCTCTCTCTGCAGACTGACAGTTGACTCAACATGTGCCATGTCTACACAGGAGAGAAGAAAGACAAGCATTTCTAACAGCAAGTACAACAATGCTGATTAGGGATGAATCTCTAACTTTAGTGTGCAATCTTTAAACCAGTCATGCACTGTATTGCTGTTATGTCTGTCTAGGCAAGATGAGATGGAGTAAGACTCCCCTAAACCCATTTTAATGTGGCAGTGTCATAAAGTTTATACCTGTGAAACATTCATTTCCTGAGCAAATTGAATGAGAAGGACGGGTTCAGTTAAACCTGAGTTTCCAAGGCATAAGGACCTGTTGGAAACGAAAGTGAGCGTATGACTGTGTTTAGTGGCAGTGCGTTCAGTAACAGCTGTTTGAAGTATCAATTATAAAAGAAATGGTAACCATGCAATCCAACAGTTGGTGTTTCTATTCATAGATGCAAATAAGTGAGATACATCATATCAGTGAAAAAGTATGTGGATTATTTTATGAAGTTCTGTAATGATCACGACATTCTGAGACAGATGTCCAATTTAATGTACCGTCTTTAAAGTCATCCAGAGAACAGACATGCAAACACACATAATGGGAAATTTGAATAATAAAAAACTTGCAGCATTAGTCCTCAAAAAATGTTTCTCTCCAGCACGCAATCACACACTCAGACACACAAAGCGAACAAGGTTTAGGTTTTTAAGGATTGTCAAAATGTTGCCCTGGTAATCTCATTGTGGGTGTGGAGTTCATCGGTTCATTTTTGGAAGATAACTGTATCCAAGCCTCTCATTCTTTCATTCATTCATCCTCCCTCAAGCACAGCCAAAATCCCCCCAAGCACCTGTCACTCACTCAGTTTGGCATCACTGGCAGTCTGTTGGCCCGAGACTCGCTGTCAGACCCACACAGCTGTGTTGTAGTCAAACAAGGGCTGCATTTTCTCCAGACCAGTCTCTGGCTGTCTCCTGTCTAAATAAATCCCAGCAAATGGCTGCTGGTGGACCTGGGGGAAGTGGTGCTGGTGGTTCCTCTCTATTTCAGCCAGATGAGGACATGGCCTGCCTTTGCCCTGCTGTCCGTTTGCCCAAAAGGGCAGGTAGAAGCTGCCTTTTGAACTTTTGGCAGCCACTTTCTTTGGCCTTTTGAAGAGGTCGTCCTCTGGCAGCTCAGGAGCCATCCAGCCGGGCCTCTCCTTGAGCAGCTTGTCCCTGTCAGGCCGGACGCTTCGCAGGAACTTCTTGAAGATGTTTGTGGTTAAGGAGAACTTCCTGCAGATCTCCTGCGAGCGGCTTAGGCGGAGGGGGTGAGCTGGGGTATCTGGCCTCTCTACCCCTCTGTCTGCTATCCTCTCCTCTCTCCCCTTCCTCCTCTCCTCTTCTTCCCCTTCTTCCCTCTCCACCTCAGGCAGGTCCAGCCAGTTACCCACAAGGTCGGCAAAGACATTGTCGCCCAACACTAAGGGCTGACGGTTGCGGCTGCGGCTCATGAGCGAAGAAGTCCAGTCGCTGGCGTCGTCAGTGCTGTCCTGGGAGTAGTCGCTATCCAATGAAGGGCCCTCTCTGGAGAGGCTGTACAGGATCCCAGGAAGATCCACTGCCTGAGCACGATGAGGAACCTGTGGCTGAGGGAAGGGCTCCGGTGGAGGGTTCCCCACTATTGGCCCGCAGAAATCCACCTGCGGGGCGGAGTATCCTGACCACCTCTTGGGTATAAACTCAAGGTCCCTCATGCTTTGTGCGCTTCTTTCACTTTCCTCACTCTCACTCTCAAGGCTGGATGTCGAGGAAGATGAGGTTTCCATGCTGCTTCTGTCTCGAGACAGGCTCATACCATCTCGGCTGAAAGTGTTTCTGCTCTCCAGCGCAGGCCTTGGACTTGGCATTGGGCTCGGGCTGGGCTCCTCGGGTATGCTTTGACTAAAGCAGGAACCAAGATCCTTGCCTGAGAATGAAGCCACTGTAGCTGATCCTTCAAGAGGAGCTGGCAGAGCTGAATGTGGGAGTCCTCGGTTAATGGGCCGACCGGAAATGTCAAGGTTTTCTAGAGCTGTCTGAACCTGAAGGAGCTTGAGTTCCTGGAGGGCTCCCATCATTGAATTCATCTGAGCATGGAGGCCATCTCCGGCTTCTTTCATACACAGCTGCAAGGAGACAGAGAGACAGAAAGATGAATAGAGGATTATGAGAGACAAAAATCTGAAAATGTCCAGTTCAGTTAAACAGCTAAAGACCTTGTAGAGGTCATCACTTCAATAATTTGACTCCTCCGCCTCCCGCAGGATTCATCTCATACATCAGAGACTGATTTCCTCAATGCCCGTCTCATTTATCATTTATCTTTGTCTTCACTCTTACTTCCCTCTGTGCAGCAGTAATCATACACTCAGCTTTCATCCTCCTCCTCCTCCTCATCTCTCTTTCTGCTCTCCTCTGTTTGAGAGCCTGTGTCATGTGATCTGGAGAAACCGTCTTCCTCCTTAAAGCAGACAGAAAGCCCAGAGGCAGCGTCCTGACCCTTGTCTTAACTTGTAGGCTTGAATCATTTGACCCAAGCGTTTGAATCATTCTTTGGATATAACAACAGGTTTATCTACATCTAAGAACACATGCTCACGTTGACAAATGTAGCAACTGATTGAAGAGTTAACCTGCCGGAAGCCCTTCCTTTTTTTTCTCTCTCTTTTTTAAAGCATCTGTGGGACGTTGAGAGAAAGCATGCAAGGAATTTCGACAAACGTGCCAGGGTCTGTGGGAAAATGTTGGTTGTTGGCTTCTAAAGTAAACCTACAACATACAACACTGATCTTTTCCCTCCGAACCAAACTGCCTTACAGGATCTGTCAGTTAAACTACATTAGCAACAATACTGTCAACTAAACACAAATGCAGTTCGTAAAATAGGCCTCCTTCATGAGAACAAACTTTAAAATGGAAAAGCTGCAAATTATATCCAAGAACAGGATCCATTCCATTAAACAAATATTATAAATCTACAGAAACTCACACCTTACCTTCTATAAAAGGCCACAAAGCAGGAGGTATAGATATCCTTGTCTATCTTTCTGTTGTCGTCAGTCTGCACCTCTGCCAGCCTGATACTGTCTCTCAACTTTCAAACAGATCAGTCTGACAGCCCCTATATGTATCTCTCTCCAATCGGGGGACACCGCTGGGCGTGACAGCCAATCAGCGCTGCCCTTCTCGACCGTAATCCCCAAATGGTGGGGGGGGGGGGTCACTCAGGCGGAAACGGGCTGACAATGAGAGGAGCGAGAGGGGATATGGTGAGTGAGAGGATGGTGAGAGTCAGATGGATAAGTAGGGGTCGAAAGAAGGGAGGGGGAGCAAGGGTGTGTGTGTGTGTGTGTGTGTGTGTGTGTGTGTGTGTGTGTGTGTGTGTGGGGGGGGGGGTTGTGTCCCTCGCCATATGTTCATATGTCAGAGGGAAAACTGTTGATGGATTCAATTATGGATGACACCATAAGAAGACATGGGGGGCTTTGTTGTAGGTGTAACATCACCAGGCTGTGATACTTAATCTTGAGGGAGCAGCGTCTGTGCTGACCCCCCTGGGTGGGAAAGTAGCTGCGTAGGACAACTGACAGTACGGCATCACAAACAAAGCAATGCATAAGCATCGTGAGAGAAGGGACTGTTGCAGAATCTGGGTGTCTTTGGGAAAACAGGCAAAGGTAATAGATAACAAAAAGTCCTGGCCTACATTCAGAAGAAGAAGAAAGAATTCCTTTATTAGTCCCGCGGATGGGGAAATTCAATTTTCACTCTATTATTTTTTTTTTCATTTTACACACACACAGGCCCGAAATACACACACATGCTCAGACAGGACCTATATACATGCAACCAATGGAGAGATGTTAGAGCAAGGGGGGTTGCCAGTGACCGGCGCCCCGAGCAGTTGGGGGTTCGGTGCCTTCCTCAACAGCACCTCAGAAGTGCCCGGTCACCTATGGACTGAGCTACTACCGCCCCATTTAGATTAAATTAGATTATGTTCATGAGAAAACAGGGCAATGTCCTAAAACTATACAGTTCAGTCAATTCAGAGCTACCTTAAGATAATCAGCCCAATGACTTTGCTGGTCCAACACTTTGGTCCAGATTAAAACATCTTAACAATTGTTGTATGGATAGTCATATAGTTTTGCACAGATATTCATGTTCCCCTGAGGATGAATTTTACAGACTTTAGTAATCCCTTGACTTTTCCTTTGGCACATGACATTTGTGTTTTTTGTTGAAATGTCTCAAAAGTTATTTGATGTATTGCCCTGACATTTGGTCCTGACATTTATATCCCCTTGAGAATGAATGGTTGTTGCTTTATTAATCGCTTGAATTTTCATGGTCGCATGCTGACGTTAGCATAGTTAGCCTAAGCATAGCCTCACAGAGCTGCTGTATGACTTTAGTCTTAATCTTGTTCTATAATAAATGAATAATATTTTATTTTCGACCAGCAGTCCAAAGCCAAATATATTCTATTTATAATTACATGAAACAGAGAGAAGCAGGAAATATTAAAAGTGGAGAGGCTGATACTAGAGAATGTTGGACATTTGTCCAAAAATGACTTAATTGGTCATCAGAATTATTGTTGATAAATTTTCTGTTAATTGATTCAGCACTTTGTACTTGCACGACACAATACCCTACCCCATTAAGATTAAACCTTTGGGATAAAACACTCTGCTCAACATATGGCTGAATAGGTGCGGGGGGGGGGGGGGGGGGGGTCTAAGATCAGATGTACATGCTGGGAACAAAAGCCTGTGAGCTTCCTGTTGGCTCGCTATATTAGGCAGTGAAGGTACGTGTAATTAGCCCAATCAGATTGTCTCTTGTCTTTGTGCCTTCCACATATGGCTGACTTCATTAGGTGTAATTGGTCCTGGGAGAGGCTGGGAGGGAGCACATAATTATGGTTTACTTTCCTCCACATCAAAGGTCAACAAGTCTGAAGACAAGATGATATGCAGTTATGTATTGTCGTTACATCCTCAGAGGCAGACGTGTGGCTTTAGTGAAGTTTATGCATGGATCAGCTGAGGGATTACCGCACTCCGAGCTGCTGCTAAAATCTAGGCCGATTAAATGTATTAAATCTGTTTTTGAAATATTATCTGCCAAGCACACCGTTCTCATCCAGTCTTGAAGGGCTGGGCCTGTTTGCACTTGCTAACCGAAACAAAGCACCCTAATATAACACTATCATGCAACTTTTCCATTATCACCAAAAACACAGGCATTTCCCCTGGTTATTTATAAAACACTGAGTAGTTTACCAGCATTTCTATTCTAAGGTAACATTAATAATTCATAATGTGCCCATGTGGAACAAACAGAAGAACAGTACTAAAGTAAACCCTATATTATTCCACCTTTACCATGCCATCTAACTCCAGGCACTCCATCACTGCCATTTCAAGGCTGGACTTTGTGGCCCAAATATGTCTTTTCATTTGGCCGTCTTCCTAGGATGCAAAAAGTGACTTCAAAATAATGTCCCGCTACGCTTTCTAGTTTAAACTACGATGTTGTTCATCCTTAGATGTGTCACTTTTACAATGTGTGAATCAGCTCAGGGCCTCATTAGGACATGGGCACAAAGAATGCAGAGTTGACAGGACCCTTAAGGTCTTAAACCAGGAAAAGAAAGTTTGTCTAATCTAATTTAATAAGAGAACTGAGATGAAATAGGGGCTGCAGGGAATTTCTGTACTGCCCAGAAACACGGGCATCATTAACCCTGTCCTGTTAAGTTTAGTGAAATCTTCTTTTTGAACTCAAGCCTCCAAACTATTTCAGCCTTATTTAATCCATCAAGCGTGTATTTCTATAAAAAGATCATTTTAAAGAGAGCAAGCTGAGTAAAAAAAATCTGCTGAACGAATGTAGGAAAGACAAACAGGGGCTGTCCAGATTCTCCTCCTTCATCCCCCCACTACTTCTTCTTTGGCTGCAGTGATGCCAGCGAACCAGATATAATTGCCAATTAAAGGCCGAATGCTTCAAAGTTTAAGAACAATGGTTGGCAGTCTTGAATTAATGTTGAATGGAAGCTTATTAAAAAGCTCTGGCCATTTTCATTTAATTGATTGGTGATTCTTTGTAATATATTCTCACTTCCAAGATCGGTCTACTGTGAAGATGCATCCAGAAACCACCCAATATGCATGCAAGTGAATTAAATACCGCAAAGTATAAAGAAATCAATGCTTCTCCTGTGCTGTCTGTTGAGATTGAGTAATCTGCCTTCACTGATATAACCTCCTTCAGTTATGGAGGGAAAAAATAAATTTGCCTTGCAAACACACTGAGCTCACACACACGTCCAGACATGCCTTGCTTGAATGAAGTCAGTGTTTTTTTTATAAGCATGTGTTGTTCACTGCTCTACGTTAATTTGATTGTTAGCTGAGAAATAAATGTACAAACTCAAAAACAAACCAGCACCCTATTCCAACTGTGAATTACAGGCTAGTCACTGTTGTTGTTTATTTGTTATTTGTAGGGGGAGGAAACAGTGAGGCCAAGGTTATCAGACCCAAAAGGTTTTCCTGTTTAGAAGGAGCTGGCCAGCAGCAGCAGCTAGCGTACTCCATCCTCCCTCCACCTCCACCCCTAATTAAAAATGAATGGTGGGCTGTGTGGGTAAAGGACAGGAATGGGGTCTCTGTCCGAACTACACAGAGAGGGTCTCTGTGACTGAGCTGCTGGACACGCCACAGGCTGCTATGGACAGCCCTGAGGTTGCGATCAAGAGGGCAATAAAAGTTGTAGAGCATTCACTGAAAGAAATATATTACTGTGCACATGGCAATGAATGCCTCTTTGTCAAAAAAGGTTATATGGTGACTCTTGTTTGGTCCGAGTGTCCTCAGGGTCATTTTACGGAGAGGAAAAAGTGTAAATAATCTTCAACAAAAGAGTGTGGGACACACATATTTCTTATATGATATCATGTTATGTCATGTCAGCATGTTTTATTTGTGCAGATTTTGAGATATTTGTCTGTCAGATTTCTACTTCCACCCAAAAACAATACCAGTACCAAGACTTTGGGAGACCTCCCAAGGAAAAGGACACGCCCTGTTGTCTGTACAAATGCTCTGATACAATGTTGAACTTAGAAAACTTCTTTGGTCACTGTGTGCATTACTGTGTGGCAAAAAGAAAGAAAGAAATGACACAGACACAGAAAGCCGTTATGATACTGATTCATACCAAGAGTCATTGTTGGTTTCTTTTAAGCATGACCATGATCGTTTCATATCGAAGATGTTTTTTGAAATCCCAAACCACACATCTGTCCCTTACGCTAGCAAGTAGTTATTTTAATCAAAACCATGGTCTTTTCCTATGTATTTTTAATGTCTACACCTTCAGCACCCTTTTAAATGTACTGGGACTGAGCGTGTTTATTCATTATCAATGTCTAGATCTAACCAAATTTTAAAGATATATTTTGCTGATATTAATCCAGCTTCCTGTCATGGCTGTGTTCGGAGATGATGATGCGTGTTTGGCCTCCCACTGTGGCCGCAACAGTTTTTGGAGGTACTGACATATGATAGTCCATCTTGCTGAAAGAGGCATTGAATCAAGTCTGTATAGATCTTTTTAAAGGGGGTTGGATAATCTATAGACCTTATTGTGAAAACTCCAGACAGCAGCAAAAAATTCAACCAGATATCCCAAATATCCCCAAAAGCCAAAGTGTAATGGAGAATTGGGTGAACTCTCCCTCTTAAAACTGATTCTATTTAAATTCAAATTTATCACTGCTTCTCTGACCTGCTGCCCAGCAAAGACTCCCTGAAGGCCTTTTCAGAGACAGGAGGGGTTTAAATAGCTTGTTTCCTGCTCGAGCTAGTTTATGCCATCACAAAAATGAGGCTGCTGTGGGAGACACAGGATGATTAGCAAGCATATCAGTGGCTTTGGCAGATGATATTTGGAGAAAATCTGGGGCCCAATCTGTTGTCTTCCTGGATGTATCATCAGTGGAAGCAATGATCGTTAGACAGATCTCTGATAACGCAGAAGTTGCCATCAGCACTTCATGTGTGGGCAGTGAAAGTGCACGGCCGACAACAACACTAGTGTGATGTTAACTGTGCAGAGACTCCAGATCCTGCACCCTCTTATTCTAACATCAAAAGCTTTCATGATGAGTGGCTTGATTTTTGTGCACCATTATGAGCATTTAAAAGCTCATTAAGTTTAGTGATTTAATGGGAGTGAATGAGCCTCAGCACAGACTTTAATGCACCATATTATGAAACACAGTCATGTGTCATGTATTGATGAACTCACAGAGAATCATCACCCAAGGCCACAGTTTCTCTCAGCTCTACATTTTAGTGGCTTTCAACTTTTTAACAATTGTTTTACGATCTGCATCATTGCAGTTATTGATTATTTCCAGCTGTGGCAGCCAGCTGATCTGGGAAAAAAAAGCTCCTGTAAACCTACTGAACACTACCTGCTCAGCACCAAACAGAAGACAGACAAAGGTAAGGATTAGCTGGTGAATGTGGAGCATTTAGCAGCTAAAAGAGACAGATATTTCTCCCAGGAGTCGGTTGAGATTGAAATGGAGCTAAATGAAGAGTGAATATTGTACCAAAACAACTCCATGTGATGATAACTCATCCATGCTGGTCTTATGGCTTGTTCCGCTGCCCCCTGAGCAATTCCAAAAAAATAAAAATGTTCTTGGCCATAGACAAAGCAATAATGTCAGACAAAATGAAATGTGAAGGCCCCAAAGACACAACACCATGAGAGAGCACAATATTGAACTAGACCTCAGTGAGAGCAAAAAAAGAGAGAACACCCACGAGAAATAACCCACATATACAGAAGATAGGAGAGAAACATCTTGATATCAGACTAGTGGGGTGCACTTGTGGTTACAGCAGCAGCAGCAGCATAATTAACCACTCAACTGTCTCTTGATACAGTAAGTCCTAAACGTCTTCAGTGGTGATTTCCATTCTGTGAACCATGATGAAGCAGGTTGTGTGCGCGCAATCTCATAATGATAAACGGGCTTTGTTAAAGGTTAGCTGTTCCATCTCAAACACAATGATCACCCATGCAAAACCCCACAGCTGCCACCAAGAGCGAGGCCAATTTTAGCCGAGGGGAAGGAAGGGCAGGTTGGAGAACAGGAGCCACGAGGCTTCAAACAAACAAGCTTAAAGTTAAACCACTACACATCTTTTGTGTTGTGTGCTGATTTCTCATCCCACACCCTAAAGGTAACAAAGAACGTGCAACTTTTGAGGCACACAAGCTTTTCAGACTACACTTTTTTTTTTTCAGACATCATGACCTCCCTCTTGCTGGCTTTGGTGTTGAATTCCTAGCTGACAGACATGTTTTGAAATGTGCCTCAGGCGTGAGACAGATAAAAGGAGTATGATGCATATGAAATCAGCTTCAGCAGTGAGAACACCAAAATGTATGGCTCATGCTTCAGTGTCTGAAATGCAGGTGTGAACCCTACATTTAGACGAGGTGACTCAAAAGCATGTCAGCATTTGCAACGTCAACTCAAAGTAGGCAGGAAGGGCTTATGTTTTTTTTTCCACGACTCTTTGTCTGAATAATGAGTCATGCATGAGCTCAAAAATATTTCATTGTTATCATAATGTCCTGAGGTTTTCTATTGAACCTTGCAATGATTTTATAGGAACAAATTGGAGCTACTGTAACAGCCTGTTAACAAACTCTGTTTTTAGTTAGTAGATTGATGAAAACTGTTCAGGTTTGAGTTTTTAACATCACTGTCATGTTGGATGTGGTCAGCAATTAGGAGAAACAGCCTCAGACCTTGTTGTGTCAAAGGTCAAATGTTCAAGTATGACCTGACACTACCCCACACAGACTGACCCTCCTGACACCTGACACAGTGCTCACACTTTTGTATGACACTTCTTTTAGAGCTGATGGTGCATTGGGTTTCAGGTCGTCTACTGTAAAGCTCTGAGCTCACATGTTTTGATTTATGTGACTTTTACAAATGCTTTGAATGCCATGCTCACATTTCTTTAATGCTACAGAAACTCTGAAGTAAACTACAATGTGAACATATAAAGGACCATAGTGTGTTTTGTGTATTTTCAAATGCTTGCTGCACAGTGGTAGTTCTTTGGATGTATTTTTCCACCTGTTCCTGGCAGCCATTAGTGTCCAACCTTTTCTCTACGGTATGGAAATCAATTAGCAGACTCTTGAAAACTTAGTCTGGGCCTTTGAGTCGCTGCCCGTATTTCTGATTTTTGTTTGAAAGAGGTTTGGAACTGAACTCATTAATATGCTCCCGGCTTTGATGATGGTTTTAAGAATGAGGACATGCCTTTTCGCAAAAAGCAGGGACTATAGTAGCAGGAAATGGATGACCTTCACACAGCAGGTCTTTATATCTCAACTTACATAGAGCTGCATACTTCTGTAATTTATGTGAAAAAATAAAGACACTTCCCAAACAGAAAACTGCTAATAACTACACAATGTGACACGGAATAATGAAGTGAAATAAAATGACGATTCAGTCTGATCATTAGGCATTTATCTGTGATTAAATGTGTATGCGACTGGTAGTAAATAGACTAAAACATGCAAAACAATTGGGACCATCCCTTCAAAACATACATCACAGTCAGATATTGAAGAGCTACTCAAACCAGCAGCAGGTGTAAGTCGTTAGATGTTTGTGATCTCTGCTTTGCAGATGGAGTCGGTTTACCGCTCTCCAATGGGCGCTGGATGGAAATCCGTCGCAGTGGAAAGAAAAGTGACAACCAATTGGCATAGACAGCCCTTGTTTCTTTGAACAACAGATTGCATCCCACATGGTCCTTTAGCAGGGGGAAACTGCCTTGGTCTTTTAACCGACATCTGCTCTACTCTGTTCTCCTGTTTGATCCCCGTCATGGCAAGGCACTTTTTCTATTATGTTTCCAAACTGCGATATGGCAGCTATAATACAACATGTCCTCCTGGCACCAAGGTCTACTCCCCTAAAATCTCAAGTGCCACTTCACAGACGTGTGGCTAATTTGGAGAAGAAAATTCACAAAGTCACTGAGCAGATCATGTTGCAAAACATGCGGCCATGCCAGGCTTTTCTGTAGGCCAGTAGCTGGATTGAGAGAAGAAAAAAAAATCTGTGTTTGCTTTGAAGATGATTCCAAATGAAATCTGTGCCAGTTAAGGCTCCTTTGGAAATGGGTCTACAGTGTGTCACTGCCAACCGATTTGGGTGTGAGAGTGCAGATTACAGATTTAGTTTTTACATCTCAAGGATGGTTGAAGATAGCACTCTAAATATGCCACCATCAAACACATTTGTTTATTAGAGGAGAGGAGATGTTAACATATTAATTGAGAGCATAATAATGTGAGGAATGAAATGTTTCCTAGAGTTAAATGGTGAGGTCTTCAGATGTCTTATTTTGTTCGATCAACAGTACAGATACCACATTTTCAGTTTACAATGATATTAAACTGATAAAAGCAACAAATCCTCACATTTAATGAGCCAGAACCAGCAAGCTCTTGTCTGCTTTAAAAGTAAATGAAACGATTTTTTTGACTATCAAAATAGTTGCTAAATCCTTGATCAATTACTCGACTTTTAGCTCCAGTCTATTGCAAAACCTGATTAAATTGACTTTGAATCAACAACTATTACTTTTAGAAACCATCCGACAAAGAGCAGTCCGAGAAGAAACTGTCTTAAGCTCAATACGCTTAAAACGTGTCACAGATACATGGACAGAGACACATGCCTCTGGTGTGCTCGAAGCTTTAAACCTACACAGATGAGATCCAAAAAATACACATGCACCCCCAACTGAAGCTAAAAAATTACATGAGAGCGCTGCCAGGACATATAATATGCGAAGAAAGCGCCACATCTGATGGTGTTTCACTTATTTATTTTACATAAATGTATTCATATTTTTTTTGTTGGTGCGCTCATAGACGTGCATAACAATGCTACATGTTTAATATGCACTCTAATAAAGTAGAACAACACAATTAAGAGCTGATTGTAGTAGTAGAGGTACAGTAGATCTAACAGAACATACCAGTTCTTGCTTCAGTCGCCTCAGACACGAATCCATGTTCTTGCATCCTGGTTTGGAGAGCTGTTGTTCCATTTTTTGAAATACAAGAATTTCAGATGAAACGCTTCGACGGTCGCCTCTCGAGCATGACCATGAGAGCTTTCTACTGGGCTGGGGAATTAAAACACTCTCTCGGAGAGCAGAAAACAATTTGCCATTGGAGATGCGCAAATCCTGCTGAGGAATGCGCGCACGGCTGGCAATGACGCGAAAAAAACAACTCTGATGACGAAAATGCTTTTACTCCAAATAATGACAACGAGGTCCTTCTTGTTGCTGCATCAAGAGTGTTTGTGTGTGTGTATGGATGTGTGTATGTGTGTGTGTGTGTGTGTGTGTGTGTGTCAGCGGTTGCTGCTTGGCTTTTGTCAGCCTGCTGTGTGTGAGTGAGTGTGTGTATTGCTCAGCCCGTTTCTTTCCCCTCCGCTATTTTCCCATTCAAGAGGAGCGCTTACGTTGCCTATCCAATTTCCTCCAATGAGTGAGCCTCTCAGGACAGACTGAATCTAATTCAAACTATGATCCGACGAGCATCCGTCCTTTATTATAGAGGAGTAGTAGATTTGTCCGCTGCAGCTTGTAGACTAATCATTTCACAGAGATATGAAAAGAGAGACGCAAACATCTGGAAATACTTCAACCAAGGCTGAAATATTAGATAGTTGGGGCCTCTGGAAAATGCATAAAAAAGTAAATATCTCTCACTGACAGACTAGTAGAGTAGAATGGGTCCTGCAGCCGCTGTGGCAGCTTATTGGACTGAAGGAGGAAGTTTAAGGAGGATGTATCTAAAAGAAACCATGTGTGTCATGAAAGGATCCATAGGGACAGTTTCCTGGCCACCTTCACTGCATTCAGAGAGGAAACACCTGAGCCACAGGCTTTTGTTATGTGACCTAGACCTAATGCTTTTTTTTCAAGGGAAGGAAAAGTTGCATATACAAGGATCCCAATGTGGAAGTTGTTTTTCACTCCCTCCCTCAATATAGATTGGACATTTCTGAAGCACATATTTGAACATTCACTGCATCTCCTTCAATCTGAAGATGTCAAGGGAACTGAGGTCTGTTTTAGATCAGGTTGCTTAAAGGAAAATGATTTTAGGGCATTTAGGGAAAACTACTACTCTTTATATTTCGGACAATAAATTATAATGTGAGAACTCTTTGAAAAAACTAAAATTCTGTTATTGAATTGACAATTTCAAAAACTCTGTGCTCTAGAGCAGAAAATAGATGGGTGAGACTGGAACAGGCAGTCCAAGGGGTTCCTCCCTGTCTAGCCAAGAGTCAGGAAACTTGATGATCTCTGACCTGTTTTGTCATCTTGAAGTTTTCATATCAAACCTGATGTTGATGATGTATCCCAGATGGATGAACAGACGCTAAGAGAGAAATAAAGAGAAGAGAGTAGATCTAATTCCAAAAGCAATGAAAAGAGAATAATGAATAATAAATCATCTTAGCATAAGAAAACTTGATACAAGAAAAGGGAAGAGACTTTACTGACTTACATGCTACTGTGGCTCAGAGGTAGAGCAGGTCGTCTTCCATTCGAGAGATTGGCGGTTTGATCCCTGGTGCCTACGGTCCACATGTTTAAGTGTCCTTGGGAAAGACACTGAACCCCAAATTTCTCCCTGTGCTATGCATGGGTGTGTATATGTGGTGTGAATGGTTAGATTAAATTAGGTGGTATGAGTCCACTGCCATCAGTACTATCAGCACTATATAAGTTCGAGACCATTTACATGCACATTTATAGCAGTCATGGCATAATTTGATGGAAATTCAGAAAAGTCATACTATATATAGAATTTCTCTTAGAGTATAACATCACAAAGTCCAAATTAAATGTAAATGCATCTTATACATATTTATAGAATGAAATCAGCCCATTTGAGCTTGGAGATGCTGCACTTTTTATGTTTATCAGTCAGGAGTGAGATGGTGACACATGGGTCTAATTTTATGTTCACAGGGCTGCGTTCACAGGGCTGCTTTAACAATTTCATCCCAAATGTGACCTCCAACCTGCAGCTGCTTCTCCTGCATGTGTGCACTTCCTCCCAGCTGTCAGCGTGCATACATACTGGATAAGGAAGTGTCTCCTCAGATCACTCAGCACTAAAACACACAAGCAACACATGCAGTGCAGTAGCAGCAACTGTCTAACTATACATCTGCATACTTATTCATATACAGAACTGTGACTGTGAGTGTTATTACTTGTTTGGTTATCCTCTTTTTCAGTGTTCATGCCAAAAATGAATCAAACTACTAAGAAAACACTAAACATAATTGTCCCTGCAATGAAACCACTCCGTATGATGTTATGACTTGTGCTGCATGCTTATCATAGTTGTCACTCCAACACACTGCCAGTGTTTTGACTGTAAACAGAAACTGCTACAGATCCCTGCTGTCTGGGAAAAATTATAGAAGAGATTTAACCTTAATTATGAGATTTGGGAAACAATGGGTTTACTCATTTTGTCCATCAACAGAAGATGTATCCTCTACTTTGCTTTGTCAACACCCCCAATGATACTCTGGGATGGAAAACATAAAATGGGCTGTTCTTTGTCAAAACTAGTTATGCATGTGGGTCCTGTGCACCAAATTTGCAACATGTAAGATTGGATTTTTTAATTTGAGATGTTTCCGCCCACTGCTGGTGTTGTTATCGACTGTGGGATATTTTCATCAATCGTTCATAAACAAAAAAAAATCTCTTGATGGCTTATTTGATGACCCAATTTGCTGAAAAAGGCCCTGGGATAATTTTCCACCTGAAATACGCTTTCAGGACGAGTCAACCCTGTTTAAAGTTCATTATGCATCAGGTCTATTCTTGTCACTTCTCTGTGTTAAGAATAATTGAATAGATGATGATATGCTTTAATGTTTTTAGTTTTAAAAAGAAACAAGAGCAGGCACTGTGATGATGTAATGTCTTAATGCATTTATTGTCATTCCTAAACTGTTAAATATGTAATAAAACCACATCAGTCTCCTGAACTGTCAGGTAATATCTTTAAATTATCCTGTTACGTAAAACCAGCAACTGTTCTCACTTCACACAAGGAGACTGATAAAAGACATGATAATGAGGAGAATAAGACAAAGCTTTATTGCTTTATTACCCCATTCCTTTTGTATTCTATCTTCAGTCAGACATATTAGATTCATTATGAGGGGGCCATAGCTTAAGGAAGAGTAAGCTATTATTGAAGAGTTGATTAGTCGCACAGCAGAATGTTTATTGGCAACATTTTGGTGATTTTATTAATTGTTCAAATAATTTTTGAAGCAACAATAAAAATAATAATTTGGTTCAAACTCCTTGAAGGAGAGAATTTGATGTTTTTTTCTCCTCTACATTAAAAACGTAACATTTTCAGTATCATTTTGACTTTTCTTGACTGTTGTTCAGATAGAAGACACCCGAGGGCATGGTGCAGGCTCTGACAGGCTGCAATTGGCATTTTTCACATTTTAAAAAATATTTTATAGACCAATTAATTGAATCAATATATATAAAATAATGAATCAAAGAAATAATCGGCAGATTATTTGATAAAAAAAATATTGTTAGTTGTAGCTCTATTAAGTTTAACTTAAAAAGATGCAATGATGGGAGAAAGAGGGAGATAAATAAAACAAATACATATAATTGACCTGGGTCTTTTAAATATTGGAGGATGTATTAGGGACATCCTTTTTACAATAACTTTCTTTTACTGTATTACAATTATTTTCTCTTTAAAATTAGAGTTCACACTTATCTACAGCTGTTTAAACATGATGCATTATTCATAACTAATATAAAGAATAGAAAAGGATTGCATTACCAGTTGCCAGAAGCTTTACAATAACTACATCTTCTGTACTGTAACTGTCGTAAATGACACATGTGGCCCTACTGTACTGTGTTTTCGGAACAGCCAATCTTACTGATTATTGACCTTTGGTACCAGTTTATTTATTTTTTATTTTTTACAGCATACAGTTAATTTTTAAAAAGTCTTATAAGTGTTTTTCCTGCCAAAGACATTAGTACACTGCCATCTAAAGGTGAGGTCAGGATACATCATCACAAAAACAGTATTTGGTGTTTAAAGTAGCTTTTACGGGGCATCCTGGTGACCCATTATGTCTTATTTGAGGACATTTTTATGACATACTAAGGATGATTTTTTTGACATGCTTTACTATGACTTTTTATGAGTTATATTTACATGCTATCCTATTATATTTTATGTTTTTTCTGTACAAGTTATAGTGTGACTTTTTATGACATATAATAATAATAACAATAATGATACAATCAGTGCCAGTGTATAAAAACTGTACTCTCAGCAAAAGATGATTTGTGTGTGATGCTGCCATTTAGTGAGATATACAAGTGCAGATAGGTACATATGTGGACTATGCAAGATTTTAAAGGGTTTAACATTTTACTGACTGGTTCCTGATGTGGTACATAATGCTTCAAACAAGAAGCCTAAAAAATAATTTTAGGGATATGCATATGTAAAGCAAATATATAGTACGCATAGTTATTTTTTTGATTGAATGATCACTTTTATGTTAACTTTCATACATACTATTGTAATCCAAACGTCTCCAAAAGTTATAATTATTTTATACATTTTCTAAACTGGCCCACTGTAGCGGAGATGGAGAGTAATGGGGAACCTTAATTGTTTTTTTGTTAATTTAAAATAATTTTGTTTGACCTTGTGTTGCTCTTCAGAAGTGCACAAGAAATGGTTTCATACTATTCTAAAAGTACATTGAATCTTATGAGCATATTCAAAGCTGCTTTTCACCCAGCTGAATATCAATGTTTTGTTTATTTGTAGGGGACAGTAGACATTCATTGACATCAATGTAAATGTGTTCGCTCAGTACTAATCTGCACCCAAAGACCTGACACTAACGCTCAGCTCTGAACTGTGTTGCATTATAAAAAACTTGACTGAAACAGAAAATAACAGATTATAAATATATACATTTCCAGGTTGTGACAGGAGGGAGAAGAAAGATGGCACTCGGTTGTTGTGGCAGATTTTAATTCTTGCCCCACACTTCAAAGCCGTTATAACAAATAAACTGACAGAATACTGTAAACACAGCAAACAGACAGAAAAGCTCAGTTCAAGAGGATAAAAAGATAAGAAACAACACATACAGCAATGCCAAGACTTTTAAAAAAGTGACCCCACAATGTCTTTTTTAAGTCCATCATATAATGACAAAATGATCGTTATACAGAGTGAGAGCAGTGCTTTCTGTTGTTAAAGCATGGTGATGATCTATGATACTGCAAAAAGCGTAATGTGTGGATACTGTGTCAACCAAGATCCATGTTATGGACACTACGCAGATGCTCTGTATTTTCAGCATTAACAGTGAGAGGGAAAATTATCTAAAGGGTTTATAATTTTTTTAAATAGCAGTGTAAAGAGTACTACTACTTTCTTGTTCTTACAGAGGATGGACAAGTGACTCTTTTGGCACAAATAAGTTCAACTTGGTTTTAAAACGTGACAAAATGCAGGAATGCAACACATAAAGTATACCAATACAGCCAAAACAATGTCACTTTGTGCTTCAAGATTGAAAAACAGCAAAGAAAAATAAACACATTGTTTATTTGATAAAGATAACCATAGCACACTTTGCAAGTAGTCACAAACTATTCCAAACACCAGGCGTCTATTCACTTCAAATGAAAACAATGTGCATGAAGCAGATAGGAATATAAACAATATTAACGCAGGAGGAAGGCCATAAAACAGACAAAATCATTTCTAATTCAGTTTCAATCATTTTGTTTCAGTCAGAATGCATCATTGCTGCCATCTTGTGACCATCTTTGAGACTATCATGATTGAGCCGCTTATTAATTGCCTATTCTTGCTTCAAAGTTCTTAATTGACCTTGAAAATAGTTTGACAAAACGCAGCTTAAGGTCCTCTTAATGTCTTTTTCAGAGGCTTTCAGCCATTTCACATAGTCGCATCATTGGTGGTGGATTTTATCCATCTGTGACGGCTTAGCTCCAATCTGCTGATGAGAGACTTTTCATATTCCTATGAATTTAAATTTTACAAAACATATTTTCACCTCATGAACACACATCTATTCATTAACAGTTCACTCAAGACACAAAACGGTATAACTGAAGGCTTTGTTAATATTTATCTGCATATTTTATCCTGGTCCTCTGCATTTTAAAACTTAGTGTCAGTTTTAGTTTGAAAAAAGCTGGATTGAACAGGAATGGCCCCACTTCCTGTAATTTTTTAGGGTGGTTGTTTGATACGTCACAGTGGTGCTCACCCTTTTGGGAATTCAGTACCTAAAATGCCCACTCATGTTAAGGAGTACATACAGTACATCATTTTCTATTTTATTTTCCCTCTCAGCCTATTGGATTGGGCAAGCAGAGGCATCATTTAACTATTCCACAGGACAAAAATCACATTTACACAGGATCATATATAGTAAAAATACTGTATGAATTTCATTACTTAGAATAAGGCCGGAAATATCCTATATTTTTCATATTGTCAACAAATCCCATGGAAATAAACAATGAATCAATGCAATTAATAAATATTGACCAAAGCTTGAAAAAGCATATCCTATGTGCATAAAACACATCAGTGACATGTTCTTTCATTACAGTGAAAATGGGCACTTTAGCGGATTTCCCATGTACACTCGCTACACACACTGCTGTCACTTTAAGTCTAAATATGAATTCATCTGCAGCTAAAAAAATAGTTGCAAATCACTATTTAATCCTGTTGGAGGAAATTTTGCTTGAAACTGCAATGTACAGGTGTTTAATGAAAGGTGTTTAAGACTTTTTTTTTTTTAAAGATACTTTGTTGTCTCCCAAGAAATTTGCTTGTGTCTGAGTGCCACAGAGAGGGTAAGCATGCCGGAAGGTTTTGAGAGAGAATGACACACTGCTGTCAATTTTGTGAGATTTGTTGACAATACGAATAAAAAAAAAATTGAGAATAAAGCTGGCCCGATTCTGTAATTAAAATACACAACCTTCACTTGTAAGTAATTTTGTGGTCAGCTGGAGAGTTCAGGTGTAAGTCAGACTCACTCCCTGCAGTCAGTCTCCAGAAATTTAAACATGAAACATCTAAAAAGCACAGTTTGGTTTGAGTCTTTTGACATGATGATACAGTTTTGAACAAAAATAAAAAACACACCTCTTTTCAGTCTCGGACACATCAAACTCACATTTCAGCGATATGATATTAGCAGCATCTTAGGTACAGTGACTTTTCAAATGATGCTGTCAAGAAAACTAAAACTGTTAAGTTGTTTTTTCCCCTCAAAAATACTTAAGACAAACGACACATAACACAAACTAGACCAATCAAATTAAAGTAAACACAGCTAACACTTTTCTTCATCTTTCTTCAAACACATTTAAAGTCGTCAAAATATCTTTTTCACTATTTCACTGTGATTCATAAATTTACTGTGAATGTTGGGTTAGCCAAACAGCATCTGCTGATGTATGAATATGCTAATTGTACAATGTCTTTTAATCTCTTCCACAGAACTTGCTGTAAAACATCTGTACTGCTGTTAGAAACTATTAGAGATGCAAATCTGTATCTATAGTACATACACGACATGACGAGTGCGTGTACTCGGTTCACTATCTACAATCTTCTACCTCTGAACTGTCTCCACAGCATTGGTCTTCTCTAAAACTCCCCTGAAGTACAGCGCACTTCCTGTTGAGCCTGTGAGACGGGACACGGTGCGTCCGTAAAGGTAGTGGATCCTGCTTTGTCGCCTCCTCCTCCTTTTCCTCATTTCTTTCCTCCTGGTGAGCTGAGTTACATCTGTCAGCCAGAGAGTCACAGAGCAGAGACTCTGACAATGTTGGTGCCAGTTGAACTTGTTGTGGTCTGGATGCTCGGAGCTGCAGGATGACCGGGGGGTGGGGGCGGCCTTCTCTGCGGAGGCCCGCGGAGGCTGTCACCATCAGGGGTCAAAGCAGGGGGAGATGGGAGGCTGATGATTGCTGTGGTGATCCGGCCACCTTTGCAGTTGATCCTGCCACTTTCATTGGTTTTCAGGTTAAGATTCGAACGACTAGAGGCAAAGAAAAATAAAGAAAAAGACAGGCAATTTTCTAATATCTTCCCAGATTATGTGCAGAGTCTGTGAATGCAGCATTTCGAAAGCTCTAAAATGTATTTTGGTGTGTTGAAATAAGTCATAATGAATGTCGTAGTTTATTAAGTCAAAAATATTCCTTCATATTACTGTATATTATGTTGAAAATAAGTCATAATACAAAATCGTACGGTATGTTCAAAAAAGTCATGACATAGTATATTGAAAAGTCATAAAAAGTCATAAAAAGTCATAAAAAGTCATAGTATAATGTGTTGAAAAAGGTAAATGTAAGGGAACTAAACTATTTTTCCCTCATATAGTTTAGGAAGGAAGAGGAATTCAGTGAACAATCTGGATACCAAGCCTCCGTCTCCCCTTCGACGCTGCTGTGAGTTTCTGCTGTGCTTTTACCTGGGGGTGTGTGACGGTGGGTCACAACACTGTATGTGGATGGCACTGAGCTCCTGCAGGGGGCCCTGGTGTGTTGGGATGGGGTGACTGGAGGGCAGGCTGGCTTTGGGCAGAGGAGTGTTTCTCTTTACCCTGCGGCCACAGCAGCTACCCACAGTGCTCTCGTAGCTCGATATAGAGGGGCTGCGTGACGGGTAGATCTGGAGCCCTGTGTCTAAACAGTTCTGCGCGTACATCTGCTCGTCCACAAACTCATGAGCCTGGAGAGAAGAAACAGGATGGGGGTTTCAATACACAGGGAGGTATTGAGAGAGAGGAAAACAGAATGTGAAGTAAAGAAAAGACAGACTTGTGGGTGATTTGAGTGTGTATTTCTAATTTTATAAATAAATACACCAACGAAAGATAATGAATACAGATTATTATAATTAACTAATGAAAAACTACCATTCACAAACTCACTTAGTATATTTGCTGACTAGAGAGAAGATTCAGTCAGTTTTATACAAGTCTATGTTTTTTTGACACCTTTTGGAAATCAGCAGCTCTCAAAATCCTATATTTCAGAAGAAGACAGAGTCACAGAAAATACAAATCACTGTTCAGACTCAGAATTAACCTCTACTTACACAGAATGTATAGTGAACACTGTCAAACTGCTGTGGAAATGTTGTGAGGCATTTTTGCTAAGAATTTGTATCTTGCTGAGATTAGAGGAAAGGGAAAACATTACTATCATAGTGATAGACATCTCTGACAGCAGCAAAACTCTCAGGGGACTCTTTTATATTTCAGATGTGCTCTAGAGGATGCGGATGCTACAGCGCAAGTCAGTGTCAAGAACAAGGCACCTTTGGGGAGTACTGATGTAGTATACAACATTACTCAACCCACAAAACATTACCAAGGATCATTCAATGACATTGATGAGAGCAACATGCTTTGTGCAGTTGGTCAAAGGTTTAAATACACACCCACGCTATTTGTGTGGTGATTAACAATAGTATACAGGTGTGTAAAATAAGTCTGACAACCTCAGGCAATCAATAAGCTACAGATTCAAATGCCATAAAAAAAAAAAATACAAAATAACACATTTACTTAAGAACTGCATGTAAGTACAAATTCATATTTTACTTGTTTTTTTCTTTTCATGACACTTTATACTTCTACTCCACAACAATTCATAGGGAAATATTGTGCTTTTTACTCCGCTACAATTATTTGACAGCTTTAGTTACTTTACAAATTAAGATTTTTGTAATGTTCGAAAAATGACATGTATGGCTGAAATGATTAGTCGATTAATCTTTTCACAGAACATTAATTGGTAACTATTTTGATAATTGTGTCGTCCTGAGTAGTTTTTTAGTTATTACAATATTTTTCATTTCCTTCTAATAATTGTTAGGTGATTTTGGACTTTTGTTGGTTGCACAAAACAAAAAGTGTCACTTTAGGCTCTGGATAATTGTGACTGGTATTTAATGCATTTTTACAAACCAAACAATCGATTTATGGACAAAATAATCAGCAGATTATTTCTATAATGATAATAATAATAATAATAATAATAATAATAATAATAATAATAATAATAATAATAATAATGCATGAGTAAAAACAGTATATTGTAATATAGAATAGTATATCAGTGTTAGGGAGTTTTTTCTCTGCACTGAGTATTTTTAATACTTTAAGTACATTTTCCGGATTATACTGGCATACCTTTACCTAAATAACATTTTCAATTTTACCTGCAACAGGGTGTTTTACAGTGTATTATCATTACTTTTAATTTAAGTAAATGATCTGAATACTTCCTACAACACTGGCAGTTTTTTTTTGTCTGTGGTATACAACATTGTTATCATGATTCAATGCTTAATGGCAAATAACACACATTTTAAAAGATTAAATTATTATCATATTTTAAAAGTGTGGAATCAAAGATAGAGAAGTGTTTGAGTGTACCCACAGTGGTTTTCTCCAGACAGTGCAGTAGGTGGTGGTGTTGGCTCTCTAACTGAGAGATGGACTTAGCGAGCTTCTGTTCATCCTCTTCTGTATCCTTAGTAAGCCACACACACACACGCACGCACGCACACACGCACGCACGCACGCACGCATGCACACACACACACACACACACACACACACACACACACACACACAAAATTGATGAATGTTGACATGTTACTTTGTTGGTTTATCCTTGTCAACCATTAAAGCATCACACTCTGTGCACAAAATGACTCTTTCATATGAACTTTTCAGCGTAATGAAAAGTCAGACGTGACTCTTTCGTTCTGCTTCATGATGCTCATTTTTACCTGCACTATCTTCTTTAGTGCTTGTTGATTTCACTCTTGTTTCCATTATGAGCAGGTACCCAACAACTCCTGCTGTTTGCTTTGAAATAACTTAGGATCCAATTAGTAACACAGCGGACCACATTTCTACTTGGTGTGAATTGATCCCTCAGCCTTGGCAAGTGGTTTGTTGATAATTAATTGTCTCTATTGTGCATCTTTTGAGCCATTAATACAGTAATTGCCATTAGTTTTGTTTCTTGTGTAAGCAGGCTGCAAAAAAAACACCTCTTTAAGTTTATTGATCTCATAAAATTCTAAAACTGTGTTGCTGCCAGTTCTCTTACTTAATTATCAAAGTATGTACCACTGAACGTCATGTGATGCTGCAGGCAGCTGACCAGCTAATAATATATGATGCTTTGGAAAGAGGAAAAACAGAAGAGTTGAGAAAAACAGAAACTTATGGAACCATTTTTTTGGTATTTCTCCAAACGGGACTTGGTTTCAAAGCTCCAGCTCCAATATAGCTTAGTCTCAAAGCAATCACAATTGCCAAAAAACATGAAAACTGAAAACAAATTAATTCCCTCCCCACAGCGCACATTGTTACTCAAAGGATTTGGGTGGGTGGCGATCCAGCCCAAGGACTCTCATTCAGATTCCAGACACATGAACAATACAGCAGTGTGGGCAAGGGAAAACTGCGCCTTCTGATGTCTCAATGCGTGGATCTGCCCTGTTGCAGAGGCCCTGACAAATACTTTGTAGAGACTAAGACCTGTGTCAAGGTTTGTTTATGTAATGAAAGGAGCTGAGTTGATACAGTCCATCTGGAATGTGACCCTTTTAGTGTTATCCTCACTAAGGAAGTTTTTGTTAGTATTTTGTATTATATCTGCAATGAAGAGAGGAAACAAATCAGTTTACTCTAATATTGATGGAGAATAAATGGCTCTTTAATTTCTCCTTATGTTGTGAATAGTAGGAGGTTATATGGAAGAAATGTATTATGGTACATTTAATTTTTAAACGACTTAAATGAAGGAGATCTTACTTTGTGATTTCTTTGTAACAGATTATCTTTCCAATCCCCACTTAAACAGGATTTCCTATCACCCAGTAAGTTTGAACTTTCTAAAAGCACATTTTATGGGCAGATCTGTGAATGAATGTCTGCTTGTAATATATAGTATACAGTCCATTTCATTAGATAGATGTTATAAATGTGCAATCTAAAGTCCGATATTGGCTCATGTCCTGCTCAAAGATTTGCAGCACTACACACAATATAAACCAATTCAAGAGCTGTTATTTCTATAAGTGAACTTACAACAATCCATTATGTGTGGGTGATATGATGTTAGAGGCGAGATGATAAAAAAATGGGTATGCAGTGTCAGACATGTCATACTGTGGTACATCTCTGGGTGTATTTGGACCATAATAGACAGTATAAAATATGGACCTTGTGTCTGTGACGTCGCCCATAGGTTTCTGAAGAGCTAAAATAAAGTTAAAAGTTGGTGGCCCCAGCAGTCGCCCTGCTACTCCAAATATGGGCAGAGGTAGAGCGTGGATGGAGCTGAGGCGGGCCTAATATAGCCTACAGCCTCCTGTGACGGCACCCACCTGTCACTCAAGCTGCCAGCCCTAAATTATGCATATTTTCTGAAGCCTTAATATAATTTAAACAGGTAAGCTATATGAAAATTCACTAAATTGGTAAATTAGCTTTAGAGACCAAAACTGTTTTTTTTTTTTTTTTTTACATTTTTAACAAGGGGGTCCATGTGGATTGTCTTGCTTTTGGAGCCAGTCTCAAGTGGCCATTTGAGGAACAGCTGTTTTTGGCACTTCGGCATTTTCTTAATTTTTCAGCCCCAGATGTTGCCTCTTGATTTAGACTCTTGTGGAATTGTTGCAAATCATTGAGGAGAATTGCTTTATACTTAATTGGATTTTTATTAGATTTTCTGAATGTGATAAATAACTTTAATCTGTCGAACATTCAAGTTCATTTTTCAGAGTATGTAAGTGACTGTGTTAATCTCGTCTATATTTGTTTCCATTTTTGTGACAATTTATCTGTTGCCATTGTTACGTTATTGGCACCAGGAACATAACGTGACTGTGAATCCATTGCTGCTTCGCTTCCCTACAAAGATCTGATTGGTTTGGTTGTCCGTGGTCAACAACAGCAGACTTGTTTGAACCACAGGAAAAAAAATCTGGAGTGTGGGTGGTGATTAACTATGAGAGCATATCTGCACAAATCCTGTCTTAAGTGAAAAGTGAAAACTAAGTTGCCAGCACCCAAAGGGATATAGCTGTAAGGTATATCAATGTAAGGTTGTAATAAAACTTGAGAATTAACAATAAATCACCTTCTATGATAATGAGCCTGTGATCTGAGTAACAAATAAATGTCTGTCAGAAATTAAAAAAGCCCTCAGGGGAAGCTGAAAAACCAGCAGACCAGAACTTCTAATGTAACTATAGGCTTTGAGAGAACCAGTCATTTTGTTTATAAATCGCCACTCAGTCCCACCCCAGACCTACGCAGCGTTACTGACTGACTGACAGCAGTGACACCACTGTAATTTGATGTGGCAGGACTCTGGCAGCCTCATCACACACACACACACACACACACACACACACACACACACACACACACACACACACACACACACACACACACACACACACACACACACACACACACACACACACACACACACACACACACACACACACACACACACACAGAGGGATGTCGGTCGCTCTGCTCTCACAGACAGCATTTATATGATAATTCGAACCACTTCCAAACACCCATGAGCTTTCACACGGGACGCGAATAGACCAAAATGCATTTAAGTCACGATCTGCAAGGAGGGGAGTGTGTCACTAAAGGCAAGAGTGATGAACTGGATGGGAAGGATATCGGCAATTTGCCTTTGCATTAACAAAAACATTTTTCCATGGTGGTGACGAGTGAAAAAACTATGAAGACTATGAAAGTGGAGGAGAACATGGGGGTGGATGTTTACTTTATAAAGTTGAAAGTTGGTTGAAGTCTGCAGGCAGATATAAAGAAAAGGGTCGACCGGTGGCTGAGTGGGTAGAGCAGTCACCCCATGTAAAGAGTCTGAAGGTCCTTGAGGCCGCGGTTCGATTCCGACCTGCGGCCCTTTGCTGCATGTCTACCCCTCTCTCTCTCTCACCCCATATCCTGTCTGTCATACGTATATAATAAAAAGGCTTGAAAACTGCCAAAACATTATCTTAAAAAAAAGGAAGTTGTTTAAATGAATAGTTGTTAAAAATATTTGCTTTGTTGAGTTAGTGTGTTAAGTAAATGCTATATATGGACCTTTCTAGTCTTCTGACCACTCAAGGCACTTTTACACTACTTGTCACATTCACAGAGACATTCACACACTGGCAGAAGACACAATACAATGCTTTTTACATTTACTCTGGATTATTCCTGGTTTAAGCAGATTACCTCTCATCAATTTCTCGAATAACTTAATCGGAAATTATAATTCATAAACCACAAATAGCACTAAAACCAACATGGGGAAAAAATACTAAAAATCCTATTTTTGGGGGTTGGGATTAAGGAAACTATTGCGCCGGTCTCCAGAGCATCTACCAGGGGCCCGTTTCACAAAGCAGGTTTAGTGAAAACTCTGAGTCTGTTAACCCTGAAATGAGGGAAACTCTCAGTTTTCCGTTTCACAAAGGGAGGTAACTCAAACCAGAGAGAGAGGGGTAACTCTAGCCTGTTTCACAAAGAGAGGTAACTTAACCTCTCGGTTGGTTACCATGGTAACATGCTCTCTGAAACTAACCTGGTCGGGACCAGGTTTTTCTCAGCAAACCTTGAGTTTCTCTCTGTCTCCGCCCTCTTTCAGCCACACACGGCGTTTGATTTCCTCATTCATTCAGTCAGCACGCGAGTTTTTGCGCAGTATAGTTCCGTCTGTTTTTTCAGAAAATCATTGCAAAAATCAGACATTAGAAGTTATATTAGGTGGCGACTATTTCCCTACCATGGCATGTCCTTTTGATAATGATCCCGTGGATGAAGGTGACGCATTACTGCACAGAGAATAAAAAATTTGTCCGGTGATGATTATCAAACTATTGATTATAGATGTTCTTGCATTTCCAGCCAATTCTCTTTTTGAGCGGTACCGTTTCATATCACAGCAGATATTCTGTGTTGCGCTGTTTTTTTTTTTACAAAATGGAGTTTTTTTTGTACAACGTATAAAAATCATTCAGTAGGCCTATATTAGAAGTTATATTAGGTGGTGACTATTTACACTACCATGGCGTGTCATTTTGATAACGATCCCGTGGATGAAGGTGACGCATTACCGCAAAGAGAATTAAATATTCGTCGGGAGATGATTATCAGACCGCGCATAGACGTCCTTAATATACTGCAGCCATAATTACAAAATGAATGAAATGGATCTTTTAAGCAAGTTGAATGTATTTGACTTAGCGTTTTCTAAATATAATCCCAGCTTTTCTTGCAATTCATAGGTTCAAAAGTGTGTGCTTTTAATGTGGTTACCGGTATATAAACTACTCCTATATAGCCTTCTGATCCAGAATATCACCTATAATGCGAGGGGGTCTATTTCACGGCAGGGAAACACCGTTTCATGTCACAGTCCATCTCATCCCTCCTTACATTTCCAACATTAACAACCAGTAATGCTCTTATATCCCAGTAGATATTGTGTGTTGCGCTGCGTTTTTTTGCAAATGGGAGTTTTTTTTGCAACATATAAAACAGCCACTTACGGTAATATTTACTTTACCATGTAAAACATGCTCAAAATGAGGCGTCACCATGAGACAGTGCCGATGTTTTACCTGTTTGAACAATGTTTTTATGTTTCATCTTAAGCTGCTGCCAAGTGCGCTTCTCCCCCGTGGGACTGCACTTAAATGAAATAAACTAATAGGCTCCCACTCATGCAGTTCCCCCTGTGATATTACTGTGATTGCAACAGGACTACATTTAAACTTACGCACTGACCCGAGCAGCAATGTTCTCCCGCACCGTCTCCCTCTCTTTTGCCGCTGCAGCGGTGTAAACCTGCTCAAACTCACCGTATGAGCGCATTAATATTTCCAATTCCAGTTGTAGCGTAGCCCTTCGCTTCCCCGTTGCCATGGTGACTCGTCGAATCAGGGCTCCATTGATGCTGTCTTTTTTTACTTGTGGTGCACGCGCTTAACTCCAGGTCAAACTACTCTGAGTTGATCAACCTAACGCAAATCTGCTGTTCTGGAACCGAAAACTCAGAGTTTCCTATCTCAGAGTAGATCAACTCAGAGTTCAGGGTTAGACTCAGAGTTTTTTGAACCTGCTTTGTGAAACAGGCCCCAGTGCAACAGCGATGCTTGTATTGTTTTCACCTTATGAGTTGATGTGTGTGTGTGTGTGTGTGCGTGTCATCTTTCTGTCACTTTAAATAAATGCTAATATTGCTCTGTGTCTGCTGGATATGTAACTGTTTGCTAACTTCTTCACCAACTATATAAAAAGATATATGCCAGTGTTGTTTTCCCCGCAAAAATCAATTACTGCAGGTTTAAGGGATGGTGATGACAAAAGGCAAGAACATAACACTGCAGTTGCCTATAATCACACAGAGAAGGAACGACGGAAACATTTTGTACCTTTTCTAGGAACAGGAGTCTGGGGGGAATTTAGTGTCAGTTTTGAAGTTTTCTGCAGCCTCTTTTTTTTACCTACTTACCATTACCAAGAGCGATGCAAAAAGCAAGCAAAGTAAGAACAACCCTCTGTTTTCTGACTTTGCCAGTTTAACAGACTTTGATTTAATCAAGTTTAGGACTGAAAGAAAACTAAGAAAAGTACTTTGTTTGATTACAGTGATAACGCCTGAATGAGGGATTATTGGCATAACTGCTCTGCTATCACCCCTGCCCTGTTTAACAACCAGGATGTGATGACTCCAACTGCTGCTGCTCTTTTATAGCCTCTAAATGACTTCTAAATTATCCTTTGCTCAATAATAGCAGTGGTGTGTAGATGTTTGTGTGTGGGTGTGTGTTTACTTTGCACTGAAGATGTGAAGTTGCTGTTTCCAAAATACTGAGTTGCAGTGAACTGAAATAATGAGCAAACGTGTGTTTGACAGGGAACAATATGATTAATCTCGAGCCAAATTACAATCTGCTGATATTTCACATCATTATTAATGAACACATTTCAAATTGTTTCCCAGCAATCATCGCACCCACTTTGCTATTGGTGGTTCTCAGTGTTCAGAGGGTCAGAGGTTGTTCTCACCGTCAGCTCCAGCAGTTCGTTGAGCAGTCCATTGTGTTTGCAGTGTAGGAAGGCGTTGGCGCTGCCCGACTTTGATATTCTTATCCTGGCTAGTCTGGCTTTCTGGGTGTGGGAGGAAGAAGAGGTTACAGCATTAGACAGGGTGGGCGGGAGGTCACAAAAGATGAATAATGCAGTATTTAATGGTGAGAATCTGCCAACTCATCACCCAGGCACTATAGTAGTTTCACAGCTACTGCTGTACTGCTTTAACTCCCACAATTTTAGACTTTTTTTCATAAACACACACGACATGGTCAAAAGTACATGGACAATGGACACACAGGGCTTTGTGCAAAAGGTTCCACACCAAACTGGGATTTTTAAAAAACATATTTTTTTTTTTAGTGTTAGCATGGTCATGTTGAAAGAGAAAAGGGACTTTCCTAAACTGTTGCCAGAAATAATGGAAGCACACGGTTGTCTAAAATATCTATATTATAGGCGATTTGTAATTAAACAGCCTAGCCCAACCCATGACCTCTGTAGCGTTAATGAGGAGAGGGGTGTCCGCATACTTTTGTATATTTTGTACAGCACAGATCAAGGCGCAGATTATCTTAATGTATCTCACATAGATGTAATTAAATCTGATTTAATCTATTTTTGGGGACTTTTTTTCTTTTTAATGTTTCTTATTCTACCGGTACAGTGTTATTCTGTGTTTGTTTCTATCAACTTAGAAGTAAGACCACTTTGCCAAAAGAGTCCACAGTCCAAAACATTTCAGTTTGATCCTTTCAAAATCGCCATAAACCATCAGAAAAAGAAAACTATAACAAACAAGAATGCTAAAACTATGAAAAATATAACCACATGATGAAGCAAGGCCCAGTAGAGGACTCAATGAACCTGTCTGCTGAATATAATAGATATTATGTTTGATTTAAAAGCCAGTTTGCCAGCTCCCCTTTGTCAACAATGAGGTGTAGCAAAAAGATAAATGTGATAACTCCTCCAACAGATGAAGCTGATAACTAAACAGAATGAGGGAGACGGACAGGAAATGAGAGAGAAATAGTATTGGGAATTTCTTAAAATGAAGAGGATATTAGGACGACTCTCTGCCTCAAGTGCTTCTGGACACATAAGGTGAGAGATTTCTTTAACCTTGCCCTACTGTGCTCTCTCGCTCCCTGATAAATGCATTTCAGAAACAGGAGACAGACAGAGCAATATGTGCTTCCCAGACATAATCAAAAGTAATGGAGTTAGTTTGGATGCTTCATAAATATGTCCGTCAGACTGTAGATAGGAAGGAATGCTAGTGACTGAGATGTAATAATAATGATTGTGTAAGTACGTGCACAGTATGTGCAATGGAGAGGAAGAGGAGAAAAAAGAGACAAACATCGTGTGCTTCGTTCTGTGTAGCTGCAGCTAAAGTGTGGAGGAATTTGAAAGGGAAAGTGCTGTCGAGTGCTGCCTGCTTTTCTTATTGATCAAAAGCTCGACTTGACACAAGAAAAATATAAAAGAATAACTAACTCTGATTCTACTGATGTGGTGATTAGTATTTCTTCTTCTCTTGATCGTCCACTGAGCCCATATGGTTTTCTTAGGAATATTTACTCTGAGCTGAGGACATTCTGAATCTTTTTGGAGTCCAGATGTGTGTCTTAAGTCACAAGTTCAAGTCCACAAAGACCATCAAGCCTCAAGTCAAGATTTAAAGGATAAGGCTAGTGTTTGATTTATATGTTGGTTTTTTTTCAAAGCAACACTTATAGTTTCTCCCTTTCAGTACTTTATGGCTTATGTCCCAAGTTGATTCTTTCCACCTGAAGAGGGACACTTTCATTAAAGGGATATTCCAATGAGTTTGCATCACATTTCCATATACAGTAGCAGCAGAGTCCAAAATGTCTCTAATTTTAGTCCCTGGTACAGATTAACCTCCAAAGACACTAGCTGAAACCGCATGCACTCCATAATGCAACCAATGACATTTAAATAAGATCCTTTCTGCCTGGTAATTTTTCTCATCTTTTAAACAAAGGCGTCCTGTCATAAATTTGTAATCTCTTGTAGTTATTTTCTGAAACTTTAGAAAACTCCCCCCAGTGCAAAAAGGCAATTTGCAACTTTTTTCACTGGCTGAGTAGAATGAAAGTAAAACAAAGCTCTTCTCTTCCTTTTTCTTGTGCTTCTTCTCCATCAGCAGACTCTGTGTGTTCACTCATGTTAAACCAACCAGATTTTGCCACGGTCTCCCTAAACCTATCATACTGTCGCGGACAAACTTTAAATCTGTTCCACTCTCTGCTGCTTTCAGTTGTCATTTCAGTATGAAATGAAGCAGTCTTCCTGCACCTGTTCATCTCCAGTCTCGATCACATCAGTGCCCAGTCCTGCTCAACATCCCATCATCCAGATCTTCAGGAAGGAATATTCCTAAACTAATCATATCACTGCTACCTTAATATATTATGTGATGATGGGGTTGCAATTCTTTATTATGTTCTTCACTGTGCACCATGTAACTAATTAACTCTTCACTTAAAATAAGTCTCTCCTGATTCAACTTATCTTAATGTGTAAACCTTGTGGAGTCCCCCTTTTAAAACAGGATAAAAAAAGCTGAATAATATCTTGAAATGGCTGGGCAATGTAATTTTTTAGCAAACGTTATTCAAGCAGAAGTAAAGTGCATCCAGAACCAACACATTCTCTCTCCTGACTCGCCATTTATGGCCGCATGATCAGGACATCTTGGCATCACGTTTTTGTAACCCTTTGGTCAAAAAAGTATGTTTTTTACGTAACTTGCATTCATGATGTAAGTTAAACCTGGAGTTTTGTAGTGATGTAGTTTTTTGTAATTCAAGTGTTCTGAGAGAAAACTACACTTCTGCACTTCCTCTTGAACCTGTTTCAGGCTTTATAAAATCCAGCTGTGACAGGAGACTTTGCCAATCCCAGGTGATTTCAGAGAGAGAGTGAGGGAGAGAGAGCGTTGCTATTGGCTAAGGAAAGAGAGGGGAGAGGGAGAGATGCAAGAAAAGCTCTCACGCTTCTTCAGATTCTGGCGTTTTTTTCTTGCTTTTTACATACTGCAGCTTTTAATAGTTTAGTTATGTAACTTAACTTATGTACGGTGCCACGGACCAAGCTGCTGTATTTGATGAGTTGGAGTGAGAACAGGTTACGGTTAAGGAACATGTCACCAAGTGTAACTTAAAAAATAGTTTCTAGGCAACAATTGAGGGTGATGAGGAAGTACTTCATGGCTGAAGAACCTCATTGAGGTGACTTGGTCTAAAGTGAGTCTGTTCGGAGGCAGACCTAATGGGCCTCCTCATCACTGTCGAAAGCCCAGTGTGATGGGTTTTTGTGACTTTTGTTTTTTTTACAACTGTGGTCTTGGTTGACTGAGCAAATCAAGCCTTATGGGCTGCAGCATTACCACCCACAGTCCGACAGTCAGACAGCCATACTGCAACAGTCCAGGGAAAAAGGCATAAAATGTTCACTTCTAAGACAAGTGAGCCTCTAATCTACTCCATATACAGATGAAACCTTTAGCTTTTTCTTTCTTTCCCTTCTTTCCCTCATTTCCAACCTCTTCTCTCGCTTGCTCCTGTCGTCCTGCATTGTCCTCACATCTGCAGGCTTTTTTCTTTTTTAGTCGACAACCTGACATCTCTCCGTTCGGCTCCACTTGCCTTTGCTGTCCCATTAATGGTGTGACCTCACTCCATTTACTACCTCGACATTTAGCGACACTCTAATAGCGACTCTGCTGCAACGCTTTGTCTTCTTATTTGAGGGAAATTTCTTTTTGACTTTTCACATTAGTATTAGGGGTTGTTTCTCCTGCTAGTTACGCCATCTGTGGGTGGCTGAACATGAAAAGGAGTCCCTATACACTGAGGCACACACACACACACACACACACACACACACACACACACACACACACACACACACACACACACACACACACACACACACACACACACACACACACACACACACACACACACACACACACACACACACACACTATACAGTAGTTAGTAAGGAGCGACTATTATTAAATCCAATTTAGATTTTCTACTTTCTATTTTCTGACTGTGAAGCTACAAAGGGCACATGAGAAGACCTTTTTGTAAAGTCAAATCCCCAGATGACTACATAATTGTAATGGGATCCTGGAGCAGCCTGTTGTTAGAGAACAATGAAGACAAATGAGACCTAGAGACGAAGGGAAGGCCAGGAGAGATAGCATAATAGAAGGAGGGAGAATGGTTGAACAGGGTTAATATATATCTTTTCGATTTTTCTTACTTCTCTCTCTGTTCTCTATATATTAGAAGAAAATAAGTGCACATACAGTATGGTTTTCATAAGGTTTTTCCATGCATCAGTAAATAAAATTAGCTCACAGTTGCAAAGAAAACATGTTGGTGACTTCTTAACCTCTTATGTTTATGAACTGAAATATGATTTAACTTCTGCATGCTTTGCTCTAGGTTTCCAATGCACCAATAAAAGACTCTACTTTTCTGGGTTGACAAAACATTCTTACCGTGAAAGAAAAATACGAAACAGCAAAGAGAAGAAAGGTGCACCTTTCTGTAATATTAACTGCTTTTGTATTGCAAATGTGATATATATTTTTCTGCATGAAAATTTAACTTTGGGAAAAAGTCCTATATTATGTATCTTAACTTTGTGAATGCTAAAAAAATGATACACAACAATAGTAAGACTGGGGTTCAAGGTCTCATCTTCACAACAATTGATGTGTAGCTTTCAATTTTAGATGTGACTATCTTCACAATTTTTCTGAACACTTTCAGAATGTCTAAACATGAACTTTAAAAAAAACAACTATAAAAATAAACTTTGGATTTCAGAACTTAAAGTTGTAGTGCGTACGATTTTCATCTAGTTAATTGTCTTTAAGTTACTATCTATCAAAGAGTGAGATAAAACAAGGGTGATTGATCACATCACCCCCTAATGAAAGCGATGTATTTGCTGCTTTGCTGAGAAATATGAAATATGAAATATGTGGCGACCCACACTAAAATCAAATGCGGTGCACATTTAGTGCCGCTTCTTACGTTGTTCCCCTTCCGTCTTCGGACCTCCTATCAGTGTGGAGCATGTGAAGGCATCACACAACATTGCGCAGGTGAGAGCTGCCAATCTACTGACTCCGTACAGTCGACACTGTTCGGTTTCGAAAGGATGGTCCCTCTGGGACCTCATCACCCGGAGTCCCAGAATTCTTACGGATTACAACTTTAAAGCCGCTATCAATATTTTTTATTAACAGTGTGTGTAAAAGAGGTCACTCATTGTGATGGAGCCAGAGATAATTATCAGCAGACTCTTTATAACAGCTTTATAACTTCTGTCTTGATCTCTAGCATTGTTGCTTGCAGTTTTCTTGCATTGCAGAGATGCCTTAAAACTCACTGCCCAGGGTCAAACTGCACTGACAGAGTTTACTAATCTGTTTGAATTAATGCTACAGTCAGACCCACTCACTATTTACTTTACTGATTCAAGGGGCCTATAATGTTAGTCTAATGTATTAGATTTCAAACACATCAGGCTAGCTTAAAAATGTTGATGGTGCGTCAGTTTTTCCCATTTCTGGTCCATGACTGCAGCAAATAAGCTGCATTAAACAGTTTATTTCTGTATATTTTTCATTCAACAGCTCAATAATGCATTTTAGAACGAGTTCATCATTTAAAGTGGGTTATTTATCCCAGAGTTTCTCCTCACTAATTTAACAGGGTTGATAAACCCGAGGAGACTGACTCTAAAATAATTTCATTAGAATGAGTTTAAATTAAGTTTTAAGTTTTAAGGGAGTTTTATCGGTCCGTTGTGGTCCAAATCATGTTATGCAAGGAAAGTCCTCAGAATCCACATAAAACAATCATTTGCACTTCAAGTGCTAAATGATCAACACATTATGCTGTTAGAGTGTAGTTGCAGTTTTGACCAAGGTTGTTTGTTGCTGGTTTTAGTGCTCTATTCAACTCATTTTTAATCAATATTTTAATATAAAAACATCGGTGTTGATCAGCAATTAAATACTCTTTTTGGTGAATGCAATGATTTGTAGAAGTTGAGTCACACAAATCAAATTTCTGAAATCTTATTCAGACAGATTCAGAGGTATTATTTTTCCCTAAGGTAAACAAAAATATCTTTAAAAAACAAAACTAAACACAAAGCCATTTTAAAGTACCTTTTCTCTCTGTCTATCCTCCCAGCCCGTTCGGTCTTTCCTGCCGTCAGTAGCTGTTGCTAGGCAACAGTTCATTCATGCCTATATACACATATCAATATCAAAACACTATTCAATATTTAATAAAGAGCTTACTATAGTAAGCACAAGTTTTAGAAGCGTCATGGAACTATTTATAAAGAAAACCTTTAAGTTACAATTTCAGTTGTTTTTTTACGTGATTACCTAGGATTAAAACCCAACAATAAGTGCCATACTTCAAAAGTGGGAAACTTAATTGATAACGATTTAATGAGATTGTTTTAGTGTATCAATTCATGTCATGTGTATCAGTTGGAAACAATTAACATCATTAATGCTTTTTATGCTTTTTCTTGATGGCATCTAAACCTATATGATTAAGCCACCATAATAAAGGCTTTTTAATTATTTCCTTCCTTTGTGTCAATTTTCTTGTTTATCTGACGTGAACACCCTCCCCCCACCCCCACCCCAAAGCACACACACACTAATTCATTGCTTACTGGTCAAATGGAGCCAAATTGGACCAAAGAGTTGAAGAAAAGCTCTAACAACTTTGCTTGAACTGGAAAAAACCCTCTGCTAATTTAAGCAATATATTACAGTTTTTTTCAATTGCTAAAACACTAAACCCTGTTGTCTGAACCAATTTCTCTGTTGCTTGAACACACTGATTGAATCAATCACTCTTTTGGCAAAACCATGAGCACTTTTCACCTGTTTAGACACAACTTACCAACACATTTTCATTGTGATGCACCTGTGCTGCATAATGTTAAGCACAGATGGCAAAAGTCACTGATTTGTGAGGCACTACAATGGATAGAAATCTAAGAGAAAGAGTTTGTGTGAGAGGAGGTCGAGGAGGTCAAGGTGGTCAAGGTGGTCAGCGAAGACAAAGAACAGTAATATCTGATGAAATCAGAGCTACTGTGATTGACCATGTTCCTTTCCATGGCATGAGCATGAGGGAGGCCGCACAAAGTGTACAACCAAACATCGCTAGATTCACTGTGTCCACCATAATCCGAAGATTTAGAGAAGAGAAGAGGTCTTTTTTGACATTATAGTAAAGTATGTAAATGTTGAGAGCAAATTACTGTATGGCATATTATAGTATATACTGTACCACAGTATACTGTAAGTAAATATATGTTTCAGTACATCACTGTGCCAATGTACTGTAGTATTGTAATGGAGGGTTAGTCTAACTGTCTGTAGGCCTAGTATTCCATGTATATGTTTTGTAACTGCATCTTCTCTTTTTGTAGAATTGAAAGACTGCCACATAAGGGTGTGAGGACAGGTATGTTCTCCCCACACCAAGAGACCCTAATTGTTGATATGGTCCGTGAGGACAATGCCGAACTGTACACAAGTGGCAAATGCATACGGTTTCTGTTTGTTTTGAACAAATAATATGTGTACTGTAAATGCAAAAGATCTTTGTCTTTTGTACTAAAGTTGTGTAAAGTGCTAAATGCAAGTTTTTTTGTTTTGCAACATGCATTCAGCTTCATGTCCTGAGCATTGTGTTTTCTATTTTTCTATGCAGTGTTTAGTGGCTGCTCAGTAGTGTTTTTAATTTTGATTGACTTGGGGCATGATTTGACAACAAAGTTCAGTTTTGGGCACAGATTGAACTGTTCTGAGGTGAACGTTTGGTTTTACAAGAAGAGTCTGAGGTTTTGTGAATGTAGCTTGAAAATTGGGGTTTGTGTTCACAGTTTAGAGAAAAGGAGAGAAGCTTTCAAGAAATGTGTCTTAGCAATGGAGAAAAACTGTAATGAGAACATTCTTATATCACTATGGATTCAAACCAGACTTTCCTCGTCAATTAGCTGTCAGCAACTGCTTTCTAACTTAATAGTGTTCTTATCTAGCCCCGCACAAAGGTCAAGCCCAACGGGTGAGTGTGGTGAGTGGATAGCTATTATGTAGTACTTGGATTTCAAGTGTGTGTGTGTGTGAGAGAGAGAGAGAGAGAGAGAGAGAGAGAGAGAGAGAGAGAGAGAGAGAGAGAGAGAGAGAGAGAGAGAGAGAGAGAGAGAGAGAGAGAATGAGAGAGAGAGAGAGAGAGAGAGAGAGAGGGATAGAGAGAGAGAGAGAGAGAGAGAATGAGAGAAAGACTGTGTGAGTGCATATGTGAAATGATGTTCAACAATGTGTGTCTGAAGGACAAACACATTCCTTTGTGTAGGCTGAATGACAGCGATTTTCAGATGTACAATTCCTAATCAATTTTCAGAAAAAAGAAACATTACTCATCAAGGTCTTTTAACCCCTGCTATTATTTTAATTATATACTATATATAATCATTAATAAGACCCTCAAGAGGTTTTTCTCTTTTTTAACCGTTTGTATCCTGCTGCCCACTTTCACTCAATATATATTATCTCCCCACCCACCCACCTACCCATTCATTATCTTTATTGTAATAATGGTACTTTGGCCATCTGAAAATCAAGGGATTGCACTCCTCCTCAGGTAATACAGTATTTATGTGTGCAAGCTCCAACAAAATAACTTATTTAAAACACTTATATCCCTTGAATCTCCCTGTTGGAGAAGATGGGAAGTGAAGACACTGACTTTTACCTTCTGAGCGCGTCGTTTGTCTGCTCTCTGGTTCTGGTGGTAGATGCGACTGAAGTTGGAGACGATAACGGGGACAGGCAGAGCGATCACCAGAACGCCACTCAGGGAGCAGATGGAGCCAAAGATCTTCCCGGCGATTGTCTTTGGCACCATGTCTCCGTATCTGGAAATAAGACAGAAGAGAAGAGGCTTACATGGTGTTGACTTATGATGCACTGGGTATGTATCCATCCACCCGGTGTTATGCCCATTTTCCATTAGTGCATGACAATGAGCTTTGGAGAGGATATAGTTTTTGAATACATCTTGATATTGTGGTGCCGGCTTCTGCTACTGTAGACAAAGCATTCATTTATACTGCCTGCCATTAATCAGAAAGGTCTAAATTTAAGGAATTAAAAATCAAATGGCAGGTTTGGGTTAAGAGTAGCACACATGTCAAGTCCAGCCTGGCTTTTATATGTTTATATGTTATCCAGATATTCATATATTCATATAAACATATTAATGTTTCATGTTCAGCTGTCTTGGAGTCTTGTTCAGTTACTGCTGATGAAAACCGACCATTTCCTGATTTTGCGGCTTCATCATAAACCCTTTTAAATAACTAAACAACAGGGGAATATTATTGTTGTGTGAAATGTAAAGGAAATTAAATGTGTTGATCCACTATCTTCCAGCTGCTCCTTTGACCACACCGGCTTCTTAGCAAGTTGTGACTTAAGAAAAGGAAAGTTTGTATGAATATCCTACATTTTTGTGAATTTGGGTGCATTTATGAAACTAAAAATATAAGGTTGTTGTCTATCAGGGGTCCCAGGGGACCTCTATGCCGCTGATGTTGTCTTTTGTGAGGGAAGAGCAGCGCACAGAGCTTCAGAGATGAGGCACAGAAAAAATCAGATCACCCACAGTATAATAACATCCAAAACATAAGATTTACTCTCAGTGGCTTCTGTGATGTGACAAATACTTTCAAAATACTAATGCTTAAAAATACAAAAACTGCCAAAAGACCTTCAATGCTGAAGACTGGTGAAGGTTGTCAGTTGTTAACAGTTGTCTTGTTTTGTAGATGTAATTTTCTCGAATATTTCCTTGCTAAACCTACCAGAGCCGCACTTCCGACAACCCCGCTGAAGACACACCAAGTGGGATCCTTGTTTTAATGGAAATCCCTGCCATGCTGATGTGCCGAATCAAACCGAGCCATGCCGAGCCAGCTCATGTGTATGAAACAGTCTCTAATAGGGACTGACTACAGACTGAGTTTCTTTGTTCCACATTTTAACTCCTGTTGTTCTCAGTACCTTTGGGCTTCCGGTGAATTTGATTACACAGGACGGAGGTGGGATCCAGGTCAAGGAAGGAGCCATGGTTGTCTTGCTGGCCAAAGCTGTGGGCCATGATGGTATGTAGAGGAACAAATCGATTTTAAAATACAGACTTCTAGGAAGAGCTTGTATGCAGGTGGGACAAGACACTGATATCATCTCCTGAGAGGGAGCTGATATTAAGTTTAGTGTGATGTGAAGCAATGGGGAACATTTCCTGGTGCATCATGCGTACCATTTGAGAGAAAAATAAAAAGGGAAACTATAAAACGAAGAAGACAACAAGTAGGAAGAAGGGAACTCTGCATAAGGGACAGTTCTTGTTATCAAAGTGCTGGACAAAACGATTTCCTAAAGGGCCACTTTAAAAAATGGATCAAGCACGGGGGATTGATTTTGATCCTTAAAGTTTCACTAAGACACTTACACTCGTCAAAAGGTTATTTCTTCTTTTCCTCTGGCGTCTTTGGCTCCTCTGAGTTTCCTCTCCATTGCTTTCTCTACAAAATGAAACTCTTGACAGGTAAGCCCCATGCACTGTTGACCACTGTCTCTTGAGGGGTGCTCTCTGCCCAGACGTGGGTGGGTGCTGGTACTTTTCTTTTTTTGGCCAAGAGCTCCTACTCTCCATGCAGAAAAGCTCTATAATCGCGAGACTTACCTCCTGCTTACTACCCGCAAACTGAAGTGCCGGGGGATTATCACAAACCCAGCCTTCTGCTCTCCCTGAACAAATATGTGCAAAAAGGAAGAACGTGATGTTTTCCTCTTATTATTTTTCTTACAAAATAGAGAGGAGCACGGATGATGCAGACCAGTAGTCACACATTTGAGTTGAACCCACTACAAATTTACATGCTGATCTAATTTTTTCCCCTTTTTCTGACGGCAAAAGATTGCACTGCATCAACTGATCCCAGAGAAAAATTCTGGTCCCTTGGGCCCTTAAATGTACAATGTTGGAAAATATGTTTCTCCTCATATATCCATCTCAGCCTCCTTTTTCAAGACCTTTTCTTAAAATAAAAAAACAAAGCAGACCAAACAAGCTACAAACTGCAAACACAGAAGGCAGAGATTCGGAAATATGAAGGATTATTAGCAAGCAATGGGTATTTGACCACGGGCTTGTTGTTATTGTTGCTGGGTCCTGCTCCTGGCTGACAGACAATCAGACAAATGATTTCACAGTTCACTCCGCTCAATGTCTGTCAGCCGATGAGACATGGCATTCTCCTGGCTGTCTCTAACTGCTTTGTTGTAAGGTTTGACACTTCATACCCAATGTGATGTGCCAAACATCATTACAAGTGTGATACAGCGGGATAGTCAAAACGTTGCTCATTGCAGAGAGTTAGTCCACAACACTCTCCTTTATTTAAAGGAGATGGATGCCTTAAATGACAAATGGTTTGCTGTTATTCCTTTATGTGGGTCACTGTTCCTTCATTAAAAATGGTGATCACCTGCTGTGACTAACCCCTTTCTATTATTATATTATTTGAATGCACCTTGTAAAAGGTCCACCAATGCCAGATGGTGTTTTTTAAAAAAATTTTTATACAGCTCTTTAATAACCATAATAATCAACCCTTAACTTGAGTTATCTTGGTGACCCCCTGCCTTAAAAACAGTGGGACAGTTTAAAATGTGTTGCAAGGATCTAAGGATCAGCCCCAAAAGGAGCTGGGTGATGAAGGTTTAATAAACAACAACTAATAACCGATGGCGTCCATATGGACTCTGGTGCCATAAATACACACATGACTCATCAGCTACTGACATTACTATGTATTTTATTTATTTGCTGTAGGGGTGTGACGGTACAGAGAGGTATGTGACAAAAGATACCTAAGTGTGTGGCATTCACACAGATAATGAATATTTTAAATTCAAATATATATTTGACACTGACCACGAACCTGCTACACTTTTTAAAGCAACAAGCCGACTAGTTATCACTCATTTCGCTGATACATGCATCAATCTACATACCACGTATTCTGCGTGCGACTCCGACTCGGTGTACCTGGACTGTGACGGTTGGGCACGAGTACACAAACCGCTATGTTTACAGCCCTAATATATTATTCAGTAGGGTTTTGGGGGGCATTTCGGCTTATCCCATGGCTTTATTTGGCATAAACAGATATAAAAACATCAGTTTCAAATGTTATGTCAAGAGTTTGTTGGTTTTATGCCCAGAAAACTGTCATATTTCAAAATTAATATACATGGTATCCAGTGTGATATAACCTGCATATTTTCTTTCGGAATGAACATGGTCAATTTTAATAATTTTAATAATTCAATAATTTATTTTTTATGGGGTAATCGCCAATCAAGCCTTTGATTTCAATAATTAAAACTGACTATAACTAATAATTAGGGAGTTAATGACTCACTAACAGTTTGTGAAATGTAACCATAACCAAAGGTATGAACAAAAATTCGCAAAGCGGTGAAAAAAAGACATTGACAGCCAGAAAAAGGACACTGACGGGAAGTCGAACACCACCGGACCGGGAGTGGTTCGCAACAACAATGGGCCAAAAAAAAAACATTTAGGGTTAGGCATGAAAACAAATTGGTGAGGATTATAAAAAAGGTTGTGGTTTGATTTAAAACGTCCATGACATGAGCGGCACCGGGACATGAATGATTGAAAGTCCTGTGCTTTGGGACCCATCCACCACCCCAACCTACCTACTTCCACATGCTTTTTTATACTACACCGCATGCATACTACACACACAAATTACTGTGCATTCCTTTTTGTTGTTATATGTACAAAAACTGCACGATCGGTCACAAAGGTGCTTCGTCTGTTAGATAAGCGAAAATGGTGAATACAATATGGATTGTCTTGATGACATGACAACAGCTGTTAACCTTTACAAATCAATATACTGATATGTGCTACCATCACAAACAGGCCAGTATAGAGTTAGTTAAGTAAATAATGAATTATTCAGGAAATGCCTTCAACAATGCAACAAGGCACGAAACACAGCAGTAAGGTTATTTCCACAGTAAATGGTCTTCTACAGGGATTCATTACTTTGCTCTTTCCATCTGCCACAGTTTGATACAGAGGCCTTAGTGGGTGAAAAAAATCAATTGTGAGGCAATGTATTCAGTCGGGTTTTATCCTTTCCAATCTCTTGCTTATTTTGCTCATTAAAAGAAACTGCTGTAGCTTCCACAACACACAAGAACAGCATGCTCCTGATAGATACGTGATGGGCATCAAATACAACAGAATTGGACAGACATGCTGCATCAAAAATGCCCTATAAAACAAAAACAATCAATCTGGCTGGATGATTTCTGCTTATGGGAGGTCCAACCAAGTCAAACATTGTTACAGCTTTGATGAAGAACATTGAAAACTGTAATCTTGAGATGAAGAACAAAACAAGTTTTCTAATCATAGGTGGGGCTGTGTTATTCTTGCTCTGACAGGTGCGAAGATCTTTCACTGTCTGCCCTTTTTAGTCATTTCTTGAAGATTGATCAATTGAATAACCTGAAAATGCTCGGGAAACCCGTAATTGACCATATGTCAACACACACACACACACACACACACTCACAAAATCTTCACAATCTCTCGAACACGACACCAGCACGACAAAAGACATTTGGACTATTTGCCATAGTGTGGTTAAATTGATCTGAAAAAGTTCAATTAATAGGTGATTTTTTTGTCAAAGTAACAGACATCATAGACAAGGAAACAATAATTTATTTAGGTGAATGGTTGAGACACATAAAGTTTAACTATTGGAAATAGCAATTTGCTAAACAACCGATGATCCTTTCATGTCTTTAAAGGATTAACTATAGCACATTCATATAAATCTCCTGAATATGTAGTAGGCTGTCGAATCCTGATTACTTTTTGTCAGATACACATTTGCTGTGAGACACTGAAGGTGGGAAATGTCTTTGCATAATGTTTAAATAATATGCCTTGAACCTGAATGGCTCTGATAACATGCTACTTGAATAAGTGTTAGATAATCCCATTGTACATACAAGTGCAGAGTTTGGAGAATGTCAGGCCACTTTACACAAACAATCACCCACACAGAGAGGCAAATATTTCTGATCATTTAAAAAACTCAGAAATAGTAAAAAATCATGTCAATTTTTTAACTAAATTATAATTACTATTAAAATTGTCATGGAGAAGGACGTTCGGGCGGCACCGAGATGCTTCTGGAAAACCATTCGACACCTCAGGAGGGGGAAAGGGGGAAAGGATGGGACGCTGGTGACCTCAGCTGATGAGGTAGTTGGGCGGTGGAACGAGAACTTTGAGGAACTCCTTAATCCGACTTACTTGCCCTCTTTTGTAGAGGCAGAGCTGGAGGCTGATGGGGAATCATTGTCAATATCTCTGGCGGAAGTCACTGAGGTAGTCAAACAACTCCACAGTGGCAAAGCCCCAGGGATTGATGAGATTCGTCCAGAAATGCTGAAAGCTTTGGGTTTGGAGAGGCTGTCTTGGTTGACACGTCTCTTCAACATTGCGTGGAAGTCTGGGACAGTGCCAAGGAAGTGGCAGACCGGAGCACTCACTGGATCAGTTCGCAGCCGAGTATGAAACGGCTGGAATGGGGATCAGCACCTCTAAATCTGAGGCCATGGCTCTCAGCAAGAAACCGGTGGATTGCTTACTCTAGGTAGGGAATGAGTCCTTACCCCAAGTGAAGGAGTTCAAGTACCTCAGGATCATGTTTACGAGTGAGGGGACGATGGAGCGTGAGTTTGGCCTGAGAATCGGAGCAGCAGGGGGCGGTGTTGCAGTCGCTCTACCGAACCGTTCTACCGCTCAATCTTCGTTCCTACCCTCACCTATGGCCATGAAAGCTGGGTCATGACCGAAAGAACGAGGTCGTGGGTACAAGCGGTCGAAATGGGTTTTCTCTGGAGGGTGGCCGGAGTCTCCCTTAGAGATAGGGCGAGAAGTTCAGCCATCCATGAGGAACTCGGAGTAGAGCTGCTGCTCCTTTGCGTCGAAAGGAGCCAGTTGAGGTGGTTCGGGCATCTAGTAAGGATGCCCCCTGGGCGCCTCCCTAGGGAGGTGTTCCTGGCACGTCCAGCTGGGAGGAGGCCTCGGGGAAGACCCAGGACCAGGTGGAGAGATTATATCTCCACACTGGCCTAGGAATGCCTTGGGATCCCCCAGTTATAGGGGGTTAATGTGGCCCGGGAAAGGGAAGTTTGGGGTCCCCTGCTAGAGCTGCTGCCACCGCAACCCGACCCTGGATAAGCGGTTGAAGATGAGATGAGATGAGATTAAAATTGATTGCATCTCATTTAGTTTAGATTTTATTATTTTAACATTACTCTGTTTTCTCAAAATACAGTCTGCAAGGAGAGTTGGGATTACCAAGAACAAAGCCAATTTCAGTTAATCACAACATGGGGTGCATTTTTCTAGTTTTGCAATCATTTCTACATATAACATTGTTACAACAAAGTTCAAACTGAACGTGTTAAAATGCTGGGCGATAACTATCTGTAGGTTCATCGCTATGATCAGGCATTTGACTGACTTAATCAGCACTAATCTGATTACAGTGCTAAGGGCACACATTAAAATCATTTTAAAATATCCTGTAATACCAAAAATCTACAGTTGCGTTATAAACCCAAAGATGCTTAACAACACTAGGTACACAAGAACATACTTTATTGAAGTAATTATTTTTGTATCTTTTGCAGTATTTAACAGAAATAACTAAATGTTATCAGTGTGACTGTTGAAGTTCTGTTGGATGCTGCTGCCTAATTTGAGTAAAACGTTCCCTTGCCCTGAAGGTAAAGCAACGTTCACAGGTCAAACACCTCCACGCAGAACCACTGCGGTCTGGCTTGTTGCTCTCTTTCACACCTCAGGACATATTTATGATCCTTTCTTTTCCTCACATTGGCACTGAGCCAATGCAGAAACCAATCTGCGCTATAAACCTCAAGAAAGTGAACATGAGAAATGGCTGACCTGACCATCTTTCCACGGGGACCGCAAGGATATACAACCTGCTGTATTGATTTACACACAATCTCATCTTTCTGTTTCTACTGAAGGGTAGGAGGGGAGGGGGAAATAACAACAGAAACAAGAGGTAAGAAAGGACAAGGGGGTGGGTTTGGATTAAACGGAAGAAAAAGAAACAATATGATGTCTCTAATTACACAAAAAGGCACCAGGGGGACCTGAGATATTAGTTCATGTGACCTGCTGCCACTGGAAAGAAAGCATCATCCATCATGAACTATGTGAGCTTCCGTTTATATTACAAGCTGGTATATTTCAACAGGGAGGGAGAGTAAACATCAAGGGCAAAGTAACCTGCAAAAGAAAGCAGGTTAGAACATGACCTTAAGAACAGTGAGTTTATTTAAAAGCATGAATAAAGCTGATTTAACTGAGGTTAATTGTCGGCCAAATGATGATGAGATGAGAGAATGAGAGATCAACAGCTGTACAATACCATAAAATAAAAACAGTGAATGACAGCAAATCTCTTAACCTATATTTACACAGGGAAAGTTTTCACGAGCATGCAGAGGCTGCAGTGTACTCATGCTGCCCAGAAAAGCCTGTCTGTGTTCTGGGTAATCTCTATAAACAGGTTATGCAAAGATTTCGGTAGCAGAAGTAGTCTAGTTTCCGTTTGTAGTCAGAGTAGTATTGACCAATCATGTTTGAGAATGCTTTGGTTGCTTACAGGTAAGCAGCCAGTGTGGAAGAAGAAGAAGAAGAAAAAAAAAGAAGAAGAAGAAGAAGAAGAAGAAGAAGAAGAAGAAGAAGAAGAAGAAGAAACAATGTTCTGCTAACTCAAGAGAGTTAGGATAAGAATACAACAATGTTTTTGCATGAAGGTCTGCTAATCAAATGATCACGATGTTAGTCCGACAACTTTAAAACAGAATATTGCTGCCTGTATTTCCATTTCTTCTCCACCCCATGGATTATTAATCATTGCTCTCTGTTCTTTGCCCCTGTTTGTCAAGGCAGCCCTGTGGTTCTTCACACTTTCTCTATTCTGTCAGACAGGTTTCATTGACAATTTCAGCTACACAATCATCAGAAGCAATGAAGCATAGTGTCCCGAGGATGTGACAGGAAACTCAAATTTGTCTGCAGAGATGTAGCAGCATTTGCAGCTCAGAGAAGTGCTTTGGCAGCAAAACATTCAGGAAGAACTGTGTATCAGTGCTGAGCCAGACAACAGAATTGGTATATCGACTTTTTTCATTGTTGTAAAAAGACAATGGAACATTAAGCCTGCTAAACCTTGTATTTCAGTGGATGAGGACAATAACAGTTATTGCTAGAGTCAATTTAACACAGCTATAAAATACTGCATCGTTCAATAGGCTTTGTTCTAAAGAAAGAAGAGCTGGATTTACAGGGTTGCACTATACGACTTCAGGGAATGGTAGATGGACTTATCCGAGCTGAATAATTAACATTTCTGCATGTTTGGAATGTTTCAAATGATGAAACACTCAGTAAAAACTGACAAAATGTTGGTAAAGACTCAGTAAGTGTTTTTATCCGGAATTGCTGTATTTGAGAGAAAATCCTTTCTGTACAAACTTCACCTTGTTGATGAATCAGACCCTTTGTTAGTGGTCTTCTTTGTACTGTGCAGTTCAAATAAATACTGCAGCAACCAACTCATATGAGTTACTCAAGGCTATAATTTGGATTCACGCCAACCCACTGTCCTACAAATACTTTTGCAAGTATTTTGCATTAGCAATTGCATTTTGAGGACAAATCTAATGCAGACCAACATGCCTGTTAATTGACATAGCTCAAACAACAAATTCCATTCTGTCCCTGTTTATGTGTTTGCATGGAGCATTTGTGACATTAAAGGCCATTCCAAACCAGTGGAAATGTTGACTTGTTATCTTCCACGGTCTCTAATCAGGAGCACGGGGACTGGATAATTGAGAAAACGTTATACATTAAAAGTTCAGCCTCACAAATAATATTTGGGTCATGACGGAAACCAAAACATTTTCCCCACTTTTCTTACACTGCCTTTTCATGGTGGTTTTACAATCACAATGGACAATAAAAATAAACAGATCCATCACATTGTTGCTTGCTAAACTTGAAAGATTTGTCTGACAACCATAGCTTGTATAATAATCAGTCAATTAAAATACGTCTACAGCCACGCTAACAGCATTGTGAAGCTGCAATCACACCACATGTGATATATGCGATGAAATTGCAAGAAAAGCGAGTAACCGGCTGCTTGATCATATATGAATCACATTTGGACCATTGCGCCAATCCTGCATTTGAAGAGTCGATGCAGTTAGTATCAGCCAGCAGCTAGCTGCCTGCAGCTATACTCTGCTGTTGTGCTAAATGGGAAGTTATGCTAGTGCTAACTAGGGACCTGACTACTTAAAAGAACAGAAATGAGCTCTCAGATGAAGTGTGTGGCTCTTAAAAGAGCTGTTGTGTTGCAGTGAGATCAGACCATTAGTGATTTAACCTCCGTAGCTGTAGGGGGTGCTGACCTGCCTTCATGGCTTTCCTGTAGATCAGACAGGGATAGGCTCGTGGGATAGGCTCCAGTTCCCAGGACCGGTGCTCTTATCACATGCCAGCATGTGCTTAGCGCCCAAGCGGGGTACTGCAGCACTCGCCTGTTTAAGTGGCGGTCCTTTGCCTGGAAGCATATTAGCCCATTCACTCCCATACATGCGGGGAAGAGGAGAACTCTAACGAATTATTTTTTAGATACAAATCAAAAGGCTCATCATTATCTTCAGACCCTCAACAAAAAAAAATTATGTTTTCATAAATTTAGACCAGACCAAAATGGAGTTATGGGCAGGAGAAGGTGGGTGCGTGGCTAAAAAGAGCTGTAGTGAAACACATTCTGCAGCTTTGTTCCTGTCTCCGTAAAATCCCAGTTCATGGCTCCGGCAGAGACACAACTCTGCTGCTCACACTTTTAAAACATTGTGTCTGATGTTTTTATTATTACTGTTTATCTCATGGACACAGTCAAAGGTTTTTCTAGCAGCATGACCTACATGAAATTGATAGATGTCGTTTTAGGCATGGACGTATTGATTATAGGAGAGGATGGTACGTAATTTACTAACACATTCACCCATTCACACTGATGGCAGTAGACATCTACATACCATCTATTCTAACCATTCACACCACATGTACACACCCATGCGCAGCACAGGGAGCAATGCGGGGTTCAGTGTCTTGCCCAAGGACACTTCAACATGTGGACCGGGTGAGCTGGGAATCGAACCGCTGAGGCATTTCTACATCCGGTAAGTCCTCCCACGTGAATAAGAAGCAAAAATGAGCAGCTTTCGACAGGAATGAATGGGGCGCCATTTTTGATACGCTGTACGTTCTTTTTTATATGTTCTTCTTGGATAGGCTTCACTTTGCAATGGCGGCTCTCCTCTTTGTCTTCTGGATTTGCGGCAGACACCTAAAGGCATGTTGCTGCCACCCACAGGTCATAGTTATATCCAATATATTATATCCATAGGAACGGTCCTGTTTCCTTGATGCAGTCAAGAACTGCAACAATGGTGACTGGGGTGGTCCCCTGGTGATCCTCTGGAGGCTATGACGCTTACCGCAAGCATCAAGTGATTCATCACGTCGGAGGCATTGGAGGCGAAAATTGTTTGATTTTCGCGTCTATCACGTCACAGATAATGCAAGAAAAGCGAGGAACATGCCGCCCGCGTTCAAATCACGTCTGTAGTTTGTATTTGTATGTAATCGTGCTGCTTCTATCGCGGGCGTTCTGATCACAGTATAAGGGTGCAGATAGGCCGAGTTGCACTTTAGGTTAAATACTAATAACAACATGCTAACATGGTCACAATGACAAAGCTAACATGCTGATGTTTAACAGGTTTAATCCTTGCCAAGGTTACCATCTTAGTTAAGCAAATGAACATGATAACATTTGCTAATTGGCATTAAACAGAAACAGCTGAGGCTAATACAAATAAACCAAAAAATATAGGGTATATGCAGGTTTATGTGGTACACCCACCTCTTTTTTACAGTATGCCCACCTATCAGCCAAAAAGCCATTGGAATACATAAGAGAGAATACCCACTTCCTCGTCAGTACCCTACTCATCTATCTACCCATTAGTACACCCACCTCATCTACTACCACTACAGCACTTTTCGTTTTTAGTATTCACCCTTATGGTAACATCACTGACTTTACCAAAATGTAAGGTAATCCATTCAGTAGTTGCCAGGAAATTTCACTAAATACAAAAATGTAATTCTTTTAAAAAAAAAGAATAGAATAGAATAGAAATCATTTATTGACCCCAAGCTGGAAAATTGGAGTGTGACAGCAGCATTAAACACAGACAAATCAAAGCAGTAATATAGAAACACAATATAAAAGATACCTAAAAAAAATACAGTGGACAGATTATGAGAAAAAACACAAGATAATTCCAATTGTATTGTTCTGAAAAGTCTGTCATTGTACAGTGTGATGGCATGTGGCAGGAAAGATCTCCTGTACCTGTCCCTTCAACAGCGGAGCTGGAGCAGCCTGTGTGAGAAGGTGCTCCACTGTCTGACCACTGTGTGATGGAGAGGGGGCTGATCATTGTCTATGATGGGTAACAGTTTGTTCAGCGTTCTCCTCTCCACCACGGACTCAAAACACTCCAGCCTGAGACCAAGTGCAGAGCCAGCCTTCTTGATGATTTTATCAAGTCTGTTGGTGTCACTGGCTCTGATGCTGCCGCCCCAACACACAGCAGCAAAGAAAGTGGAGCTGGCAACAACCGACTGGTAGAAGATCTCCAACATCTTGCTGCAAACGTTGAAGGATCTCAGCTTCCTCAGGAAGTAGAGTCTGCTCATCCCCTTCTTGTACACAGCCTCAGTGTTAGATTTCCAGTCCAGTTTGTTGTCGATCACCACTCATTTTTAGTCCTCCACCTCCTCCACCACCTCCCCCCTGATCCGTAGTGGCTGTGAAGGCATCCTCTTCTTCCTGCCGAAGTCGATCACCATCTCTCTGGTCTTGTTGACGTTCAGCCTCAGGTCATCCTGTTCAAACCACTCTACAAAGTTGTCTACCAGTGTCTTGTACTCACCCTCATCCCCTCCCCTTACACACCCGACAACAGCTGAGTTGTCAGAAAACTTCTACAGGTCACATGACTTCCAGACATCCATATGGGCTCGTTGCAGCAGGTAGATGACAGCGTCATCAACTCCTAAATGGGGCTGATAGTAATACTTGTTGAGAGAACAACCAAGATATTTATTAGTATAGTAACATGTTTTTTTCTTGTTATGGCAGAGACTAGGGAGTGTAATCAGTTTTATCTGTTTTATTTATTTTTGTGTAGCGAGAGTTACTCTTTTAAAGAACATTATATTATCTCCTGTCTTTGGGTCTCTAGATAAAACTTTATGGTATTTGTACAATTTCTGTTACAACATTGTCACATTACTGCCAGACAGCCAATGTAGAGGCATTAATACAAGCTAGACACAACACAGATGACAAGTATTGGCAGGAAAACTAAAAAAAATTTGATGATGTGAGTCAGCGAGGAGGGACCTGTTATCCACCACAGATGGTCAACCAGACGCAGCTGATCACTAGCGAGTAAGAAGTGGTTTACTGGATTATAGCCAGCCTTCTGGACAAGACTCTTCAAACAGATGCTAAAGTAAGTTTCATCATCAAAGTACAGGATTCTGAACTTAACCAATGATGTAAAGGGTGCATTCCAGAAAACCTAAACATAATGTTTAAAAAAATGATGTACAGTTGTAAGGTAACAGGCAATAAAGGAGCAAAATAATCCCTGCGAGATGTGAACAAGGCTGTTTAAACCCCAATTAAAACCCACAATGCTGCAAAAGGGAAACTTCCCTTTACAATTTAACAATTAGCACATTAATAAAGCAGCAGAGCAATATCTGCTATGTAAAGCCAAGTAGAGTAATGGCATCCTGAGCAGAGAATGAAGTTACTCTACCTGTGTGTGTGTGTGTGTGTGTGTGTGTGTGTGTGTGTGTGTGTGTGTGTGTGTGTGTGTGTGTGTGTGTGTGTGTGTGTGTGTGTGTGTGTGTGTGTGTGTGTGTGTGTGTGTGTTTGTGTTTGTGTTCTAATCCACGTTTTTTCTTGTAATCATGTTTGTTTTGACAGCCCGTGTGGCTGCTTGTACATAATAGTGCATGTAGCCGTGAAAAAACATTGTTTTTTCATGTGTTGGGGAACAGTATGTGCGAGCCATGCGTAGGCAATCCCAGTCCACTTGTCTCCCTAGTGTTTCGAGTTAAGCTATTTTTTACGATAGTTAGTTGAAACATTTGCTTTCTGCAGGCTCATCCTTAGATTACAGATTGTCCAAGGTGACATGGAGGTGTTTTCCTAGGATGGCGAAGCAATGACCACCACTACTCTGCCTCTGGTTGACTTACCCTGGTATATTTACTATAACCCTAAGCAATCTCACTCGTCATGCCACAACCTAATCAACCCAACCAACAGGATGATGAGTACTTGCCAATCAGAGGCTGATGAGAAAATTAGCAATGTGAAAGGTCAATGTTGGTGCGTCGTTCCTCCTTGGTTTTGAACTTTGTGAATTCTGTTAATAATTGTACATGAAGATCAGTGAGCTTAGACATCCTTCGCTTATGTTAGTCTGTTAGCTCTAGCTTTACTGCTAATGTTTCCTTTGTACATTGTGGAATCCGCTTATATACAGTATACAGCAAAAAGCTGTAGGGGGGAATAGCGTTTTTCATTAAGTACTGTTTCCCCTTTTTTTTGTTCAGTTCAGGAAGCAAATGTCTTTTTGTTTGCTCCTTTTGTTCATTTAGGGATTAGGCAGAACTTGGTCGGGAAGATACTTTTGTTTATTGTTTTGGCTTTTGGTGTACCCTGAAGTCAAGCTTCATTTCATTAACTCTAAAAAAATGTATTCTGTGGGAAACAATAAATGGCTCACATTTGAATTCATTCTTGTAATAGCTTATTGCTTAGGTGTAAATTAATCTAACTATAATTGATAACAACATGGTGCAGCATCTACACAATGCTTTGGTTTCACAAAGTACTCTTAGTACATAATGACACATAATAAGACAAGCACTGTTTACTTCCCACTTAATTTGACCTCCACTTGGCCACTGCTATTTGCATTTACATTTCTACTGTCCAATCACATACTTCTAGGCTACTTACCACCTTCCCATGTTTCTACCTTTTCTTACGGTATATCCCTCCTCATGTCCGACCTTCAATCAGTTGTCTCACCATCCAGCTCCATTAGAGAGCTTGAGATGAGAACAGAAATGAAAAAGCTTTCTTTGGGATCTTTTTAAAAAGCCTCCTAAGTAGGTTACAGGAGAAAGTAGGCTGCCAGTAAGGCTCGGGAGACCCTAGGAGCTACTGTTGTATCACTCAAGAGGAGTGGCATCCCACTTCAGGAATCCGCATGAAGAGACGGATACAAATGTGGAAATTGTGATACAGAAGGTAGAGCGTAATTGGCCTCAAATGTATCCTGGAGTACAGGGATCATTCAGAGTGGGGTGATGGTAAAAGCAAAGCTTTAAATGAGACTCTTGTGGACTCTACACATGTGAATATACAAATGAAACAACTCCAACACTTGCTTTGTTGTGGCTTTTGACATTTGCAGTGGTCACTTGTTAAATATTAAAATAAAGTTATTCTCTTTTTTTTAGGGTAATACCCTTAAATAGAAATAATTTTTGGCATTAACTTTGCAGCTTTTACAGCTAAATGTCAAATTCATATTCTAACAAGCGGGGGAAACCATTACGTATACATCTCTTTTATCCTTTAGGGCATCTAGATACAAACATTGCTCAGACACTTTTACGTCTCATCTCTTTTAGAGAAACCTGACCGTACGTAAGTAATAAATGTCCGGTGTAACTACAATCTTATATGGCTTGAGATGTAACAGTGAGGTTCACCTGCTTTTGTGATCTGTAACTGAGCCTGGTACAGCCTCTGAATAAAACCAAAAACAGCATCCACATAGATACATGGATACCTGTGTAACTGTGTATTATCTGTACTAATCACCACATTCAAACTAAAGACTTTATCAGACTTGTTCTGTCACACACTTCTGATGGTCCAGACGGACAACTGTAGAGAGTCTTTGAAGAACGCTGATCTTGCTCCTGTTAGCAGACGTTACACAGGTTCTTTAACATCAGAATAAAAGGTGGTAGTGGCTTTGAAGATCTTCTCTTAAAAACTGGACACTCGCATTTCAATTTCTCAATCCACCAGCTCTTCAGACAGTCTTTATAGATGTTGTGGCTACATGACGGAGCAACAGGATCTCTACAGACGGGACAACAGAGATCCTCCTCTGATACAGAAGCCTTTTTTGTCTCTGAGTGAAGTTGAGAACGCAGCAGGCACAGAGAATGTTCAGTCAAGTCTCCCCATCCTCCTCTTCTAACTTCACTAGAATCTACTTTCACTTCATTTTCATTTTCACTACAGACATCAAAATGAATAGTGAAGGGGAAATGAGAACGTCTAGCTGAGAAACCAGTCCTTGAGGTCGAATTTGTCTTGCATCATTCGAAGGATGGGGACATGCTGGCCATTTAGAGCCTCCACTTTTATCCATTTATGCGCTCATCCAAGACTAGAACGGATCACTCCATGTAATCAATGCTATCTGGTGTGACAAATCGTCTTCTGTTGAGACATAACTAGTAATGGTTCCATATTGTAAAAAGTGATATTTCTGTGTATTATTATTTTAAAACAGGTCGAGATGCAATATAAACACTGTGACAGTATCAAAACGCTCAATCCACAGATAAATATACACAGCCTGTATTCAGGAACAGTGGCTATAACTATGCTGTCAGGACTTCTATAATATATATAAGTCCTATATATAAGTCCTATATATATATATATATATATATATTAGGGGTGGAACGGTTCACAAAATCAACTATTCTGTTCATATCACAGTTTTCGGGTCACGGTTTTTCGGTTCGGTTTGGTTGTTTTTTTACCATGTATCAGATCTGTAGCCTAAAAAAATTTAATCAGATATTCTTGAGGACATGTCATGCAATCATGCAAAAACTAAAATAATAAGGCAGCTTGCTTAGGGATTACTGTAACAATCTTAAATGAAAGTGAAGTGAGATTTTGAAACAGTAGGAGAGACATTGCTGCATTTACGCGTTTATATATTTATTTGGCAAAAATGTAAAGAATTGTTTGCCTTCTAGGTAAGAATATAAACACTTATACATTATCAAATCTATAAAAAAATGAAGAAAATATTTTTTTTTTCACAGACCGCTGATCACTGAACTGACTGAAATAGGCTACATCAGGTTTGTTCAATTCAATTGGAATTGGGGCTGGTTGACGAAATGATCCGGAAAAATATGAGCATCACATTGATGGATATTGTAAAACAATGCAGCGACATTGGAGTACATACAGTATATTATTATATTATTATTATTTATCAATGTCAATTGTAGTCATGACCTGAAAGTGCAACAAGCTTGTCAAAAACAATCCTTGTTTAATGAACAAACCTGTGAACCAGAGGTTTTCACTCAATTATTGGACTAAAGTACAAGTTTGAGGCTCTTCGCCCTTACTTGAGTATTTTATTTACATGCTACTTTATACTTCTACTCCACTACAAATCAGTGGAAATATTCTACTTTTTCACAGTTTTCTGTGGCAACTTTTCTTTTTTTCAGAGTAGAAAGAGACATTGATGTGGTGATATAACCACGGATTTAGCCAGACTGAAACGAACAAACAGAGCGGAGCTTAGCGATCTGCTGCCAAGAGGATTCAGAAACCCACGAAGAAGAGCGGAGCGGGAGCGTGCGGAGTGGGAGCGTGCGTAGCGGGAGCGTGCGTAGCGGGAGCGCGCATAGCTTTGTGACCGTGTTTGCGGGACGCGCAAAGTCACGCACGAAGTGTGGCACATTCGGCCTGCCATACATGCTGGGATTTGACCCGCTAAGACGTAGCAGCTTACGCTACGTTGCACCTCATAAACCGAATGGTACACACGTGTACCGAACCGTGACATGCGTACCGAACGGGACAGATTTTTCAATAAACCGTTCCACCCCTACTACATATGTGTGTGTGTGTGTGTGTGTGTGTGTGTGTAGAAAATGCTGCTACAGTGCCGTTACAGTCAGTGTGTGAGTATAAGAGTGTACAGTTACCAAGCATAAATTAAGCTATTGTAAAGATGTCATTAAATGGATCACTGAAAAAGTTAACATTTAAGAGAAATGCTGAAAAGTCATTATTTCAGATAAGAAGTGCTGACAGACTGTACTTAACAGGATTGTTTAGGACACCTCTATTTCACTTTACTAGGCATCCAAACAAAATTCAGCATAACAGAGAAGTGTTCCTTTAATAAGATGTCTTAATTAAAGTGTAGAGGAACAGATAGGATCTAATTAAATGATAACAGCACAAGTTTGTTTATCAGGGACAGAACTAATGAGATCAGAACTACAAGTCCACAAAGAAATGATAGCACCATCCTTGACAATAAAACAATGGTGGGTTTATAAAAAAATGAATTATTCCTACTTAAAACTCTTATTTAGACACTTTTCCATTGTAATTTAATAAGCCAAAGGGCAACAAACTAGCTCGAAAGATTTGTTCTTAAAAAATAATAAAGTAAAGAAACAGCCGGCCTTTGGGTCCACTAATGCAGCGTGAAAAGGGATGAAAAGGAAGTATCATTTTTCAGGCGTGCATGCAAAATATCACTAAGTGAGTTTCTTACACGGGGGTCAAAAAAGTATTGCTGGAAATTTCATCATCAAGTCAACCTCGAGCATACTCCGAGATATGTAGTATTTCAATGCTTTTTTCATTTATTATTAGGAAACATATTTGTTTCAAACACCATAGAAGGAGCCCTGAATGCTGTGCATGGCTGTGAAATATATTCAAATATCAGTATCTTGTAATGCTTAATGAGATATTTAAGCAATGCATGTGTGTAATTAGCCAGAGTATGAACACAATCCTTTCTGATGTGTGTGGAATACTTTTCTTTTTTTTCATCACTGTCTTAATAAAGACATATACCCCACCCACAGGCATCCATTCAGCTCATTCACTGATGTCCCTTATTAAGGCATCTTTGTTTTCCCTTGTTGGTTCAGTAAATTGTGCCCCCAAGCTGATTGAATTCATACCAAAATGAAAAAAACAACAACACAGGGTCTCCATCTTTTGAACACAAAGACAAAAGTTGAGGCAGATTCAGTACCAGCAAACAACAAATAAAAGATATTACCTCTCTGACACACTGAATGCTCATTTCACCTCTGTGGTGTGTAACAGAGATTTTCCTTGTAGAAAGTGTAGGGTATTGCATTCTATGAAATATATAGTGAAACCATAGACTGTATAAGAAATGGACGAAGCCTCTCCACCGGGGCCCGTTCTCTCAACCTGATCCAATCATATTCACCTCTGGGAGCTGCCATCTTGTCAGACTTTGATTCCTCCTCATTTCCTCTTACCAAAAAAGGGATTGATGTGACGTTGGGGGGAAGGAGACACGTCTATCTAGGTGAAGTTTACAGAATTAGCCTCTAGTGGAGACTACTCCGGCTATGATATGAAATAAAGTTTTGGGGGAAAAAAAACCCAGAAACACTGCCTCGGCGAGTTTGACGGATACACCACAGAAATATGCTGACGCATTCGACTAGATAGACTGTAAAAGACCTGGAGGGGATGGCTATCCCCGCCGAGGAGGCAGGTGGCGAGGTTAGCATGGTGTGTATTGCTCACCTCTTGGAGGAGCACTGTACGGCCCTCTCCGCTGAGTTCAAAGCCCTCTCTCCGTTGATCTCAAAGACTCCATTTCAATGCTCGAAGGAAAGCTGGACCACATCCATGCCACAGTGTCCGACCACGCTCACAAGCAGTAATGCTTTTTCTTGTGTACTTGTCTGCCAAAATTAATAATAAAAATTGTAGAAGAATGTCGTGATAACAATATTATTTATGATAAATAAAGAGACATTAAATCACACCTAGTTCTGCCTTGTTGTTGCTTTCAGTTAAATGTTCAATTTGTTCAAAAAAAGAACGTTGGAACGCTTCCTTGTTTTAAACATGTTACCATTTTGCATCTTTTACTTGTCCAAATGAATGGTTCAAAGCAATTAAAATCCCAAAAATCTAGTTACTGAAGTATTTGTATAGATATGTAGAGTGTGGGTACATTAAATGCATATTAGCTGAATGCTTCGAATATGTGTTTGAATATTGTATATGTCATTTTGCAAATGTTTGGCTAATTGATTTCAACCATAGAAATTAATTGTTATTGTATGAATGTGCAACTGACTGACTGTCTTTACATCAAACAGTTTCACACACTATTATCAAAACAATCAAGAACCAAAATTGTCACACCCAAGTCCTATGTTACTGATGTTTGATATCTAATTAAATTAGATATTTGTGTTAAAAGCCCACCTCTCCATTCTTCTTCTAGTTTGGATCATGCTGTTTTTCTTTAGGAGTGGGGAAACATAGTGTAAGTATGGACATTAATCTAAATCTCAACCACGGCTAACAATGCAGATGGTCTAGGTTAATTATGTCTTATAAATTATATCTGATCTGAAAACTTGCAAATAACAATGTGGCAGTCAATCAAAGAGGCTAAGAAAAAATACATTCGATTTCCCAGTAGTTGAAATTCTCAGATGGCTTTAACTGTAATGAAACATTTACATATATCACATTAGACCATCTGAAATTTAATATCTACAACTAAACACTAAGAAATAACAATGAGTGATTTTTATGACAGTAGTTTGAGCAGTGTAATATTTCACAGCTACTGAACTTGCCCTGTCAGATGAGGTCAGCTGTAATAGCAGCAGACATTTCAAATCAGTAAAGGCATTAGCCAGCTAAATGTGAGGCGGAACAACTGCACCTCAGACAAGGATTTTGTTATGTCAGTTTTAGGAGTACGTTGAGGTAATTCCAAGACCATCTGTTTATGCTTGTCTCTCCGTGCAGCCTACTAGGCTTTTAAACAAACAATATTTACTCCGTTGTTTCCCTGGGCAAACATCTGCTCAGCTGCGATACGTTTTACATATTAGGCAAGAATTATGTTAAAGTATTTAGGAATAAAGCATGAGTAATGTTCATGATACATGAAGTCTATCATAATACACACTGTTACGGCTCTTGAATAAATTATACTGTATCGGCCGAAGCAGTGACTTTAAAGCCCTACAGATGATGTACTGTGTATGTGCTCACCTGTGTAAGTGTGAGTCATGCTTGCCCAGCCTCACACTGATTATATCCAATAATGTCATCATGTAGAGGTCAGACATCATGCTGTGTTTTAGAGATTGCTGTTTAGGTCAACTGGAGAAAGGCAGGAAAGGAGAGGTGGATACAAACAGAAAGAAGGGTGAAAATCAGAGATCCATGAATAATGAGGGACATGGAGATGGATAAGGACACCTGATGCTTAAAATGGGTTTGTTATGAATTTAGATAAAAGGGGGGACATCAGTATTCATCTTGTCAACTTTTTTTTTCATAAAACATACTCAACTCAGCTATTTACATGAAACGTAGACCAGACAATGGTATTAACTTACTAAAACTGCACAGATGAAGAAACTGTTAACATTCCAATCCATAAAAAAGTTATGCGCAATAATGACCGATAAACATACCGATAAATTAAGACTTTATTGTCCATTCACGCATGCTCATCACATGCTCCAACAGTCAACAGAATATTGTAAAACAACAAAAAACATCTGCAAGGTTGCCCTCAAGCAATCACCACAAATAAAAATCTTGATCTTCAGTTCTTTCTAAAAATATTCTGGTGATGGATTGAGCCATTCAAAACCTTTATTTCCTTCATCCTGTGACAGTCTCATTTGCAGTCTTTTTTGGTCTGTTGTCCTGCTAGAAGGCTGCATCTTTCAACCTCATTGTCCTGGTGAAAGGCAACCAATTCTTCTCAAGAATTGTGTGGTGCATGTCTTTATTTATTTAACTTGTCTCGCAGGATGGTTTGTTACAAAGAACTATCTGAGTAACTGTGTTTGGAAAAAGGGCGGCCACTTTCAAAACATACCTGGCAGTTTATTAGATGAACCAATTGTCCATCACCAGAAAAAACATATTTTCTATTAATAAAAGCCTTCGGTGCCGTTGCTCCTATTTTAATAAAGAATTATTCTCCGGTTCTTTTGATATAACTCACACTTTTGCAGCATGTACACTCACTTCACTATCATTTTGAACGTACAGATGCTTCTTTGTGTGGCCAAATTATCTGTGGACAAATATCAAACTTACGGTATAAAATTGTTGAAGAAGAGGGCACAAAGAGATGAGATAATTAAATGGGCGGCAGTCAAACCCCAGATAGTGGTAAAAACAATATGACATTTATGTTTTCCTCATGTATTAATATGAGGAACACTACAGTTTCCTCATTACCTAATACAGATCTCATGCGTTCCCCACTCATGCATGGGACTTTAACTTCTGCAACTTTGCTACCCTATTGTAAATGTATACACACAGTATATATATATAATACATATATATATAATACATATATATATATATATATATATATATATATATATATATATATATATACTTCAAAGAGAAACTTATTGTATATATATATATATATATATATATATATATATATATATAATACATATACATATATATATATAATACATATATATATATATATATATAATACATATATATATATATATATATATATATACTTCAAAGAGAAACTTATTGGATATTTAAATGTGATGTCTTGATATGTCTGGGTTTGAATGAGGAAATAGATTTCATACCTTATTTATGAACAGGTTTAGTTGTTTTATTCTTCTTGACATTATTATCATTAATTGTACATTGTTTTTCACATATTTTATATGTACTGTAGGCCTATATTATATGATCTGTTAGTGTAGTTCTGCCCCCTGACCACTATATGAGGAATTACGGCAGCTCACTTGGATTTACTCTTCCCTGTCACGCCATGAGGAAGATCCAGTCTAGGTCGAAACTAGTCGGCATTTCCTGTGTTATTTTTTCCTTCATAAGCTCACACCATAAAGCCTTTTTAGCGACATCATTGTCCCGGTGTGGCTGATGTAAGTAAGCCCGTGCACTTCTTTTTTCCTAATGTTAATATGAATCCACATGGATCACCTGACTAAAAAAATACATGTATGCACCCGCAGCACTCAAAGGAACAGAACTGCTGGCAACTTAATAGTTGCTCTTTTCTTTACTCCCACAACAAAGATCAGGTAATGATGGTCCCTGGGTTAAGCTTAGAGAGTGAAAAACCACATGCTCTGTACTTTGCACCATTGAAATATGGAGAGGATAAACCTCGAAGACAGCCTTCAGGCTAGCTCAATAGTTCTGAGGTGCTCGTGAGGAGAAATAAAAAATACCCTTTTTTACCCTGCCAAGCTCCCATTTTGAAGTGTAACAGGGAACAAGGTGTCCGTTCTTTTCTCTTGAGATCAGTCCTAACTGAGTGATGAGTTGGAAAATGGAAGGCAATGCAGGTGAGGCTTAATAAAGAGAGGGGGTTAAAAGAAAAAAACAATATGAGACTGGGTTTGATCAAATCAGTTTCACAATAGCTGGTGGGAATGAGGAGAAATTATCTAAATGACATGCCGGGAAAAATAAAAGTTGAACGTCTGCAAATTTCAATGTATAACAGAAAAAGAGAAAACGTTGCATGTGTGGATGCATGGCGTTGCCCAACTGCTAAGAATAAAACAAAATGAAACAGCAATCACACATTTCAGTTCAACAGTCAGAAATATACTGATATCGATTCTTCTGAAGCTTCATACTCCCCCTCACGCCACGTCTCTCTCCCGTCACCCCCTTGCTTTCATCTCATAGAGGCTAACGCTGGTGATAGAGAACAGAACATGTTTGAGTTATTCAGAGCTCTCCACCCACTGTGGTCCTCAGTAGGGGGGTCTACAGCCCAACTTACCCCCCAGTCCAAATCAGACTTTGAGGATTCACTGCATGACCTTTCAAACTGACCTCAACCTTTAGCATGTGGCAGAAAAGCACATCAGATCATCTCCCCTTCTCTCTGCATTTTTACTAAAGCCTCTATTACTTAATCGTTTTTCAGCAGAGTCAATGAAAGTAAGGGGTCAGTCATGGTCAATTTATAGTGTCAAATCATAACAAATATTCAAGACACTTTATAGAGACCCAGCAATTGATCAACAGTGGGGACAAAAACCTTCCTTTCAGAATGTACTTTGCATTTTTACAGCAATGACAAGTAGAACAAAGATAAGATTCAACATGTGCAGCCATTTACGGAGAAATCCGGACAGATGCTGATTAGCTCGGGGCAGCATGGTGAAGACATTAAAACGGCTTTTTAACCACTAATACTGCTCCAAACAACACCAAACCTCTGCAGTAGCATGATAAGAGTCCTTACACATTAACATAAGCTCCAACACCGTAGTTAGTGAACCCAGAGTTTATTACAAGAGTGTTTTGAAAGACTTACCCAATGGCCCTGGTAGCAGCTCCACTCATAGTAAAGTCCATTCAAGTCAATTACCAAATACAATCCAAGGAAAGAGCCCACTGATTCTTCGGTTAATGAGTAAAGACTCTGATCATGGTACTTCTGTGTCACGTAATATTTCATTTTCCCTAGACAGTTTGGGTTAATGTTCAGTCCTCATTAGTATAGTAGGCTTCTGTTAGATTACTTCTTTGTCAGTGTTGGCTGTTGTCTCGATGGATTATTTGATGAATGTATTTGCCAAAAAAGACCCTGGAATGATTTTATGCTGGAATTTCACTTTTATAACTAAAAAATACAATAAAGTCTTCCAACCTGTTCTCAGCGTCTACGACGACTGTTGGCCGTTTAAAATGTGCTCTATAAATAAAGTTTGATTTGATTTGATTTGAACTTCAGACTGATGGTTCTTTCTTATTATTGAACTATTCTCATTGAAAATTGGTGGGAATATTGCTCGCATGAGATGTTTTTTAGAAAATTTGTGAAAATTAGCATGCCAATAAATGTTATCTATTATTATTATTATTACCTTATTTTCATGAAAGATGGCACACATACTTTTCCTCTTTACATAACCTCAATAATGAATACCATGTTTACATGGTATTTATAAATAAAAAACACAATAAGTCCATTCTGTGATTTTTGTTGTTGTCAACCATAGAGCCCCAAAAATGCAACTATTACCCAAGTAACCCAATTGTTAGTGCGCGTTGTGCAGTTGGACACTATTTCCTGTTACATGGAGGCTTTCATTAGTGGGTAATTACTTTTCTACAAATACACAAACAGAGAGACTCTTTCCAGCAGTGGAAATGACTCAATACAAAGGGCTTAGCATCATTGTAACACAGGCAATGGCATCCAATAAAAGCATTTGAACTTTAAGTTTGTTCTCTTGTGCTCTATTGAGAGGCAAACAGCTAACACTGAAATCAAATAACTCAGTCAACCTTTGCCACCACTCACGGTTACTGAGTGCAATTCACCTAGAACAAGGCCCTGTAATTTACAAACCACCTTTGTTTTGCTGTCTAGGGGCGTCTTTGGTGTCTATCTGTCAGTGACTGAAAGAGACATTTGTTTACTGCAATCAAACAGAACGAGCAGAACTACTGCAGATTTCACAAATTACATCCAGCCATTTAGCTGCTTCTCTCTATCCACTGGGTAAGTGAAAAACACAGCAACATGCCATGTTGAGATCAAGGCTCTAGTGGATGCAGAGGATGAGAAATGAATCACTTATTTGTTGCTGTATACACAGGGAAACAAATCAGTCTCAGGACACATTATACAGAGGAGGTAGAAGTCATAGGGGAAATCCTCTTTCTATCAACTCTCAGAGTTCAATTCATTCTTTCTTTTAATACACGACATGCCCCTTTGGAATGTGCTGGTCAAAATTATTCTCTTTTTGAAATAGTTCTTCCTCCAATATTTCTATTTTCCAGTGTGAATGTGTGCAAAAGATCCATGTGCCACTTAGAGCTGTCAAAAATATACTAAATTCGGATATTAAAAAGACACAGACATTTGAATAGGAATAATAAAAATATCTTTTTTTCCAATTATGAAACGTATTTTGCCAGATAAAAGCGGACACCAGAGACTGACATGCTGTGCATCTCCCAAGCCTCCATCCACTCTTGATGGTGAAATAGTCTACGAGGGGCAGGGAGTGAGGCGAAGGGACTATAGCAACTAGTGTAAAGCTACGGTCAAACCAACTGACAGCCACTTCACTGACAATCATTGCGTGCTGATCTAACATGGACACCGGCTGCCCCGACCACAGTTCTGTGGATGCATGGCCAGTTACTGAAGCTAGCCTGCCATTTCCACCATGCTTTAAAGTACACTGTTTACAAAAACATGCCAACCACATTTGTTACTCATCTGGCGATAGCAATGTGCTTTAAGAGTGTGTGGGTGAGAGATGTCTAGTTTCACGTATAGGGACATTATTTCAATATTGATATTTAACCGTGCTGAACTTTGGGTGGTAACTGCCCGGCAGCAGGATCCGCTTTTAAAAGCGCTTTGTACATTGGAAAAGCTCCTGAAGGTAGGCAGTTGCCATGCGGCGGTGTGAAAACAGCTTTACTGAAACTGGGCTTGCCTGGATATTATTCATGATGTCCCAACAGTACCTGAACTAACAGGCCCGACCAGCGCAGCCCCTTGCATTGTTCTAAATGGGCTGTTTACAGTGGGAATCTCCACGTACATTTAAAACAGACTGGGCGCTCATAAAAGGAAGTTATTACAAAAAGGCTTTCAAAATAAAGCATCCTACCATATTTTATAAGAATTCTCAGAAATCAATCATTTAAAAATATCTTTGAAGGAGGATGTTTAGTTTAGAAATGTAGTTGTTCTATAAGAGCTAACAGGAGTTACTATTTCCAAGGTTTCCCACCAGGTTTTCTCCAAGTATTGATTGCTACACAACAGTATACCGTTGAAAGCAACTTCAGATCAGATTTTCTTTAGTACCTATTCAAAAATTAGGTCAAAAAAAGTTTGAATGATACAGTATGCCAATGTATGCCAACACTGGTTACACATAATGTGCAGTTACTGCATTTCTATTCTGACATTTGTCTTTTTTCAATAAATCAATACATTGTCTTAATAGATAGTACAGAGCAGCCGACTGTCTGCTCGTATATGTTGTAAAAACACTGATTTTAGTTTTGGACTTCAGCCTGGCATATACAGTATTTATTATTCAAAAGCTGGGCATAAATTCCACTCGCCTGCAGCCAACAGTATATTCTGCATCGGATTACACAGCATATCTGAGAATGTTATATTGTCTATTTCATTTCCAGGCATAAGCTGTATGCACATATTTCACGGGATCGGTCTGAAGTATGTGAAGCTGTACTGTCATATTGACTATAAGAATAGGAACACAGGATTAAAAACCTAATAACAGCACATTCGATGTGGAAACGTAGAGTTTATGAGGAGTCTAAGTAGTAACAGACAACTGCACATTGCAACTCAATATACATTGAACTCATGTGAACTCATGTTCATGGAGGCCTCTGGAGGACAACTGAGAAGTGTCATCGGGCACTCATCTGGCTCAGTCTCTGCCTGCAGCCCAGGGGACCCTAGCCGTGTGTTAACACAATGATAGCGTATGTAAACTCCACCACCACAGAGTTACAGAGTTAAAATCACATTAACAGCTGCACTTTAATTATCAACAATGGTGCTTTTGGTTTCTATTGAGTTTCATGTTCTATCATCACTTCATTAACTACATTTTATTGTCTTCTGCTTTGTGTCATATGGGAGTTTGTTTGGCAGCTGCTTACGTTTCCAAATATTGATGGAATTCAAGATGGGTTTTGATTGGATGCTAGTGCGCAGCCATGTTATAATGACAGTAAAGCCACATTTGGCATGCCATTATTGTATTTCTTATGGGAAACAGGGCAGTGAAACAATTCCATGGCTCAAAATAACAAATATCAGGGCAGTGCTACCTTTACATGCTTATTTTTGTATTCAAATCCTTATTATCATAGCAATTGTATTTACATAAAAATAACTTGTTTCTGAAACTGAAGGTAAAATTATTTGAGCAGTTTCCAGACAATATTTTTTTTCTCTAGAATTCCACCTGAAATTATTGATTGTGTTGATTATGCACTAAAGTTCGGAATAAAATGATAACATACTCAGTTCTTTTAATTTTTCAAGTATTAAATCACACAGGAGTACAAACTAGGATTTACCATGTGGTTATTTCACACTCGAATTAGCAAAAAACATGCAATATGATGATGATGATGATGATGATGATGATGATATACCGTATATGTGTGTTAAGATATGAAATAATCAAAATCAGGTAGCGATTTTGGCTATATCCCTGAGTCCTACTTTATAATCATAATAATAGTAAAGACTTGGAGAAATATAGCACCTTTCAAGGAACCCAAGGATGCTTTACATACGTGCAACATACAACCAAACGGGCCAACGGCCTTGTTGAACATGAATGTTTTGTGAGCAGATTTGAGGGTTCAGGGTGGAGCTCAGGGTGGAGTTAGGGAGAGATCTCCAGAGGGTGGGTGCTGTGTCACGCTGAAGGCTCTGTCTCAAACGCTCGCAGGTTGGTGCGGGGGATGGAGAGCAGACCTGAGTCAGATGTCCGCAGGTTCACGGATGGGGTATGTTGTTGGAGGAGGTCAGGTAAGTACTGGGGGGCACGGGCATGGAGGCATTTGTAGGTCAGGAGGGAATTTTGTATGTGATGCGGAACGTGACCAGGAACCAGTGGAGGCTGATGAGTGTGGGGGTGATGTGCATCAGTGGTGAGTGTGCAAAAAGCAGTCATATGCACCAACTCCCATTTTTTCTCCCAAGAGAAGCTGCGAGGATCCTGGTTGTAGTCTGCTGGTACCAGAGACCAAGAGGAGGCTAGCTACTCCACACATACTTTAAGTATCACCAGGAGTATACAATCCAGCCTGAAATTGCTTTGAGGATAACTTCTCCTGCTGTTTTTCATTCTCAGGAAAGCATTTTTATATTTGCCCTGTAATTGTTATTAGGGAGCCAATTAACTTATTTTGTGGTAGAAAAAATTGTTTTGAAAGCTTGAAGTAATTCAAATTGCAGTTGCAGTGTTTTTACTCTCATTAGTTTTAAGCCTTGATTGCACTTTATTTCTTGTTCTTTTTCATGTGTTTATAAACCCCAGATGCACTGTTTATTTATTTTTTTGTGAAGTAAAATTGAACGGATGATAAGTTTGTGTGAACCTTGATGAGTATGAAGAAATGGGAACCTTGAGGTAATAAACACTTCTACGCACACACACACACACACACACAAACAAACGCACACACAAACACACACACATAATGTTCTAATTGTTAAACAAGTTTCCCTTTTGCAGCACTGTGGGTTTAAATCTTGGTTTAAACAGAGATTATTTTGGCTCCCATTTTGAAGTGTAACAGGGAACAAGGTGTCCGTTCTTTTCTCTTGAGATCAGTCCTAACTGAGTGATGAGTTGGGAAATGGAAGGATGTGCAGGTGATGCTTAATAAAGTAATAAATAAATATGAGACTGGGTTTGATCAAATCAGTTTCACAATAGCTGGAGGGAATGGGAGAAATTATCTAAATGATATACCGGGAAAAATAAAAGTTAAAGTTATAGTAAAAGTAAGTTATAAAAAAAATTCAATGTATAACAGAAAAAGAGAAAATGTTGCATGTGTGGATGCATGGCGTTGCCCAACTGCTAAGAATAAAACAAAATGAAACAGCAATCACACACCTCACAGGGAATTATTTTGCTCCTTTATTGCCTGTTACCTTACGAACGTTGAAAATGTTGCCTGTGACTAATTTTTGTTTATGTTGTATGGTTGGAACTTTGGTTTCAGGGCTGTAATGTGGATTTATGGTGAGTTTATTGTGCATATATACACAATATATCTATCCATCCACCATCCAGCTTTATGAGAATGGCTTTTTCCTAGATACTCTGCAATGCAAATAGAATATTTGTGAGCGAACGTTGTTATTGATGACGTTGTGATAGCTGTGCCAGGAGGATGCCACCTGTTTGGTTGTTGGTGGACATCCATCAATGATGTCGACATTCAGAGTGATTATCATTGAAATCCTCCTCTCCCTTCTCCGCATCATAGTTTAAATGTAATGACATCAGGCGTTGTTAAGTTTAACTTTTCCCTGTTGTAGAATTCCATTAGCATTTCATGGCAAGCTGTACATAATGCAGGCTCAAGGGAGTATTGTGTCTCTGCCTGAGCTCTGTGTCAATACTAAATGTTCAGGAGTGGATACAAATTCTGCAATGATCTACAGCTTGCGCCTGCAGTTCTGGAGGATGAAGAAGCTAATATCACTGCTGTTTGCATGTTGTTTGAAACTGGTCCTGTGTAGTATCATGAAGGACTATAAGTTTTATTTAAGAGCTAATCTATTCCTTAACATCAGTTGCTTTATCTCTTTGCCTGTTTTCCATGAGAGTCTGTTGCACCACTGGCTCGTTGATAAATTAATTGAGAGTAAACTGATTCTAATTGCAGAATTTGGAGTGGAAGGAAGAAGGGAGGGAGGGAGAGAGGGAGACATAAAGACCGACTAGGACGTGTGAAGAGTTGGAGTTGGTGGGCTCAATGAGTTCATTTGAAATTGTGGAACATAATTGTGCTCAAGTTGTCATCTTGAGTCTCACTTCTAAAAGGGGCCAAGCCATTACCATCAACCACTCAACCGTTAAGCACTTGAGCACCAGATACTGTAGGTGGGGTATACTGTATCAAATGAGACAGCACAATGGACATAAATCAAATAAAAGTTTTACTCCGTTAACGAACAATACATGTGACCCCACTTTAGTAGCCTGGATCCTGCCACACCACATTTTACCCTCCAGATGAACCACTGTTAGGTATACTCACATTTGTAGTTTTGCTAAAAAACGTGCAAAATGGAATGATTGCATGCAACCCTGAAAGTAATTTGAGTCAGACTTGCTAAATCCCCCCCCTAAGAGTCTCATGGACGGCCATCAACACAAGAGGATTGCACAAAGACAAGCCTTTATGTATCATCCCGGTGTAATTAATGGTAGATAGGTGTGCAGTGAAAAGATAGTTCATTTTGCAGCCCGCTCCTGGTGCGGTGCTGTCAACATTATTGGCTTGATCGTGACATCGACAGGATGAAGCAAGGCGTCCCAACAAGAAGTTTCTTAAATTGTTAGCCATACATCTGTCAATATATAGACATAATGTGTTTGGATGAATCACTTGCTGTCAGATTTACCAGATAATTGCCAATTTTGTGTTAAAAATTGATGTCTAGAAGAACATTTCTTATGGCAATGTTGATACCGTATCTGAGCCAAAGCTTCCACAGCCACAAGCTTTTCCAGGACGGGCACCAAACAAGACAGCTTGTCTATTGTGTTGAGGACAGTAGAGGAACACATTCCTGACAGCTCAAGGAAATGAAGCATTGTGCTGCCGCTTCGTCTGAAGACACAATGACAGAAGAGAAGAGGCCACAGGAGACAATCCAAACTGAGTCAGTCCGTCACCATGGTGACTCCTCACTTTGAAGAGCTGCCCTGGCCCTTCCCTGTCTGACTTGGTGCTAACAAGATATTTTTAACAAACATATACATCACCTAACTAATAAGTTAAGTTAGTCTTGCCCCCTTTGTTGCAGTTAATTGTCATCTATCGATTCATGTGTTTTGCCAGCTGAAATGGTAGTCTGTAGTAAAGATGGCGAGGGGTTCACCACTCTGTGAAAGACTGCGCTTACAAACTGCAACAAATTAAGAATACTTTTTCTCAATGTAAAATTGCAAAGAATTTAGGGATTTCATCGTATACTGTACATAGTATAATTAAAAGGTCAAGAGAATGTTTAATTATTTAAGGAAATCACGGACGGTGCATTCTCCGGGCTGTGTTTTTTGATGATTTAGGAGTGGACAAAAACAAGTGGTAATGAGAGGAATTCATTATCAATGAACTTTTCTCTCTTTAAAAGCAGTGCACTCTGCGCTTTCTTCTTGTGCAGTAAGTAAGTGCTTTTGCTGCATGTACAACAGATTGAATGAATGAACCCTGTGAGGGTATAACAGATTTGGTTACAGTGAAAAAAAAAAAGTCTAAAAATTCCTAAAAACTCTGTATTTTTCCTGGATCAATGTGAAGTTTTAAGCATGTAGAAAGTCTTCAGAAATACACAGTTTGGGTAACTACAAGCTTCAAAATCCTTCCTGGGATTTTGCCGCTTTTTGTCTTTGGACTGAATGCAGCCTGCACACTCTCCGCCCAACTTTGAAAATTTCTTGGTGCATAGCCAGTCATAGCAAACAGCAATATGATGTGTTTAATTCTTTGGTATACTTGTGTACCTACCACAGCATAACCTCATCTAAGTTTTTTTAAACATTTGAGACGTATAGGTTGAATATGGAGAATGAGCAGAACACCGCCATCTAGTGTCTCAAGATCGTAGTCACAACAACAAAAAATAATTTCAGCAGTCGGGTTGCCAGGTTCGTTACCGAGTGTGTGAAGCGATCAGCCTGCGCCATGTCAGTGATGAATCATACAGGGTAATGACTAATTTCGACTAATCCGTTACTTTTACAACAATATTTAACATTAGCCAGTCTTCACCTGGAAGTCTTTCTTTGAGTGGTGTGTAATCAATAAGCTAGCTAGCTTTAAACTCAAAATGATTCCTTGTTTCTGTAGCAACAACAGACAGCCCTGGCAACCTGCAATGCCCAATGCTATTGGCTGGTACAATGGAAACAGAACATGACAGAAAGTAATTGTCAAACCTGTCAAAAATGTTTAAATATGAATTCAGACTAAATACTTTTTTTAATGGAAAAGCAATACTTTCATTCTGTTCCCCTCAGAATGCGCTGTGTGTGTATTATTACTTTAAAAAAGCGGGTCAGTAAAAGATGTAGGAAATGGTGTCTCTGAGAGGACAATGGACATACATAAGTTGTAATGCTTCAAGGTGAGAACCATATGATAAAAAAAAACTGTGTTGCCACGACAAACTTTTAATCCTAAGAGTCTTTATTTATCAGTTTTAAGGGGTTCATGTCCTCACAGCTGGAGAAATCACTCTGGAGATTATAGTGCTTCTGACAACGCTATGTTTATGTAATTGAATACTGTCAGCCCAACAGATTTGTCATTATAGCATCAGCTAAATATAGAGGTGAGTGAAGCTCTGATGTAACCTCATAAAAAGGATGTCAAGGATTTCCAGGGTGAAGGAGCAAAGCCGCTGAGGAGAACAGGATAACAGACATATTTCAAGAAACGAGAAAAAAAATTCTTCACAGGTCACGATTCAACAGGTGGAGCTCTTTAAATGATACACATCACCAACACTTTTCTGTGACATGTGAACAGTGCACTATATTAAGCAGATTGTTTAAATGACTGCACCCCCCCCCCCCCCAATAATTTAAGAAAATCTAAATCTAAACAACAAGCCTTAATTTTCTCAATATATTATAATTTAGAGTAAAATCATCCTGTATAATTGAGAGTGTAGTTTTTCCTGAAATTGCCCAATAAAGGCCAGATTGACTAAGATTTACTGTATGTGCCTTGCCTCAGATTTGATTTGCCCCTTCTGTGTTTTATTCAAACACACACACACCAGCCTGGGAGGACAGTTGGCGAAACATCTGAAGTGCACTTTGTGTGCTATCAGTGAAGTACATAGATGTCCTTCATGCAAATGCATTTAAGAGAAGGTTGTACAAATAACAGAAGATTATATCATAAGTGCAGTTATTTACATATTCCACTAGATTTATTAATGTTCACACAGTAAGCAATGTTCAGTTTTGCATGAAAAATTATCCACAACAAACACCACACATTTGTGAAGCTACTGTATGTTAAAAGGGGGAATGTTGTGAACATAGATATTTATTTAACCTGTTTTCTGTATAATTTCCAGTGACAACAGACAAATGAAAGGCAATAGGGATTACCCTGGGCAAGTAAAATGCAATGTAAATCTAGTAAAAAAAAACATTAAACACATTGTTTTTTTTACAGAGCTGATGATGCAATTGGCTAAGGAGTGAGCCATCTCGCTACCTTCTCCTCCATCTGGCACTGGACAAAATGCAGATAAAGTTTGTGATCTGGAGCACGAGAAAAATGTTTGTGCTGTGCTTAAGACAAACACACACATGTCCTTGTTCGGAAGGATTTAATGGAAATAAAGATTATATAATAATAACCGGAGTCTTTGTATGCTAATAAATAAAACAATTTGTTTAGGGGCAAGTAAAAATTGACTTTAGACAAATAAATTTCAGACCCACTTGCCCGACCTGGCAAGTGAAAAAAACATTAATGTTGATCACTGAAATGGTGTGTCGCGAACGGAGGAGGGGAAAACACGGAGGATTGGACCCAAATGCAGACACAAACTCAGGAGTCAGTTTTAACAGATTAAATGAGCTTACTTTATGCAAAGGGTGCACAGAAAACGAGGGGAAAACACGGAGAGGACTTGGAAAAACTGGCCACGGGGAATTAGCACAGAAGGGTGGTAAGCTGGGAGACAGGCTGGCAGGTAAGCAAGCAGGCTGACAGGCAGGTCGATAGGGAAACGGGCAACAGAAGCGAAAAACACAAGGAACAGTCACAAATAGGTCCACGGAGGACAGAGGGAAGAAACATTGACACAAGGACGAAGCCAGCCCTGCTACGCGCTACCGCTCCTGCGGGTGACGTATCTGGAATATCTGGAATAACGATCAGGCCCCGAATGAGACTTAGGACCGGCTTCATATACAGGGAGGCAGGTAATTATTGCCAACGAGAAACACCTGGATCAAACTGCCAGGAAAACCAGCTCACAACAGGGAAACACAGAAAGAGGAGCACATACAGGAAAACACTGACAGAGGGAGACAAAACACAGAGACAAAAGGGCTGCCATGATGGAATCATGACATGGTGTGTGCGCGCAACAAGAAATACAGAAGGTGGCTGCACTGTATTAACCCAAAACCAAAACTTAGTTGACAGCAGGAACCACTTTAAAAAGAGTCTGCAGCCACTGTAAGGCCAAATGCTAATGTCAGCATGGTAACATACTTCTAATCACAATGCTAACTTGCTGATGGTTACCATCTTGTCATCTCAGCAGACAAAGTTCATACTCTTCAGCTGTACGCCTATACTAAAACAGGACCACAGTGACACAATTAGAAAACATTCATTATCAGCTGTCTGAGGCGGATCTTGAGAACTGGTCAAATAATATCAGCAACAATGATTTCTGACACAGAACGGGCCAACAAGCTGTGGAAGACGAGATCAACTGAAAAAGATGGGGATGGATCGGCCACACACTCATTAAACCCAAAGCCAGCCTCACCAGGCAAGTCCTTAGATGGATCCTCCAAAGCATGAGAAAGAGAGGCCTGCCCAGAAACACCTGTGAAGGAACCTAAAAAATGTCTCTCTGTCTGTATCATTCATGTCTCATCAATACATGTTAGTAATTCAACTTCTTCCCCGGAGTTGTTTGTGCTTTGTCGTCTCGCAGGTCTCTGCTGATCGTGGTGGTGTCTGCTGCCGTGGCCCTGCATGACGCTTCCTACTACTATTATATTCTATAACCTTAGCTGTCTTTGTTTCTACTATTCTGCTGTATTAACTGCCATAACATATAAGTCATATTCACATTACTATAGATATTATTATAGTTACTGGAAGTGTGTCTGTCTCTGTCTTTGTGTCTGTCTTTGTCTTTCTCTGTCCATCTGTCTGTATGTTATCTCTTTCTCTCTCCTTTTCTTTCTCCCCAACCGGTGCAGATAGATGTCCTTCCTCCATAGAGCTGGGTCTGTCTGACGTTCCTGCCTGTAATAGGGAAGGTTTTTGTTGCCACCGTACTCTACTGGGGAATTGTTGGGTCTATGTAAATCATGAATAAGTCATAGAGTGTGGTCTATACCTAGTTTGTAAAGTGTCCTGAGATAACTTTTGTTATGATTTGGCACTATAAACAAAATAGAATTGAATTGAATTGAATATGAAGCAGAGCAGGCTGGCATGGAAACGGATTGAAAGGAAAGCAGAGGACAGAAGACTGGTGAATTGTGGTCAATTGGTCTATGCTCCATGAAAAAAGAGCGACATAGGCGCAATTAAGTAAAGTATGCTCAGCATCTTAGTTTAGAGTTTTAGCATTCTATGATTTGCCATTTAGCGATCATCACAAAACACAACTGAGTCGGATGGAAATGTCAAACATTTTTGCTGGCATTTGGTCATAAACTAAAATATTGGACACATTCAAAATTTGACCAACTAATGGCATACGAGGGAAAGTCAGAGTATTACCAATATCATAAGGATTTATGCGATCCCTCTGATACATGCTGAAATATTTTAGCCTAGACCGCAGTGGTATGACATTGCCATCCATAAAGCCCTTTATGTCTAAAAAACATTTGCATGGTGCATCAATGCTTGCTTGAATGTAAAAATATCATAATGCACTCTGGGTACGCGGTGGAGGAAACACATCAGATGAACTTAACTGTTGTATGTTATAACTCCATGACTATTTTTAGCACATTAATTATTTACATTTACTCAGAAGTGATTGATTGGCGAATATCTGATATTGACTGTCTGCCAAGAAAATCTTTCATGTTACATGCCTACTGAGTCTGTGCACTGACTACTTTAAATAACATGAGACATTTTGATAATTGGAAGAGATATACATGCTCATCCAAGCCAAAGAGGGTAGGTGCTGAGCCTAAGGTAAGCAAATCAAACAAGATAAAATAATAAATGTGAGGTTTGGAACAGAACACTACTCTTCTTCTGAAGAATGTGAAGGACGACAAAAGTAATCAAACTTTTTAAACTAAAAGCTTGTTTAATATTCTTTCATAATGCCGAGTGACATTTGCCAGAGACCATGATTATTACTCCTCAGTAAACCCCATTTCTATCATCTAATCAGTGCCTTAAATTATTAAAACAAAAAAAGGTTTACAAACAGCAAGCAGAGATGTACTCTCCTGAGGAGGGACAAACAAAAAACCAATAGTGGCAATCACTGCTGGATGTTAGGTGATAGCTGTGTGGAAAGCAAATATATGCAGTCTAATGAATGAGTTTTATGAAGAATTGACAAATGGTAATTCGTATTTGCAGAATAAATTTGAGTAAAGCAGGCTTGCACGCACACACAGTGTCATGAGCAACAGAGGGGCACTCTGTGAGCTCTTAATATTTGACCCTTTGCCACTAAGAAGTGCCATTAAATAAAGCCAAAAAGTCAACTGACATTGGTGCGTAGTCATGAGCAAATTCAGAAAACACAGTGGTGGCCAAACAAGCAATTCAAGAATACACAAGAATATAATGAGATGGATAAGGAGTTTAATGGCCCTGAAAGCAAAGGCCTGACGCTAATACACATGGCCCTCATTTATCAAACGAACGTACGGCAGAAAAACGTGCATACGACCATTTCCTGGCAAACGTCGGCATTTATCAATTTGGACGTGAGCGGGAGCTACGATCAAATCTCACGTCTGGTGTGAAATCGTGTATGCACATTTCAGCCTGTGTATTTGCGGTGCAGCACAGCAAAATCTGTCTGAAAATAATGAACAAACCTCAGCTGTCATTAAGCATAAGGAGTCACATATTAAGAACAGATCAAAAAAGATTCTTAAAACGAATAAAAAAAATAAAAATTGTGGTTGGAGCAATTGATTGTACTCATGTGCGCCTGAAGGCACCATCCATGAATGATTACGCATTCATCAATCGCCAAAACTACCACTCGATAAATGTACAGGTGATGTGTGATGCCAAGCTATCGCTTTTAAACGTGGCGGTCATGTGGCCAGGGGGACAAACATGATTCTTTTATATTTCAAAACAGCTCGGCTCCAGCCCCCCGCGACCCCGACATTGATTGAATGAATGAATGTGTTGGCGCGTGGCTGCAGCAAGACGCACTGCAGAGCCAAAGTCATCTCCTCGGTTGGTGGCTACCCTCGATAAATTGCATTAAATCAAACAAGGTATCAGATGATTAACTTCTTGGTATGGTTCTAGGTGACAAAGGTATCCTCTAACGGTATACCTAATAACCCCGCTAGCAAACCCCGCTACAGAGCAAGAGCGCCAGTGTTGTGCCGTATTCAGCACCCCTGCCGTGAAATGCACCCCCTTGCATTATAGGTGATATTCTGGATCAGAAGGCTGTTGTTTCCACCTAAAAGAGTAGTTTATATACAGCTAACCCACAACGGTCAGAACATTGGTTACTTACAGTCTTTAAACTATTTTAAAGACTTAAAGTCACAAACTTGGATAAAAGCGAACACAAAACAACACCTTTTGTATGTTCTGTGGAAATATACTGCAGCCATAATTACAAAATGAATGAAATGGATCTTTTGAGCAAGTTGAATGTATTTGACTCAGCGTTTCCTAAATAGAATCCCAGCTTTTCTTGCAATTAATAGGTTCAAAAGTGTGTGCTTTTAATGTGGTTACCTGTATATAAACTACTCCTTTAGGTGGAAACAACAGCCTTCTGATCCAGAATATCACCTATAATGCGAGGGGGTGCATTTCACGGCAGGGGTTCTGAATACGGCACAACACCTGTCCAACAGTGCGCACAGGCGCACACGGGTCACAGTGGAGCGCTGCTTCGGGTTGACTGCCTCCGCTATTCTTTTCCATACAAGTGGCACCTCTCCAGCCACCAGTCCACGCTCCATTCATGGTCCACACAGGGACTCGAACCAGCGACCCTCCAAGTCAACTATGGACTGAGCTTCTGCCCCCAGTATATTGTCTATTGCTGGATGTTAAAGGTGAAAACAACCGTAGATCACTGACACAACTAGCTGCAGCGATTAATTCAATAATCGATCAGCTGTCTACTATTAAATTAATTCCCAACTATTTTGATAATCGATTAATTGTTTTGACAATATATTGATTATCTTTGAGTTGTCGACAAAACAAGACATTTAAGGACATCAAAGTGGGATTTGGCAAACACTGATCAATATCGTTTTTTACCATTTTCTGACCCTTTATGCTAATTAATGCTACTAATTAATTAATCAAATAAATAATTTACAGATTAATCAAATAAATAAAATAATCATTAGTTGCAGCCCTGTGCACAACAAATATGTTGAAAGTGTTATGAGACTACATTGAAAGAGCCAGTGATGAAATATTTATATTCTACAGCATCGTACACTAAAGTGTTGAAACTAAATACTGTAGAAACTCCTAAATAAAAAACACTTGGTCAAGTAATTAATTAATTAATTAGTACAAAGACTGACACAACTTAAACCAAATGTTAAACCAATTAATAATATCTCAAGTAGCTAATGACAAAACCTTTAAGTCTTTATAACGCATAAAAAGTTAATGTAAAATAATACTATATCAGACGTTATCATTGGATGCATTCATTGTACTTATTGATTACTGTCATGCAACCTTTCAGACATTCTGTCCGTCATGATTCAGCTCCACCAGTGTTACGTGATGTGTGAAAACCTGCTGTATTGTTTGTCTTCTGATATTTTAATAAATGCACTGAACATGGCACGTGATAATTCTGTCTGGCCATGCTGCTATTTATGATTAACTAAACAAAAATGCAGGGAGCTCTTTTAAATCCAAAGTTGATGATTTGCACTTCTTTTGGTCAATTTACTCCTCCAGTCGGTTTGTCATTATCTCCTGTCGACCGCACAATTATATTTTAATGGCTTTTTCCCCCCAAATGTATCTTTAATGGCAATGGAAAACAAAAAGGCAAACCTATTGAAACAGACAAAATGTTTCTTTGATTGGCGACCTCTATAGAGTTTGCAGGGCTTAGTATTTCTGTGGGTAAATCTTTGCTGTGGTTATAAGGCAACAGAAGAGACAGCAGTAAAGTTTAAATGTGTATTCTTATATCTCCACAAGTAAACTCAAGTTCAACCCAGCGTGGGAATTCAGTACAGATGAGGAATGAAGGTGGCTCAAAGTGCAGCATAAAACATTTTGCTGCTGCAAAGACGTGCCATTTGGTTTGCCACTCTAACAGCCTGTGGGAGATTTAATATCCTTCTAGCTAGCCTTTTTCAGCTTTCAGCTTGACATTTAAACTACCTACAGTAAATGGATTTAATAAAGTTACCAAGCTGGATTCAATAGATATAATTCAAAATTGTTCCAAAGTTTAGTCATCAGAGGAATTTGCGGGCACCACTGTCCATCCTCTTCAGTCACTAAGGACTAACAACAAATTCAAGTCATTACCTGAAGACAGTAAAGTGATCACCACAGTGACTCTAGCATTAGTTCACACTACACCACTTCCTTCAGTTGTCAGATTCCTGTACTGTACCTACACTATACAGCTTGCACTCTTGAAGGTTTTCACACTGCATAACTGACCAGCGACAGGGGGTCACACACTACGAGATCTTTCACCAGGAGGAATCCCTGATGTGTATATGGTCTCCAAACTAAGTTTTGTCACAAAAACACATGAGCAATGACGCAGGAAATTATTTTTTCTTCTAAAAATAGAAGAAAAAAAGAAACTTGCTGCAATAAAAAAACTGCCTCGGAAAATGTCCCGAGAACATAATTTAGACCTTGTTCCATGCAGCTAAAACGCAATGAGCTCCTCACAAGGTCCCTCGGGCAAGTTGTGAAAAAACCCTGGCTGTGCCACAGGCCTTAGTCATAAGCATTCTGGACAAAAGCAGCTGATGCTGGATTTAAATATAATCAATGTCTATTATATCCTAGAAGGGGGTTAATGGTTGGTCTCATCAACATGCATATGGAATATGTAGAGCATAATGAAAAATGCAATGAAAGTTATGGATCTCTGAGAGGAGTTGTCTTCTGAATAAACATGTAGTCACCCAATGTATTGAGTGTCTGTGACAAGGGGCTTTCATCCATATCTCTCATAACAGGATCTCTGATTACACTTTTCCAGCTTGGCTATGAATTAACTTTTTTTTGATGAGGCTGTCCAGCTTAAATGAAAACATCTCTTATAAATACAGCGTAAAAAAAACTGCATTAACAGCAGCACAGATCCATGAAGATTATCACAAAAATAACTGGATATGAGCAAAAATCCAATAAACGACTTCCAGAGGTTGAGTCTCAAGGAGTATGGGTGTTTAAATACTGTGAGATTGAAGGATAATAGCTTAACAAATGCATTCCTTCATATAGTAATGCAAACTTTCAATGAAAATAGCAGCTTCTCAACATCACAACTTGTATTATTTTATGGGTGTAGTCTCACCGACTGAATATTACTCAAACAATAAAGTGACTGAATGGTTTTCACGCACAGATAATACATTTTAGCCGTACATTTTACTGTTGCACATTTGCAATTTGTTTGTTGTAGATCTAACTTGTGACTACATACTTGTCTTTTACTGATCCTCTTATTATTGTTGGAAATTAACTACATACTTACTTTCAATGACTCTGCCTTTATCGGGCATATTGTCTGTTTCCCCGTCTATGGTGACTAAATGTTTTCCAGTTGACTGTTTAAAAAAAACAATATTTGGATAAATACTGTTTCTCATCATTTTAATTTGGCATTATAATATCCTTGGAAAGGAGCTTCTCTCACTGTTTTTCTTTTCAGTAACAATGAATGTGCACTTGGCTTAACCGGCACCTGAACTCAAAACACAAAAGCAATTGTGAAGAAAGTAACCGTACTGAGGATAACGAGCCTCTTATTTCCAGAATACACAGAGAGGTCATTGCAGCCCCGAGATGTCAACATAATTGGCATCTGTTGATTCACTTCGAGAGAGTCGTGTCGAGAATAGGGCTGCATCTGTTTGATGGAGGATAACAATTCTGAATGGAGCTTTTAATGGATGCATTTGGTCTGATTGAATGGCATTTAGTAGAATTCTACTGGTTTGAATTTTGTTATCGATAAAACACTTGGCAACAGTGTCACCAGAACTTTGTCAGTTTGAATGACGACCTTCAGATTAAACTGAATTCATACAGCAGTGTTCCAGAAAGTGACAAAAACATATGTGAATGTAAAAACATAGGAGGTTGATTTACCAAGCCACTCCAACTTAAAGGAGCTGTACTCAGCCTTCAGAGCATTAATATAACAGCAAAGTATTTTCTATACAAAGAAATGGTAGAACCTGAGCAGAGATTGAAGTCACTCTCTCTCTCTGTTATAATCTGAGTTTCTTTGTTGTTTATTGTGACAGCCAGTCCTGCCGCCTGCATGTTTAAAAACATCTTTAAAGCAGTATTCATTGATTTTTTTTTTTCACAATTTAGGAGCAGCAGAACAAGCTGTAAACACCAAACTGACATAAACACCTGTGTACACAGCCATGTGGAGAGAATCCCAGCCCACATTTTTTCAGTATATCGAGTGGCGGTCCTTTAAGGTTTCTAGGTTTAAGCTCGTTTTCCTTTTTTTTTTTTAGGTAAATAGAATGGTTTACCCAGATTTTATGTCCCCATTCCTCCAAAAGCTGTTAGAAGATTCTTCTCAGTGTCGTTTACAGTAAATTATGTCCTTGTGTAAAGACCACATAGGATGCTTCCATAGATGGAAAATAAAAAATGAAAATAAAATGCCAAAGAGCTGCTTGTCATGCAAGAAAATAAATGAATGTACCGATAACACTGCTAAATTATAGAAGGGCACTTGGAGAGTGCAGATCTCCAAATTAATTTTCCCAGTCTAGAACTCTTTTTTTTATGATTATACCACATGAATGCAGCACAAATGCCCTCACATCTCGTCTCACAATGGTAAAGAAAGTGAAAAATAATTTGTGTAACAGCTCCAAATTTAATGGATTGTTTTGTGGCCTAAATTACACCTTTCCACCAGGTTTCATAAAACTCAGACCAGTTGTTTTTACATAATCCTGCTGTCAACCAAACAGACAAACAGAGCCTAAAACACAATCTCCTTGGCGAAGGAAAATAAAAGGATAATATTGAAACAAAAAACTAATCTGTTTTGGCTGCTTCACACTTTACTTTGAACAGCAGCTGGATTCTCCTGATATCGGGCGATAATTGTAGGATCACGCCTCACGCAAAAATGTATGTCCCGTAGGGAGCTTCTGACAGTTGAGGAGAAAGGGAGGGTCGACGACAGGGAGAGGCATCTGGTAAATCAGACTGGATAGAGCTAAAAAATGGAACTGAAGGCTTTTCTCGATGAAAAAGATATTTTCACTCTTCGCCAGACGGACTTCATTAGCTTGTGATAGACAGATGCTTCACCCAATACATATTTTTTGCCCGCCCTTTTTTCCAAACCATTTACAATTATGTCTTCTCCACCAACTGGTGCGTCAGGTTACTTCACACCCAGGTGAATCGCCTTCATGTTTTTTGCATGTCTGAAAGCAATGTAGTATGACATAATAGTGAAGGTTCTCTGCCAAAGAAGCTTATATACTGGTTAAAAAAATCTAATCTAATCTAAGATCGACGGCCACTGTACATGGGACTGAATAACGCTTGAAATGTAGTCTAATGTGACTCTGTTTAGTGCAATGAATCTTTCAATTTCATTAAACTAGCTGGAATTCAATTACTGTACTCGTCCAATGTTACATTCAGGTGCTTCTGCAATCATCACATTCAGCAGCAACACATTAAGGAAACAACTGTTTCATTCTTCACTACCTTTGTTTGTCAGTGTTGAAAAAGCAGTGTCATTGTTCACTCCAATTCGGCTTACAAGAGGTTTGCACTTTTTTTCATAGCACAGCTGGAGGCATCAAACCTCAAATTCAGGTCAGGCAGACATCTCACAAGGCTTTTTTGGCAACTATAATTGAGTACAGTTTGTGTGTCAAAAAGCTTGTTTATGACATTAATTAGTTACATCAGCACAGTGCCTTGGACAGTTCAACTTCTAAAACAGCGTGTTTAAACAGTGTAAGTTAAATTTTCATTATGAGATTTATTTAAGACTGCACATTAAAGCTTCCTCCTATTTCTCCTATATAGTGCAGTAAAATGTTGGTTTTATTGGCTGAGAGCTGTTAATTTTCAGCACTAAAGGCAATCATTATACCACTGCTCTACCTTGTGTCAACATTCAAATCTTTTGGTGCATTATACATGAGAAGATAAGTTTACCTTGGGCAAGATATACATGGTCACATATTGTTGCATATTGTAAGCTAAAATTATTATTTTCTCAGCATAATTTATTTTACCGATACTAGGCAGGTACTGAGTCTCAGCTCATCTTCAACCGCTTATCCGGGGTCGGGTCGCGGGAAGGTATTAAGTCACTAAACGCAAATGAAAAACGCATGTTGCACACATATAATCTTCATATCGTCTTATGATCCACCATTGTTGCAACATGCAAAAACATTTAGCATGAGACCTGTAAGTGATCTGTGATTCCTTATTATATTTTGATAATGAAAGTTTGACATCAGATTATTTCAAGAAAACTGTTGTCGAGTAGCAATTTCATCACTTACATTCAAATATAAAAGATGCCAGTCAACAAACAACTAATCTAGTCTACTAATATTTGTGTAATAGTATAATTTGTAGAGTAATGGCCAAAACACATGCGCTGCTTAAGTGGGATGAACCACAGCATTAATTTAGCACAGTATTTTTACATGCCTATTTTTTCAGTCTATGTGGGGTACACACCCTCCCAACAGGGAAAAACTATATACAACTGAGTAAAAAACAAATATACCATGAACTGCATTATCATATAGAAAACTCAACATGCACACAGTGAAGGTGACAGCTGCCACGCTACTGACACAGTCTGTGTAGCAGGTAAAAGAAAACCTGCTGCTCCCTGCTTATGTACACTGCGCGTCCATGCCCCATATTCTATTGTGTTATTCTTATTATGACAAGACAACTTCAGAACATTGTCGTGTTTTATGATGCCAGTTTAAGGCAGAAATAACACAATGACTATTTCTGCTACCAGTGGCTCAAGTCAATCAAACAATCACAGTAACCTTTTTGATGCATACTGTGTTCTTTTGTCATAAAAAACTCACAAATGTAGATGGCTTTTGCCGTCCAATCCGAAAGCTCGTTTTGGTTAATGGATCTCATCATTTGCTTTATGAATGTTTGAATGAAACACAGCCACATCATCACTTTCAGTTGTGATAATGATTCAAATAAATGTAAGAAAACCTACACTTTACATTTTGTTTTAACATCTGAGGAACTGGCTGCATATAAATTGATATTTAAAGGTAGAGGTGAAAATGGAGGTATGACACTATATCCTGGAGCTGCATTTGAGACCGTAATGGAAAATATAAACATGCTGGTATAATTTATAAGGTCAGGTAAGCATATGCACCCTTAAGGCTAGATAGAGAGAGAACACACACACACACACACACACACACACACACACACACACACACACACACACACACACACACACACACACACACACACAGGAAGTAAAAAAATGCACTTGCATGTAATTTGATATCAGCTCGACATTTATAACAGAACAACCAAAGGTTTCTTTGTTTCCCTCAATGTTTTATGCACTTGCATTTTCACTAAACTGTCAAATCAACCTTGACTGTAACAGTTCCACCCCTCGTCTATATCCTCCTTCATAGCAAATTGAAGGTTATTAGTACCTTTTCTTTACCTTTCTCTGAGCTAAACCCTTCCCAGCTGTGTAGTGCGATAAGGGCCAAGTATCTAAAAATAACTAGCTCTTTCAGGGTACAGAGTATGCCGTGCCATTCAAGGATCCTCTTTTTTGCTCCGATACAAACACCTTGAGATAGCATGGTGGAGCTGTATTAGATAGCATCACATCTCTATGTCTTCCTTGCTGGCTTCCTTTTCCTTTTAATTTGACATTCACTAACTTCCTTTTTGCCTTCCTCCCACTACATGTTGTCTTTCTTCATTCTCCTCTATCTCCTTCCATTACCTCCAACTATCACATTGTTAAGATATCTTTATATTATATTTCATGTTTTTCTTGACTTTCTCTTAAACTCAAATTCTTTCATTATCTCCCTTCACTTCTCCTCCCTTCGTCGATCTTAGCATTTCTCTTTCAGTCACACAAAAACACACACACACTCATCTGAGTTTTGGTGCGTCCACTCCAAGGCCAGTCTAATAGCGCTTACTTCTCTCTCTAAGGGTGAGATCAAACATGAGACTATGGAAAAAAAACATGGACACCTTCAGATATCTGCAAACAGGTAACCAAACAGCTTTAACTTTATGTTACCAAAAATGGCAACATGCTTAAAAGGTGCTGAATGTTTCAATTCATTTATGTTTACTTAAAATACAATTTCCTGCTGTTTCTGGTCTCAAAAAAGTTGGCAAAGGTTTGGCTCCTGCCAAACACACACCAGCAGTCCCGTCCGTCTCTGTTTGATGTGAAAAACGAGAAGAAAGATCAAAGTCAATAACAGCTCTTGATTTCAGCAGAAAGACTTCTGCAAGTAAGCTGACATGAAACAAAATCCAACCCAGTTGCAAAAAACCTTAAAGGCTGCTCGTCTTCTCGCCATTAGTCTTGTTCATATGACAGAATTACAGTTAAAGATCCCATATTATGCACATTCTCACCATCATACTTGCATTTTGGGTACCTATTAGAATGCGTTTACATGCTTTAATGTAAAAAAAAAAACACATAATTTTGTCTGACTATACCTGTGATACCTGTCTCTTAAAGTCCCCTCCTGAAAAAAAACCCTCTCTTTTGTGATTGGTTAGTGTTTCCAGGTCTTCTCTAACTGTACTTCTGCAGCTGTGTCTCTGCATCATCTTTGCAGCTGGGGAATGACTGTAACGGCACTGTAGCGACACTTTCTAACTATAGATGGTATTCTTGTGAAATCAAACTGTACTGAAGTCCTGAATGCTGGTTTGAAGGCACAGTTTCTGATTACGGGTTGTGTGCATTTCTCTGTGGATTGAGAATTGTGATACTTTCACAATATTTATATGGCACTTCATCCTGCTTTATGATCATAAGAAAACTGGAAATCTTTTTTACCATATGGGACTTTTAAAAGCCCAGTTAACCGGTTTATTATATGCTGTTTGAAGGCAACGAGAACATTTGCACATACTGCACTGGTCTGCAGTGTGCTCAATGTTTTGTTGTACCAAGTAAGGTAACAAAACAATCATTATACCTCATTGGCAAAAGGAGAGCCCAAGACACTTGGAGCTAGAAAGAGGAAAGTGACAGCAGAAAACGAGAGTGAACAGTTTAGCCTTTTCAAGCTGGATTGCTCTGAAGATGGATGAAAGATTGTTCAGTGATGCTGGAAATGCTTGCTTTCAGATGAATGTGAAGATAACAAAATTCACTAAATGAATTATAAAGTAAAATAAAGTTATTCCACTGATGTAGATCTATGATATATGACGACATGTATCGTATTATGATAGAAAAATGTCTATCGTGTCATATTTTGCTCTATTGTTTATATCCCAGTGTCAAAAATCATACACTTTATAGGCTGAGGTGTTTGAATCCGAAAGGAGTCGCTCCAAGCATTTTTAGCGCGGCTATAACACACACACAGACCAGTCTACATACCCCAGACACATGGCACACATACTCCATATGTGACTCCAACACAGGCCGCAGTGTTTCAGTGAAATTGATAAATGATCGGCTAATTACTGTTGTGCGGTAAGTCCAACAGTCTGAAACAGCGCTGTGAAACTACAGCTCTAAATATACCGATAGCTATTCTCAAAGACGGATACAAACAAACACATTTATGTCTTAAAACAACAAATACTTTTAATAAGATGCTCGTATCAGAAATCACACCAAATGGAGTGACCGCGGGCAGCACTGGACTTATGTACATCCGCTGCAGTCCTATGTGAGGTGATATGAGATTGTGATCCATTTAGGAATCGGTAAGTTAAATTGCAATTGAATTATTTGTTTCTATAAATGCCACAGTAGTTTTAAAGCGGCGCTAATAGGAATTTTTGTATTAACAAAAGGTTATATGAATGTGTAGTGTCCTCAGAATAAATTATCATCCAAGTCTACAGTTCCCTCAGTTCAACCACATGTTTTGTTTTGGTTTTACAGCCTAAACTTTGCTTTTTTGGTTCAGTCTCACTGTTTTCATCAGAATTGTTTCCAGCCACAGCAGGCAGCTGTTTTCAACAAAAAAAAGCCTGATAAAGCCCTTGCATGTTACATGCAGAGCACCAAAAAATCAGACAGATATAGTTGTTGACTAGCTTGTGAACATGATGGAGCATTTAGCAGCAACATTTTACTCTTAGTAGTTAGTGGAAACTAAGACAACGAGAGTGAATATCATCAGGTGGCCAACAATACAACTCAAAATTGATGCTAATGTTGCTCCATGTCTGTTGGATATGTAAACAGGCTTTCCTAACATGTTCACCACAACAACTCTATAGACCTTTTCACTGGAATCCCATTGCTAGGCAACAGCAGTGGTCCTATAAGGTGATAATGTCAGTTTGATGTTTACACCTTGCTCCCAAGTTGTGAAAAAAAAAAAAATTCTGCTCTAAAGATGTTTTACTTGATATACTGAAAAGACGCCGCTCTTACAAACCGTTCCCCAATATATGAAAAAGTTATGTTTTTTCATGGCGACATGTACTAACATGATTGCGAGGCTGGACCGGCTACCTTGATGTCGGGGGAAGTAGTTTTAAAAGCTATTCAACCATCTCATCATCAGTTCTGATGGATAATGGCGCCTCAATTGATTATGTGTCTGTATACTTTGTATACAGAAAATTTTGTGCATTTTATGTTATGTTGAAATGCTGTTTTGTATTGCTTTAATGAAATGATATGATAATTAAATTAAATAAAACGATAAATATGAATACATTGAAAATGCAATGTGAGTACTATCGAAAGGCATGCAATTAACGGATTTAGTACGGTTGCAATAACTTTTTTAGTACGATATAAAGTTTGTTTGGGTTGCAGTTGCATTTTGATTTGAAAGCTTTGCTCACACATGAATACAAAAATGGCTCCCCATCACTCTCTGTTACCTTTGTTTATTAGTACATGGAGTTACCACCCATGTAAGGTGGTGTTGAATAATTTGGTTGACATGATTTTCAGTGTCACTGTGCATCTTATAGAAGTAGTTTGATATTTTGCGATATACACATATTCAATTTTTTGGTTAAGAGTTACTAAAGATTGATACCATCCTCATGTCATATGGTTATTATTAACTTCCAGTTAGCTTTACTGCTGGGGTGTTTCAGTGTTAATGTTGCAAATGTCACTACATCATGGTTCATTCCCCAGAAAGATTAATTATGGCACTACTGCTACGGGTTATTGTAAAGAATCAGCACTGCAGCCTTATCAGCCGATTTCTCCTGTTAACTGCTGTCAAACTAGAGGTCAACATACAGAATGAATGCATATGAAATGTGTGTTTGAGCACATGGTACACCAGAATAAAGCTTTGGTAATCTTACCACAACAGTAAGACAGAGACAGAGAAAAAGGGCGGGAGAGCAGAGGTCTTTAAGCTTTCCAGACACCACTATCCTTTGTAAGTTTAATTCTTTTTAAATGAGTTTAGGTGTTAAATGAGCCTGTGTTGGAGCTAAATTAAATTCCACAGCTATCATTAGAAAGGTTTCTATTAAAGAACCTTGTGTTGGGAAATTGACTCCAAGAGCATCCTGGCCTGATAAAGGCAAGAATATTTCTAATTTCCTACAAGCTGCACTCATTTTGACCCCAGGGGTTCAGCAAGGCAGCAAATAGCACATTAATTCTATATGAAAGCTGGCTGCCATAAAAAAACACCACAATATGCAACCTCTGAAGATTTGTGTGAAAGAACATTCCCACTTACAAACTATGCAGCTCGACATCCCAGTTCTGTTTCAGCGTGCTGCAAAGATCCGGAATTATTAACAAAACAATGTATGTCATTCCAGAATTAATTGGCCATCAAAACTCACACTTCTGTTACCAATTATCCCTTACTGACAGTAAACACAAAACACCCAGCACACAAATATTAGGAAGGCATAAAGTAATTTACGTATCAAGCAATAAAAACACACCAATATTTTTCACACAATGGGGTACCACATTTAAATAAAAAAAAGACAAAGCACACTTACATGTACACTTTAAAAACTAAAATACTCAAACAGACTATTGATTAACTACCAACATGAGATGCTCTGTTCTACGGAGCATTAATTAATCCCTTTACACAGAGCTGGGTGCTGAGCTAAGACTGCAGTTAAGAATACCTTTCATCACAAGCAGGCCTGAGATTACTGCTTCCTTCGTTGCCACCAAACTCACCGCTCCAGACATTGTTATTGTAGTTTCACAGTACCATGGAGATCAGTGGCCAAGTTAGACAATTAACCTTATAGACTAAAATATTAGTGTCAAACACTCACACTCAGAGGCAGAATTCTGCTTATCAGTTGTTGAAAGATGCTAGTCCCACAAATGTCAAAATTTCAAAACGTGTGAAATGTTGTGTTGCTTTTTTCTGTTTAGTATTGCTGTAGACTAAATACCTTTTGGACTGTTTCCATTTGAAAAAGTCACCTTAGGCTCGAGGAACTTTTTTTGGGCCTTTTTTAATACTATTTTTTTTTACATTTTGTTGATCATTGATTAAGATTGATTGAATTATTACTTCAAAACAGACAGGGTTCTGTTCAATGGGTCCTCCAAATTACATGACACTTCTTTGTAATTGCCCTCCAGAATGACACCACAAAATGTACTGACACCTCTATCAGCAGGACAACATCATATGTCAGTACCTTCCAGAACACAGAAAAACATCCCATTACTTTCTGCTTTGCCCCCGATGGACAGGAGTCATAATTAAAAAAGGCTGCCTGTTACTTAAATGTTGGTTTTTGGGTATTTGCTGAAATAATTTATGCTGTCGTTTTTCTCTTCTGTTGACGTGCCAACACATACAGAATATGCCCCTAGCAGACAGAGTTAACATCATGCGGACCCTGGTGGGAAATTAATCTCTGTATGAATCACAAATTATTGCGATATGAAAATAATCAGTTGCAGCATACGCATACAGTATGTGCATGTATGACAGTGTGGTAGGACATAACGGAAGCAAGAGTCAAAGGACGTTTAACCATAACCCTCTCACTTACTTTGGTTACTTCCTTCTCATTTCAACGAACCCTGGGGCACAGAGTTCCTGAAGCACGAGTCATCTGACTCTTCCTGCCTTTGGCCCCTAGGCCCAATCCACATTTTCTAATAGAGATGTTGAGCAGAAAACACAGAGGGGAACAAGCTAAAAGTCTCTCTGAAGAAAGAAGCAGATTATATATAGCCACTGATTAAGGCAGAGATGGGAACATGACCTACATGCATAACAACATGTTCTCTCACTTTCTGCTACAGAACAGGGCCTCCGTCCAGGACCAGCACTCTACAACTGGGAGAATAACTCTAATTATAACACCAGAGTCAGATTTCAATGCACACCTCATTAATATTTCTCTCATTATTGGGTTAATAATGTTTTTAGAGGCGTGGGAGACTTGGGAGAGCTGTTGGCATGCCAGTGAACCTTCACTTCCAGTGTACCTGTCATGCAGGTAAAAAACGACCGCTCCCATCCATTGTGCCTGTATCGTGTATCAGATTATAGGTAAAACAGATAACTCCTTTCAAACACAGAGCCTGTTCTCAAAATAGCTGTTCCCCTGGGAGACTTGTGGGGGATAAGGGGAGGAACGGGGAGAAAAAGAAAGGTAGTGGAAGAAAGAGAGAAGGCTTTCTCTTTCCTCATCAATCTTTTGGATTCTGTCCCACCGTTGCCAATGACCGTGTATCCAACTGGCTCCAAAAGCAGCAGCAGGTAGCCGCAGGGAGCACACCACCAGATTCAATTGAGATCCTTTTATCAGCCACCTGAGGTTGATTTAAGGCCCCTGTTCCTGGGCAGTGATATCAGCTGATTATACTGCAAGTCAGTCCCTTTCCTCCCCTCATCTCCCTCAGCTACAGCCCATTACCCAGAACTGCTGCGATGCACTGTCTGGGCTCATGCAGACACGGAGAGGAGGCAGAGAGGCCGGTCATTGCGGCGAGACAAGATCAAAGGCAATAACTTTGTTTTTTTATGTCCAAGTGGCATTAACAATTATCAGTTTTCAGGCCTATAAAATGTTCAGCCAGAGTTATTAATGTGTCTGTTTGTTAGTGAGTGTTTCTGCCAGAGGCCACAATTGGCCATAGATTATGGACTACATGCCCATATAACAGGGATGGATTCTCCGACTTCCTTGTTTAGGAGATGGAAATGTGCAGCCTGTCACCTGTTAAACACTCTGTGGCTGCTTCTTGTTCCACTATATTAGCTTCTTCTTCTACTATATTTAAACCTGACCTTGACTCATTTTGTAAACAGCATTTTAGATAACTAGCTGTAGTAAAAAGAAGATTGCATTTGATGTGACTGCTGTACAATAAAAGCCACCTAATGTTTTGCCATCTAAATGCAGACTCTCAACAGTATAAAAAATATTGCTTGATTTCATGTAAATCTCTTTTTACTTTAACTTTAAAACAATACTAGCATGATGATCTGTACAGGAAGTTATGCCATAACTGTGCCTACTTGAATTGCATTAACTGTAGGATCTAGTGTGTTTGAGCTCAAGCAAGACACAGCCCTGCAATAATGCACAGTGTTCTAAATTGGTGTGCATGTACCGTAATTTCCGGACTATAAAGCGCACCTGACTATAAGCCTCACCAGCTAAATTTAGGGTAAAATACAGATTGCTCCATATAAAAGCCGCACCCGACTATAAACCGCAGGCGTTTTGATGTGTAATTACCGTAGTATATAGGGGTTCCTGCTACCACGGAGGGGATTGTCGGGACAGAGATGACTGTTTGGGAACGCAAAGCGTCCCATTTATTAACAATAAATCTTTCAATCATTCAATCAAACTTTCACATCTGTGACATGGCGAACAGCATTTGTGCAGAGTACAAATAATACAACGGTGCAAAGTAATACAAAGTGCTCGCCTGTAACACGGCAGTAAAAGTGCAGTCCCGCGGCCGTTTACATTATCAAAATAACCAGCCATTCATTGATGTCAAGGGTACATGCAGCAGCTCTATTTCCTTCTTTGACAGCCAGATCGATTGCCTTTAACTTAAAAGCAGCATCATATGCACTTCTCCGTTTGTTTTCCATGTTGAGGGTGTTTGCATGAACACTTCCTTCGCGCAAACTGTCGCTGAAGCTCTCCTACTCTTTGTTTTGCTCTCGTTACCTGGAGCCAGATGTCTGCCTCGGTCTCGCGCATCCTCGGTAGTGCGCGCCCCTGGTTACCGTAAGCCGTAGAAAAGCCGCACCGTTGTATAAGCCTCAGGGACCAGAACGAGGGAAAAAAGTAGCGGCTTATAGTCCGGAAATTACGGTATGTATATTTGTTGTCATATGCTTCTATATATGGTGAGCCAAAATATATTCTTATATCTAATGAAAGCTTGCAGCTTTTTGTGATATGGAAGTAACCCTTTTGGGTTTTTCTGTGTGTTGACAGATGGGTCATTGGTGACCTCATCACCTAAGCATATACTGTATGCCTTTCAGAATCAGAATTCTCTTTATTGTCATCATACTTAGTACAATGAAATGTTGTATGGATTATCCCATACACATATCAAAACAATAAAAAAAATCAAAATAGAAACAGAAACAAAAAGACAAAGTCAGTAGGCAGCAGCAGCTGGCAAATAGCGTGAAAACAAACTGCTGAGTGTTTAACAAAGTGTTTAAAATGTATATTTACAAAAGTGTACAGTATATTATAAGTTATTAGTGCAAATCCTTTTCAGTCAGTTAGGAGGTGTGTGGGTGTGCAATGAGGGGGGTTGGGGGGGGGGGTGACAGAGGCCACAGCTCTGGGGTAAAAACTGTTCCTCATCCTGCTGGTGTTGGATCTAAGGGCACTGAACCGTTTACAGGATAGTAATGGCTCAAACAGAGTGTTTTCAGGGTTTGTGTAATCCCTGCGTATGTTGCTGGCTTTCTTACTCAGTTTGCTGGCATATAATTATTATATTAGCAGGTAGAGTGAGAGAGAGAGAGAGAGATCGACAGGAGACAGGAGGACACACTGAGCCTCATGAAAAAGCAGCTGGCTGTTCCCTTGCAGTTGTAATAATGCACCGGTTAGTCTCTCTTACTGCATGATAAAGAGGGAAATTGGGGGGTACATACTATATTTGATATATTGTATTTTCCACCTACTTGCTTTTCTTCTGTTTGTGTGGGTTGAAGCTGTGCACAACAAAGATGGTACGGAACCTGTTTTTATTCACTTTTACATATTTATTTTGTGGGGAAAACCCAACCCTATGCATGTTACTAATTCAACTTCTTCCCCGGAGTTGTTTGGGTTTTGTCGTCTCGCAGGTCTCTGCTGATCGTGGTGGCGCCTGCTGCCGTGGTCCTGCATGACGCTTCCTGCTACTATTATAATCTATAACCTTAGCTGTGCTTGTTTCTACTATCCTGCTGTATTAACTGCCATAACATATAAGACATATTCACATTACTATAGATATTTTTATAGTTACTGGAAGTGTGTCTGTCTCTGTCTTTGTGTCTGTCTTTATCTCTTTTCTCTCTTTCTCTGTCCTTTTCTTCCTCCCCAACCGGTCAAGACGGATGTCCGTCCTCCACAGAGCTGGGTCTGTCTGACGTACCTGCCTGTTATAGGGAAGGTTTTCGTTGCCACCGTACTCTACAGAGGAATTGTTGGGTCTATGTAAATGTAATGTGTGGTCTATACCTACTCTGTAAAGTGTCCTAAGATAACTTTTGTTATGATTTGACACTATAAATAAAATTTAATTTAATTTAATTTAATTTAATTTTAAGCAAAGGAGGTTACATGGCATGGTGTTTAAAACAGCTGGATACTGTGCAGATCATATTCAGTTTACCAACACAGAAAAAAGTCCAGGACCAGATAATGAAAAAATATACCTTCTTATTTCAAAGTGTTGATTTAAAATATCCCAACTGATTTTGTGTCTTTCTTCTTCTTTGTCTGCATTTGCGCTCTGGAACTCATTAAAAATGTCACATCCTGTTTAGAAAAGCAGAAAAGGAACTGATTTTGCTCCAGAGCACAGATATGTACATAGTATTGCATTTGCTTAGATTAGGTTTTGGTTTGGTTTTAGATATTTGATCTGGTATAGAAATATGTCTTACAATATCGGCTTTATCATTTCCAATAAAAGTAGACCTATGTGGCTTTATAGAGAGAACATGATATATTGAACAAAGTTTGAACAAAATTAATGTGTGAGCCTTGATCATGCCTCGATTGATAGCTGTTATTGATTCTAAAGCTGTCCTTGGTGAGGTATGAGGACCACGATCGTCAGAGCTGTGGATACAATTTCAGTACTGATGCCATTGTTCAGCTTTCCCAATTTACATAATGCTTTCACCGTGGCATTTCTGTGCTTTTGTGTGTGCAGTACAATAGATTATTAACACTTACAATACAAACATACACACACACACACACACACACACACTCTCTCTCTCTCTCTCTCTCTCTCTCTCTCTCTCTCTCTCTCTCTCTCTCTCTCTCTCTCTCTCTCTCCCTCTCTAATTTGGTTTCCAACACTTAATTTGTGAAAAGACAAAACCTTGACAAACTGATCCTGACCTGAAGTATAAACACCTACTGTAATGTCACCATAAAAAAGCAGACTTTTCCAGGTGTGCCAGCCAACATTCACTCACAAGATAGAAACTAAAAATACTTTTTTGTTGTCGTTTTTTTTAGAGCCACAGGTCACACCATTAGGTATCTTGTTATGGGTCAAATGAGGTGCAGCATGACAGCTCACACAAACGCCTGTCGAATGAGAAGATCACTCTCAATAATGAACACAGCAGAAAATAGAGCTTTTGACACAATATTAACAGGTTGTTAGGCTCTTTAGAGAAGAATATCTGTTGTATCTTTAAAGTGTCTAAAGTATTTTCTTTGGTAATGTAGATTAGATCGTTGTTAATTGTTAAATGATAGGTTCATATTTCCAAGCACATCTTAAAGTTAAAAAAATTAATTTTTCAGTTTTGGTTAGCAATCCAGATCCAGCATAGGAAGGGACGACAATGTCAACGACAATGAAAAGTGCTATTTAAAGAGATAATTACAGAATGTAAATTTATTGAATGGCTACTGCAGAAAAAGTGACGACTATAAATAGTATAAAAATGGGTCTTGATTTCATGAAAATCTGAGGGTTATTTACTTTAAACAAACACTGCGTTTACAAATTTATAAATTTAATATCGTTTGGTTTTGGACTGCCAAATACTTCTCTAAAGTGGGCCTTTGCTTGAATCACACCCATCTTTGGTTGGTTATCATGCCAGGGGTATAAAGTGTGTGTGTGTGTGTGTGTGGGGGGGGGGGGGTACATAACTGTAAATACCGCATGGTTGTAAAGTCATCGCAGCGTCAAAATCTGTCAGCAGACAGACACACAGACAGACAGACAGATGTATACACATAACACATAGTAAAGTACTCAAAACCGCCTTTGTAATAGTTCCCTTCCCGTTGCAGTAGGTATCTTATGGATGAAACAGGCACACAGACTCCCAAGGAGAAAACAATGGTAGAAAGATTAATCGGTCTGCCAATTAAGCGCTCCCCCTTGTGTCAATTACACCATTCTATGGAGACGTCAGTGTCATGGTCGCAATCCTCAACTCTTCAACCTCAATCTTTACTCGTACTCCAATATTTTTTTGTCATATAATTTTATTCCGAATGGCAGTTTTGCATCTTCATATACAGCATTATCTAAAAAGACAGATGCAGAGAAAAACGATTTTTAGGAATTTTTCTTCCACTGTGTCTGCATAATACTTCACTCAGCCAAACTTGGGGAACACTTTCAAGTTCACTCTGCCATTCATGAGCCCGAATCTCAGCGAGCTTGTGTGAAAGTTTAAGAGCAGAGGGGGAATCATAATAAAGGTGACAGAGGACATCTCATGGGACACCTCACCTTCAGGCACACAGCAGAGGGATCCAACTTGGTAACAGTTCAATTAATTCCTCACAAGGAACTTAACTCCGGGGCCATAAATATGGTGCCTCTGGTGTGACCCCAATTATGAGAAAAGAAGTAGAGAAATACAGAACAACAACTATTAATTTAATTGGTAAAACGATCAAGCTGGACCACTGTTCATCTAAAGATAATAAAGAGCTATGTGATCCAAATGTTAAAAGCGTGCAGAGGTGGAAAAATTATAAAGCTTTGTTAGTTCATTGGATGATTATGAATTATGAATATACATTAATGTTTCAGCCCTGCTCTGTGTTTTGGGTCAGGCTACAGGCTGTGCATCATTTTCTCAAAAAGTTAAAATTGATTTCTTTGTTTTGAAAGCTAAACAACAATTTAAATGAATAAAAGAAACAATAACTATAGGTCTTCATCAATAAAGACCTTAGTATACATACAAATCTGTGCAGTATCTGGGCATCTTTTCAGCATCTTTTTGTGTATTGTATGTATTAATGTGTGTACCTGTGTGTGTGTGTGTGTGTGCGTGTGTGTGTGTGTGTGTGTGTGTGTGTGTGTGTGTGTGTGTGTGTGTGTGTGTGTGTGTGTGTATGCGTAAACACTTGTTTATTACTCACCCCAGTGTCGTCATGGTGACAATAGTGTACCAAAAGGAAGCTGGGATGCTGGTGAACTTGGTGGAGCTGGAGCCCTTCTCTGCGTAGAACATAACCGTGGCGAAGATGATGATGGCCATTGTGAGTGAGAAGAGGAGAAAGCCCAGCTCTGAAGCACAACTCTTGAGTGTATAACCCAGAATCCGCAGGCCCTGCGAATGACGGGAGAACTTGAAGATACGAAACACTCGAAACACACGCAGCGTCACAAAGGCCCCGCTCACATCCTCGTTGTTCGTCATCACAAGGCCAATGTAGTACGGCAAGATGGCCACCACATCAATGATGCTCATCACTGAGCGCATGAAAAGGTAGCGGCTAGGTGCAGCGAACAGGCGCATTAGGTACTCCACTGTAAATATCATGACGCAAGCGGTGTCCATGCAGAAGAACGCCACCGTGTAGCGTTCACCACATGGCATGTCTTTCTGGTTGGCGGTTGAACCACAGGGCACCGTCTCCACCACATTAGTGATGACAGAAATGGCGATGAAGAAACCAGTGACATAGTAGAAGACCAGAGCCATGGTGGAGGTGTGGGGGTTCTCGAAGGCCCGCCACATGGTCTCTCTGAAGTTCATGTCGGGCAGCTTCATGTCCTTGCTTTCCTCTTGATCATCCTGCAGCCGCTCTAAATTCTCCCTCTTTCTGTCCTTATACTCTTCATAGCAGCAGTCGCCGATGATCTCAGGGATGATGCCGAAAAATATCAACTCCTCGTCGTAGGCTGTGATGCACTCATGGCGGGGGTAGTGGAGCTTCCCTGTCCGGTAGAAGTTAAGGATGCTTCTGAAGGCATCAGGGTCCCGGTCAAAGAAGTACTCCTTGATGTCCTCATTGTAAAAGAAGTCTTTTTCAGAGCTGCCCAGCAGAGTATCAGGGTAGCGGTCCAGAGTGGTTCTCCAGGTCTGAAAGCGGCGGCCGCTGACATTGAGGATAATCAGCTCGTCCTGTCTCTTACTGTTATCCCTTGGTGCAACAGGCATGGGGCAGTTGGCAACAGGCATCCAGCCAATTGCTGCTGCCCTGGCAAAGGGGAGCCATGCTGCTACTCCTGTCGCCATTGTGAAGCAAAGTCTTCAAAGTAGTCCTCCTCACCTTCAGAGTCGACTCTCTTCAACATCAACTGACATCTGAGGAAGACATTGCAACAAAAAGAGGGAACATAAAGCTGGAATCAGTAGCACACTAGGTGACCCACCAAATTATCAGTGTTTCCCATCATGACAGTATGAAAATAAAAAAATGAGTTATTAAATTTCCAGTCACTCTACACTGCATTCAATCCAAATCCACCAGAGTGAGCAAAGCACCAGCAAGAAGCACACAGGTAAAGATACAGTCTAGTCCCAGTCCTGTTCAGGTTTGAGCACCTTATGAGTTCTACTGATATCTTAAGCCTTTGCAGTTTGCTTACACCGACTGATTTAGTTGCGTTTCTGAACCAAAAGACTTTTGGACCTTAGCCAAAATTTCGCCTATAGATATGTGTGCAGTGAATACCGTTAATCAGTTGAACTAACAACATCAGCATCATTAGAAAAGACACAAGTACAAAAAGTATATGTCCTGAGCAGCATCGTTAACTGACCTACAGGGAGACGCGCTGACTGTCAGGGACTGAAACCTGTTGCATCGGAGTAAGGAGGCTGCTCCGCATCTTTCTATATGGATATATCATTGCAGCCTTTTTTGATAGGTTAATAAAAACATTAATGACCTGAAACCGTTTTTAGAAATAAACCCATGTCACCAGGTTAATTTGTCATTTGAAATAAATTGCCTGTTTACACATATCATAATAATAATAACAATAATAATAATAGATTTTATTTATAAGTGCCTTTCCAAGCACCCAAGGACACTTTACAAATGTACCTCATGCCTTAAAAACATATTCAAAATGTGCAAAAACAGACATTTTGTATAGCCTACTGAAAATACTTGTTTGCATGCCCGTAGCTGACTAACTTCAACACGAAATGCATAATGCCAATATCGAAATGAACCCCAACATGTTCGAAGACAGAAAGTGAGTGAATGGAGTGAAACACATAAACCGACACTTACCGATATAAGTGGAGAGGGGGAATAAAATCCCAACTCTACTAAACAGAATCAGATTTTCTGTAAAGACCGATTCCTCAGTTAACAAGTGAGAGAAGAAGAGCTCTTTCCATCCAGCGGGATGAAGCAGCGAGCAGCACCTCTCCTCTCTCGTTGGTCGGTCGGTCGGCAGACTCCGGCACAGAGCAGAGCGCCAAAACGCGGCAGATGGAGCAGAATGAAGCACTCGTGGGACCACTGGACTCCGCCGAAACGGTCTGTAGCGAGATTTAGTGGAGGTCCACTAACGCATTTTAGATCCTGGCGTCTTTGTTTTCCTGACAATGTTTGTAAGTGAAATGTGATGAGTGGAGCAACGCGCCTCCCTTCTCCCCAGCACAAAGTACAATGTGCGTCTCCCTCTCTCTCTTTCTCTCTCTCTCTCTCTCTCTCTCTCTCTCTCTCTCTCTCTCTCTCTCTCTCTCTCTCTCTCTCTCTCTCTCTTTCCCTCACTCACTGTGCCAGCTCTCTCATCAACCCGTCTCCCTTCCTCCCTCTACCTCACTTTACCATCATATGTGACACTCACCCCGTCACTTTGGATACATTCAATACTGTGGTGCTGCATTGTTAAAGGCTACCACTATATACACTGCGATACAACTGTATTGCAATAGTGGGGCCAGTAGGAGATTATTTTAAAACTTGTAAACTAATTCTTTAACAAACTATGTTTGTGAGAATCGCATGACACCACTCATTATGGAAACAACATTATAACTCCAATAAACTGAACAACCACACAACTGATCTGGAAACTAAATAAATCCAATTCAAATGATTTCCAGAGATTGAGCTCCATTGCAACACTGCATTTAGTACAGTGTACTTTTACAACTTTTTTTGGATGAACAACCAGCCACAAAAGTCCATTATACAAGTGTTAAGTATTAGTATTAAACTCCTAAGAAAATCCACTGCCTTCATTTTTCTCAAACAAGCCTTCATCATCTAACCCGAGCAAAGCAGAGAGGGGGTGTCAAAGAGGGACCTATAGAGCCTCCTCATCAAAGACGGAGATGTTACTGCGCTCCACTGGTTCTCCCTCCTATCTCACACTTCAATCCAAGGCAGCATGGTCTGTAAGTAGGCACCTCAGGGGACTTGTGCGGCTGGATGAGGATGGTCTTTGAATGGATTGCCTTGTGTTTGGCCGTTAGAGGAGAGAGGGAGGCAAAGTGAGAGAGAGAGAGAGAGAGAGAGAGAGAGAGAGAGAGAGAGAGAGAGAGAGAGAGAGAGAGAGAGAGAGAGAGAGAGTGGACTGTGAGGCTTGCCCGTTAAGACAGATAAGCTATTGATGGACATTCAGATGTTCAGATGAAGTTCTGGCACATTGTGTAAAATATTCATCAATTGAGTCTTGAAACAATACAGTTTGGGGTTTTGACATAGCCATTATTGCCTTCAGCAGATTCTTCTTTTTATTTTGTGATTTAAAAAAATAATCTGTCACCTCAATCCGCCAAATGCTGATATCCTATTGTCTGTGCTGATGATAGTTTTCCTACTCTTACTCCTTTTTGTGACACGTTCCTACCTCTGGTGTGGCATATGAATTTAAGAGAAGAACACTTACATACAATTTTTCACAGTGCTTTGCATGAGATGGGGACAGTAGAAGCTTTCAAATATTCAAAAAGGATATCTAAAGAGAATTAATGTTTAAAAAAAATTGCCAGACTAAAATGCTTTTAATAACGGGAAACTGATATCTAAATTACTTTGCACCAAATTATTATATCAACTATTTTCCAAATGCATTATGTTAAGATAACACTAAAGGTAAATAATGCAGCATATTTGTCATGATTCCTGTTTTCTGTCAGTCTTTTCCTTTCCTTTTGTGCTAGTGTTTGTCTCCATCTGTCTGTTGTTCCCTGCATGTGTCTCCCCTCTTGGTGTGTGTCTGTCTGGAGCTGGTAGGCGTGGTTCCACCCAGCTGTATCCAGTTCCACTAAAGACCTGCTCTGCTGCTTAAAAGGCCAGATGTAGGACACATTCGTCGCCAGACCGTTTTCCTCATTTGTGTGATAACTTCGCGTCGGTTGGCTCCCGTACTTTGTTTGTTTGAAACCTTCGCTCTTCGTAGTTTGTGTGTTAACCATTGTTTCTTTGTTCCCTTTTGTTATAGTTTCCCACGATCCCGATCCTCTCCCCCTCGACCGTCTCATCACGTTTTGTTTGTTTGTTTCCCCTGTTTTTTGGTTTCTCTTGTTTCTGTATTATTAAATATAAATTTAAACCGTTCTTTGTGTCCCTGTCTGCATTTGGGTCCGATTCATCATGTTATTCTCCGCAACGTTCATGATAGAACAGTCTGGCCATAACATGGACCCCGCAGACATGGAAGTCGACACTCCGGGCTTTTCCGTTCGTCAAGCGGTATCCGCTCAGGGTGTTCTGCTCTGTCAGCATTCACAGACGCTGCAAGGAATCCTTGAGAGTCTGAACCAGCTGTCTACCTGTGTTTCTCGCATGGAGGGAAGACAGGCGTTATAATGGGAAGTTAGGGGAGTGTAAAATGTTCTTATTTCAATGCTCCCTCGTGTTCGGTCAGCAGCCCCTCACCTACGCTAGCGAAAGCTCCAAAATAGCAAATGTGCTAGGTTTGCTCACCAGTAGGGCCTGAGTCTGGGGAGCAGCTTTTTGGAACAACCCTCTCACGATTCAGGGGCGGATACTAACATTATCGACTCTGAGTTGGTTTGTACTAGTCAGTTCCCCGACTGTTCCTCTTGTTACTCCGTTGGTGGTTAATGGTCTAAGTGGTGAGGAGCTAGCTCAGATCTCTGCCGAGACGATTCCCATGACCCTGTCGCTAGCGGGTAATCAAACTGAGACCATAGCCTCCCACATTATGCCGTCCGCTAATGCTCCCGTTGTTCTTGGTCTCCCCTGGCTTATCACTCACAACCCTGTTATTGACTCGGTAACAGGCAGGGTTGTGAGTTGGAACAGCAATCGTCATTTTTCCTGCCTTCGTTCGGCCCCTTCTAGGTGCCCCAGTGACCCCAGATCTTCGTTGCCCGAACCTCCAGACTTGTCCTCAGTGTATCATGTCCTCGCCGAGGTGTTAAGAAAGGCCAAGGCGTTATCCCTGCCACCTTAATGTCCTTATGATTGCCCCAGTTGTTACCTGGGTCAACTTTCCCTACCAGTCGTCTATATAACCTGTCAGGACCCGAACGTGAGTCCATGGAGACGTACATTAACGACTCCCTTAAATCCGGGATCATTCGTCCTTCTTCCTCCCACCTGGGAGCTGGGTTTTTCTTCGTGGCCGAGAAAGACAAGTCATTACGACCCTGTATTTATTACTGCGGCCTTAACAACATGACGGTGAAGAATAAGTAAGTAAGATGGTGCACTTTGTTCCTCTGCCAAGTTTGCCGTCAGTAATGGAGACAGCATTTCTTTTGGTGGACCATGTTTCGACTCCATGGGATCCCTCTGGACATCGCTTCGGACCGGGATCCCCAGTTCACTTCCTGTGTCTGGAAAGCCTTCTGTCAGGCTCTGGGAGCCAGGGTCAGCTTATCCTCGGGCTACCACCCTCAGTCTAACTGGCAGACGGAGAGAGCCAACCAGGATTTGGAGACCGCTCTTCACTATGTCTGTGCCCGCAATCCCTCGTCATGGTCGTCTCAGCTGTCCTGGGTTGAATACTCCTACAACTCCCTCTCCTGCTCTGCTACAGGTATGTCTCCCTTTGAGGCTTCATTGTTACCCGGTGGAAGTCGGCTGTAGGGGGTTCGTGGGAGCATCCACCAAGCGCTTCCTAAAAAACATGGGGGTCACCGGCCCCAAACTCAGAAAGGCTCTGAAGGACCTAGCTGATGAGGCTGAGCAGGGAAGCTTCTGCCTTTGGCTAAGAAGGAAGGACCAGGCATGGGGAAAACAAGGGTCCTAGGGTTAGCTGTAAGGGGTGGCAGGGAGACGTCCTTGCCGTTGCTCCACCACCGTGAGATGTCCCGGGATTAATGAAGTGAAACATCAATGAAGGGTGGCTCCCGGCTGATGACCCTGCAGCTGCCCGCAATGGCACCGTCGGAGGTGCGACAAGCAGAAATGCTTAGCAGGCAGTCACTTGCCTGTGCTACAATCTACTTACCTCCTCTCTTTCCGGCCCAGGAGTCGGAGATTGCAGTGCCCTCCGTTCAACACCATCTCCGGAGGGTTTGTCAGATCGGGAGGGAGGTTCGAGGGGCGTTGCTTCGGACTGCTGAGCAGAATCGCAGGATGGCGGATCGCTGTCGCATCCTAGTCTGTAGCTGGTAGCCGTGGTTCCACCCAGCTGTATCCAGTTCCACTGATGACCTGCTGCTGCTTAAAGGGCCAGACCGTTTTCCTCATTTGCGTGGTAACTTCTCGTTGGTTGGCTCCCGTACTTTGTTTGTTTGAAACCTTCGCTCTTCGTAGTTTGTATGTTAACCATTGTTTCTTTGTTCCCTTTTACTATAGTTTCCCGCGATCCCGATCCTGTCCTCTCTCCCCTGTTTTTTGGTTTCCCTTGTCTGCATTTGGGTCCGATTCATCGTGTTATTCCCCGCACCGTTCAACGACAATATTTTCTTAAATCCTTATATAATACATCAGGGGTTTTTCACAGTTACTTGCAAACTTTATCTCAACTGACAGGAAAAAACAGGATGGCAGCCATTTAAGTTTAATTCTCATACTGTCGCCTTAGTATATTTAATTGTTGAAACTTATTTAGATCAAATAAGCCAAGTGAATAAAAAAAAATTGGTGTTCTATTATACATCATCCAAATATGCACTGATAAGGCCAAAATCTGTATGGCAGGGTATGCAGGGTTCACATCTGTAGGGTGTTGGCATTTAGAAATGCAGGTATAATCACTCACTGTTAATCATGAATTTAAATCTTACACATCAATTGGTATCATTTCTTTAATAGTTAATCATCCAACTTCTGTTGACTAAAGCAACAGATAAGATTTCATGGTGTTTTTCCATCTGGCTGCCCTGCACCTGGAGTTGCTGCATGCTGATTGGATGAAAGCCAAACTGTATGAATGATGGCCCCATACACACAGACCAACTCCATGAGAGTACAGAACCTGATAGCGGCTTCATCTGCTGCCATTTATGTGAGCTGTTTCTCATTTTGACTGAGGCCTTTGAATTAGATTAGATCTCTTCAATATGATCTTACTGTATATTTAGATGTTTGATCATCATTATGTCAGAAAGTTATTATATCAGGGTTATTTCTATGTTCCACCTCCTATCATTCATGGTTTTCATGGCCTTATGAACTTTTCTTTATCATTACTTCAGCTGTGGTGTCTCACCTTCAGAGTCAGAGTGAATTTGCTGTAGCTGTATATTACCATCTTTCTTCTTTAAACATTGAAAAGTGAAATCACTACTTTTGGAGATACATGGTTTCCATGGTACAGGAAGTAACTTTGGACTACAGTTGTCAGACAAACATAAAAGGTACAATATTTGTCTCTGAGATGTAGTGGAGTAGAAATGTAAAGTAGCACAAAAGTGGAAAAACTCAGGTACAAGTATTGTAAATTTGTACTTGTTGTACTTGATGTACTTAATTCTAAACCACCACTGTTGGTGGGTGAATTGCATTGTGTGTTTGGTGCTAGATATTGACAAAGAAGAAGAATGCAATGCATAAAAAAGACAATATCTCTGGTTCTCCATTGCGAGTTCAACAATGTCAGAGGAGTGTCATGCTTAATTAGTGTTGTACTCTTTTGAAGTCTTGGATATTCTCTATTAAATGTAGTTGTGAAGCTGATTTCAACTCAACAGTAGCTGTGGTTCCATTAGACTGTCAAGCAAATTTAAAGCGAACGTTTGAAATGTCACAATATACATTTTAATTAAGTATGTTTCAATCAACATCAGGTTTGGAGTGAATAAACTAGGCTATAGCTATATAGCATAGTTTGGTCAGAAGTCGGCACTATAGGCCATGCGTGACTACAGTATAATCCTCTAGTAAACAGAGCAGAAAAAGGCTAGGGTGCTAACCATAAACAAAACAAGTTGCCTCAGTCATCTAAAAGCATCTATAAGAGAAAAATGCAATCAGTTTCTGGAATCAGGAATTTGTTTAAATTGCACATAAAAATATGTTTATGGAAATATGGTTAGTGAACCCCTATTTATCTCCACTGAACTGACCGTTCTCACATTATTTAAAATCCCTGTTCATGTTAAGATGAAAACCAAAAACACCCCTTATTTTCATAATTTACTCCTTACATCTCACGCTGCATAACTTGCATATAAAACAGCCCTCACTATTAGACCCATGATGAATGCAAATGGTTTAGTAAGCTGTAATCTTTCTGCCAAGCCCCGGTCTATTGAACATTAACCATGAGCAGGAATATTTTATTTAGAATTTAATTTCCTTCTTTATCTGGTAACAATTAGTGAAGGCATTAACCACTACCCACAATATATGGATATAAAGATAGAGACATAGACACCTAAAATAAACAGAGAAAGGGATGGACGTGGCTGTCAAGAAAAGGAAGTAAAGGTAATGAGGTGGATGGGCCACAGGTGTCCTCTGAACAATTACAGAGCACTAACAGCTGGAGAAGCAGTGGGCCTGCGAGGCTACCAGAAGAATAACAAAGGAAAGAGCTAATAGAAAGACGGGAGTTTCTGAGATATTACGAGTGTGAAAAATCACAAGGGTGTATCTTAAAGAGGGAAAAGCAATTCAGTCTGGCAGGCTATAGATCCAAAGAGATAATACCAGAAGCATCGAGTGTGTTTGAGCAGTCATCTTATGACTCAGACCCAGGCTTCATTATCCAAAACACAAACCACACAACAGTGTAACATGCATTAATCCTGTTGATCGGACTTGTTGTGGCGATGCAGAGAAAATATACAAAAAGACAGACAAAAGACAGATTGACCACAGTGTCAATCAGCACCATAGGGCCAACCTGGGAACCCCTTAAGCTTTGAGCTGCAGAGCAAATAAACAACATGCAAAATCGAAATTCATAAGAAAGCCCTGTCAAGTCTGGAGTAGAATGAGGAATTAGCATATACACACATACACTGCTATAAGTCTCACTGAAATGATGAATAGAAAGCTTTATATCAGAGTTTTGAAACTCATTTATCAACAGTAAATGGATCCATAAAATGCAGGTGTGTTAGCCTAACCAATTACACATTAAAGCAGTGCTCTTACAGCGCTCTAATGTACATTTTTCTCTCTCAATGTTGTTTATTTATAGCATATATTATGTACTTGCTAGTGCAGTGCATTTTGCTATTATATTAACATACTGTATGCCTATATAGCATACAAAAAATATAAATGAGTGATGCTCACCAATCCCAAAAATTAGCGGCTAAATGTGTGAAGATTTACTAAACAGACTACTGTATGTCAACATGACTATTTAGACTGTATATATTGATTTTACATGTTGGCAACACCTTGTACAGTACAATGCAAAAAAAAAAGAAAAAGTTTTACATTTATATATGAATTCCCCACAGAAAATAGCAATGTTATCATAGTTCAGTGTTTTAATTAAAACTCTAATGAGTGCAGTGACTGGTCCAAGGAATCCAAGGCTGATTTATGACAAATTAATAAATTACATACAGTAATGAATATTTTCAATTATGGAGGTCCCGGCTGATAAAATCATCCCCCCTCGATGGGTTCAAATGTGGCAAACGTCGTCCTGTGACAGCTTAGATTGGATCTCATGTGGGAGCTAGAAATGTGTTCCATTTGTTTTATACTTGCATTATTTATAGTTAGATGTATGCACTTGCAAATAGCACCCCAACACATAAATACAATGCAATGCAAATACATGGCAATGTGACAACAGGAGGATGTAAAAGCCCAACTGGGTCTCTCCTGCCTTGACCTACTTACTGTATAATGTTTTGCATCATTATCTGCAACAGTTATTCAGTGACATCAAAGCATTTAACAGACGCAAGACAGCCACTACTGTCCTCAGAGGGAGGCATGTTGACAAGTTTGAGGAATAACGTAAATAAATCATATTGCTCTGAAATGATGAGTGACAGAAATTTGACTTGCAACAATTTTAATAACTGATTTCATTAAACTCATTTAATGAGCAACAAGACTAAGAATCAGCCAGCTCTGTGAGGTTGTACTGAGGCACAGCAGTGCTTTGAACTTAAATGCTAACATCAGCATGCTAACATGCTTACAGTAGCCATGTTTCCATTAAAATATTTCTACTTCTTCCTCTCTGTTAAATTGATGGATTACAGCCATGTGTAGCCTATAGCATCTGCTTCTGACAAAACTACACTGTAGCCTAATTTAATCACGCCAAACCAGTTGATGGAAACATTTCAAAGGTTCAATTAAAATTTGCTTGACAATTGACTTGACTGATGCTAAAATGCTGATGTTGAGCAGGTATAATGTTTACCATGTTGACAATCTTTAATTTAGATTTTGATAAGATGTGCTAATTAGCACTAAACACAAATTACAACTGAGGCTTATAGGAATGTCATTAGTTTTCATTTGGTGATAAAAAGGAGCCTCCTGGAGAAATTCAAACTTTGAGATGAAGAGACTCAGACTTAGACTTCTCTTTATTGATCCCTTTGGGATGACTCCCGCAAGGAAATTGAATTTCCAGCAGCTTACAAAAACACAAAGGGGGGTATAAATAATACAGTATACGATAACCAATAAACTCTTAGCTAAATAGCAGAAAAAATAAACAGTAAGCAATAAACTCTTAGTCACATATATATATGAGGTAGAGGTAAGAATACAGGTAAAAGTAAATTCACAGAAAATTAAATCAGATGAGTTAAAAGTAGAGAAAATGAATAAGATAAGATAAAATATGTAGGACTGTATATTACAGAAATGAGCAGTATTAAATGTTTGCACTGAAGTGGTGGATAAAGTTATTGCACAAAGAAAAGAAGAGACGTATCCAGGTATGTAGGAGTGGATTATTAATTGCAGAGTGAGTGGCTCCCACTCCTTCCCATCTGTCCTCTTTATTTCCTCCTCCCCCCGAGTGAGGAGTTGTAGAGTGTGACGGCCTGAGGGACAAAGGAGTTCTGAGCCTGTTGGTCCTACACTTGGGCAGAAGCAGCATCCCACTAAACAGGCTCCTCTGGGTGCTGATGACGGTGTGCAGGGGGTGGCTGGCATTGTCCATAATGTCCAGCAGTTGGTCCAGTGTCCTTCTCTCTGCCACTCGGTGCAGCATGTAGAGCAGGGGTGTCGAACTGATCCAGTAAAGGGCCTCTGTGGCTGCAGGTTTTCATTCCAACCAAGCAAGAACACACCTGGTCCAACAAATCCAACTGTGTGAAGGCGATTCAGGTGATTGAATAAGTCGAGTCAGGTGTGTTCTTGCTTGGTTGGAATGAAAACCTGCAGCCACAACGGCCCTTTACTGGATCAGTTTGACACGTGATGTAGAGGATGGCATCCTCCACACCGACATCTGGCTGGTACCCAAACTGCAGGTGGTCCTGGCGTGTTGTACCTGTGGGTTGGTGCTCGAGGAAAAAGTCAGGGTTCACTCAAGTAATTAGCATCCATCCTCTGGGCACCATAGATGTTATAATATAGTATAATATAATTTCATGGCAATCCACCCAATGGTTGTTGAGATATTTAAGTCTGGTGAGCCGACTGGACAACAGTTCAGTCACTGACCAGTGTGATGAACTGCTGATCAGCATCATCTGAAATATTGTATTTTTCAGTTTTGTATTGTTGATAAGACAAAACTAGAATTTAACAAAGAGGATAATGTAATGGGGTCATGCATAAAAACACAAGATGTAATGTGACAAGCATTGTACATAACAACATATACAAACACTGACTTTTGGACATTCTGATTTTTAAGTGAGAGACAGAGAACAAGAGAGAGAGAGAGAGAGAGAGAGAGAGAGAGAGAGAGAGAGAGAGAGAGAGAGAGAGAGAGAGAGAGAGAGAGAGAGAGAGAGAGAGAGAGAGATAGACCTTCAAGAATGAAAAGAACATTCAAATCAAAGAAACTGTATAGTAGGTACCAGGTGTGGCCCATCGGTCACAAGTCAGTGGCCAGACACACACACATGAAGATGTAAGGTACAATCTTCTGTTGACATTTAGATGATATTTTCATGTTCAAACCCTTTTAGATTGAAAGCTACATGTACGCTCTGAACCTGATGGATTTTAAAAGTCACAAACACAAAAAACAATTTAAATCTGCTACTTTGATGAGGACCTCCTCTACTCAACATGTAGTGCAAGTTATTATATTTCGGTCACTAATGGAATCATTTATTAGGTGTACTATATTTCAAAAGAACTTGCTCTGTCAAAGACTCACAATGTAAAGGGTGCAAATTTCCTTTCTGACATTTATGTGCAGTCATTCTCTGAAGGCAGTAAATAATTTCACATATAAGTATGTGGCTGTTTTTTTCTCTCACACACATGTTGTAGCCTACTACTGTATTATATAGTGGAACTGGCATATGATTGTCATTTCAAAAACAATTACACACTTTACTGTCTTCTGTCCAGGGCTATTTTACATTCAATATGACTTGGTAATCATCACTGACTTGATGATATCATTACATCCAATTTTCTTTGGCTATTATTATACCTCATTTATAAAAGCTCTGTCACTAACTTTATTCTGGGGCTTTAATTTCCAACTCAATTAGATTATAGTGAAGTATGACTGAGTACTTAACATTTTTGGGCAGCAGAATTCAGACATTTTTGGCTGTGTGTGATATGGGGGAAATACTTTATCTAAATACAGACATCCGTTTGGCATTTCTGTTTAAGACTGTCTTTTTAAAGTTTTCTCTTATCCCTCCTCTGCTGTGATGCTTGGATTCTTTTAAACTCAGTTCAAATGTGGTCCAAAGCTTTTTTCTCCTCACTCGTCAAGTTTCTCTAGTAGCTGTTCCAAATGCTGCACTCTGCAATTTGTTTGTCATCTGAGAGTTTCAAATGTTTTTTTTAACTGATGAAAATGAAAGATTTTGGTTGTTATTCTGAGGATCTTTGCCACAGTGAGAAATTGTGGCCTTTATTCAAGATTGCAAGAAGGCATTGCACAAAGACTACCCGTAGCAAGAGAGACATATAAACAAACAATCTACTTCAACTGGTCTGATTGGGCCTTTGAATCAATCTGTCTGGTGAGTGATGATGACAAAGCTTGAGGTAAACACTGCACAATATGAGCAGCCACAGCCTGTGATTTCAAATCAGAGAGAGAATTACTTACTTTACTCACCTGCAAGGTCAAATGGTGTTTACTCGAGTCCAGCTGCAGATCAGCTCCATAGTGTTTAGCACATGAGCTGTGATGTGTTCAAAAAAAGCTTACGTCATCTGGATATGGAGACATGGCTCAGTCTCACAAAGCCATTGGCTTTCATTCAGATTAACAACGAACAGTTACAGAAAAAAATGTTTTGCATCATTCCTTGATATCTTGGAGTATTTGATCAGATTCTGGTTTTCTTACAGGAGTACGCTCGTAAATCCCCTCAAGAATGTACGGTAGAGAGAGGCTTAAAAAAGCCCTCACCGTATGTGTCTTGGAATCCATAGCGCCATCATTTCAGCATGAAAGTGAAAAGTTCTTGGCTCTCTGAACAGCACAAGCTACATTTTCTCCTGTGGGATACTTCCACCTGCTCAAAAACATTTTTTTCTTTCAGTATTGATCCGTTTCAGCCAAAATTGGATAAGGAAAAAAGGACTATTGAATGTATATTATATTCACTGAGGGTGACAAATATACTCATTAAAGACAACATCCTATTAAAAAAAGGGACGGATTAAAGTTGTTTTGGTTTTCTTGCGTGACGCAAATATCTAATTATGACTTTGTGTAACTCAGAATACCGGACAAGTCATCCATGTGTTCTGATGTGTTGCTGTAAACGTCATGCCAGCTGGGCTGCTCTGTGCTATCTGTATTTAAACTCTTAAGAACCTGACCTTCAGGACACTCTTCCTGACGGGAGCCGTTTGCGCAGTCACCTCAAAGACAGCCTTCCTTGCAAGTACTACTTATTGACTAATCTCCCATGACACGTGTAAACTATGTGTCATTGAGAACTAGAAACAGTTTAACAAAATCCACACTTAACTGATACTGTACATGTGATTGCACTACCTAATATTTTACATAGTGAACTACATTATATATAATATTGATTCTTTTAAACATCTTGGTCTTTGGATGAACCCTGAACTCTCCTTTAAGCCTGATATTGATTTTATTCTTAAAAGAACATATTGATGTCTGACCTCACTTTTTTATTATTCAATTAATTGTTTTACATTTAAAGTAAGGGAAATAATAATTTCTCAGTTGATACTACCCATTATTGGTTATGCAGAAATCGTCCATCAGAACACCTCTGTATTTAGTTATCTATGTAGATTTGTAATGAGGTGTCAATATAGAACTCATCACCTTTCCTATATGAATCACTTAACTGGTTGCAGCCTAAATCTAAAAAGGCAGTTTCACTGGGTTCAATTCATCTTTAAATGTGTTTACTTTAATTGTTCCTCCTATTTGAAAGTTTTTGGTTCCATATCGTTCTTCATATCTACTCAGACACATGCAATATCCCTTCTTTTTTGTACCTTAAATTTTCAAAGAAAGGTTGGTCGCAGGTCATTCCAATACAAAGCTCCATCTGACTGGAATAATCTTCCTCTTCTGCTTAGATCAGCTACCTCTTTCCGCTGCTTCTGGACTTTTTTATTTTCTCATCTAAAAACAACATGCTCATGGTTTTAATTTCCCAGTCAAACTACTCGAACTGTTCTTTATGCTGATGCAATTCGTTTAATTGATATATTTTTTATCCAGGTCATTGTGCCTATGTCTCTGTTGTTAATGCTTGTCATGTATTGCTGTTTGTGTTTGTATGTATGAGTTTTGTCATTTTGTCTTGTGTCTAGTTTTCCCTTGTGGAAACCCACCCTGCAAGCTATCAGAGCAAACATTATCGGCCATGTCCCTTATTTGATTTGGGTTCATACTCCTTCAACCCCAGTCAGTGTTACCTGAGAAATAACTATTTGCCAGAAACATCAGTTTTTCCTCATCCAAAAATCATTTTTTATCCTCAAATGTTAAAAACAAAAACTATGTAAGTATCTAAGCTAAGTAGTAAAAACCTGGATTATGTTAACAAAATATCAGTTTGATCATACATTTGTTATCACACTTTTTATAATACTAGGACCAGCTCTATACTGCTCTATAGCTCTATACTGCAAGAACAATGCAGTTTCTTTATTAACGTGTTCTCGACATGGGTTCTTAATCATCTCTATTTTAACACAAAATCATGCATATACCCACAAAATGTATATTTGGGACTATTAAAACATAAACATGAAACATTTAAATCAGTTGAAGCAGAATTTCTTCAACCGGCTTTTTAATTAGCTATAGCTGATGAAATCTGCCAGCGATGTTCACCATTCCAGACAAAATCAATGGTGGCTGGCCAGAAAACGCAATATTAAACAACAAATGGTCAAATACTGTGCCCACAGGCAAAGGAGGCAGAAATTAAGGGTGTGGAGATCTGACTTAGATGTAGGGGACTGGAACACATCTCATGTCACAGAACAGCAATTAAAATTTGCATTTTAATTGACTGTAACAATGATTTTCCCTAACCCTAACCTTGTGCAAATATTGCAGGATGCCCCAATATTTCTTGCCTTTGTAAAAAATGTCACAAAATCTAATTAACTGTCTTTCTGAATACTCTCTAGCTCTGCAAATGTGCATTGCAAAGCCAGAGAAGAAATGGCTTCTTTTGAGTTATTATACCTTAGATATATTTTGATGAAGTAGATAATCTAATTCAGTTTTATAACAGTGTTCATATCAGCCATGCACATCCATGTGCTTTCCTTTGAGCTATTATATTGAGTCTGTTAGAGCTCATTTTCCATTAGTCAGGAATAGAGTTCTCTAAAATTGAATAAAACAATTGTATTCAATACCCGTCATTAAAAATTCACACTGCATACTTGTTACTGAGGAGCAGACACAAGGAATTAGACTTTTGGAGAGTGTAGGAGCCATTATGTGATTAAATTACCATTGATAATTATGCTATCTGGTGCTTTTAGCCTGGATGGTTGCCTGGATAAACAGGCCGCCTCTTCCAACAGGGACGTGCATGTTCTGTATTGTGCCATTATTTTTTCAAATTGCTGTTTTAGACAGTACTTTGAGTATCATTTGGGAGCAGGATAGAGACATGGTATCTTCAGACTGCCACTTTGCCCTTTTATGTTTATGATTTTGATGAGTTTATAAGTTGTCTGCATGCGTGGTATTGATTATGTTATATTGCCAGAACCACCAGCTCAGGGTGATTGAGTCATGTATTGAAGTGAAGTATTGGGTCCAGAAAATCTGTTTTAGCTCAAATGTTTTTTATGAGGAAAATCAATGATCCTTTTCATTTCTGTGTTGACATCATAAAAAACTCAATAAATCACATTTTAAGGTTTTGACGTGGCTGAGGTTGAGGGGTATTTGAATTTAAGATGGCAATCATTTCTTGTTGTAATTACATATTAAATCAAACAGTGCCTCGAAGCCGTCAAACTCAGTCGATGCGTTTCTCCCTGCATAGTTTACAAAACAACTCACCTTCAGGAAAATGAGCTGAAGTGTATTCAGCTCAGACAGAGTAATAAAACTTCCCATGCTGATCAACACACTCTTGGTTTATAACTCACAAGCCTTGATAACAAAGGCTGCGGAGGACATCCAAATTGATGGGGTTGGTTTGTCTTGTTGGGAAGAAAAGACCATTGTCTAAAAAAGTTGATTCAAATGTCACCCAGGGTGACGATAAATCACATCTAACACACCAAACCTCCATTTGTCTCTATTTGCTTGTAAGCCAGTGATTTGTAGTAGGCTCCATTTTTGTCAGCTCATACCTAAGTGGGCTATAGTCTGTCTAAGCTTGGAGACTTCTTGTTGTCTCAACCATAAGTTTGATTGGTTATGTCTTTTTAAGTTAATCCTTCCTGAGATCATGTTCATCTTTTGGTGCTTGAAGTCAAAATACACTTAGATAACGGGAGCACTTGTTTAATTTTTCACAGTTTTTAGGGTCCAATCAAAGCCTTACATGAAAGCATTGTAATAGGCCACAGCAGTGAATGCATAAATAATAAAGTAGTTGTTAGATATTAAATTCCAAATCCAGCTGCCACATGATTAGAAAACAAACATACATTGGTAACAGTGACACGGTCTGCTGCTTGAGGACACAATACCACTCTGAAGATATGCAAATGATCACTTCGAGGTCAAGAACTTGGGCAATTTACATTTAAAATGGCCACTGGCAAAACAAATCAATTTCCATCTTCTACACCTCTACGTATCAGGTGAGCAATGTAAAAAATGTATTGCTGACAGACTGACTTACTAGGGGAATTGAGAGGTTTCTTCCTCTGTACGGAGAATGAGATGCAAAAAAAGTGACAGATATGGAGCAATAGATGAATAACTAAAACCCCCACAGTACTGGGTGCCAGGCAACAGATGCTGATAACTGCCTCAGATTAGGTCCTAGATTGTCGTCAGCTCCTGCCAAGACTGATGCTATATTTACTACTCCCTCTCTCCATCCCTCCTCTGATCGTGTCTGTGCCACCATGGTGTTTCATCTTCACATTATGTCTGGCATCTACGATAGAGCGCCAGGTGTGCAACAGAGATGGAACATTCATTCTGAATGCCAGAATACTTTCACTTAAACAGGGAATGATACAGCACAAGTAGGAAAGATTGAAGTTTTAAAATATTCATTCAAACTTTGATTGAGGCTGCAGGTGTTGGGGGTTGAATATGTCTTTTCCAGTTTTAAAAGGGAACTTTTGAAAAAAATTATTTTGATGGAACCTGGAACCGTTTTCACACAGCTAAAGGGACCCAGTCAACATGTACTTTTTTATGATGCTCCAATGTGCTGTGCTAAATATGGTTGTAAGGTTTAGACCTCGGATGTAGGAACTCATGTAAAGACAGGACACCTTTGGGAAGAGAGGCTATTGACTAAATGAAACCACACCAGTCAGCGATTATGTCAAGAGAGATAAGAAAGAGAGTGTGGGGGAAGATTGGTGTGAAAAAATACAAAAAACAAAAAGAAGTTGTGCTGACTCAACAATATTTTGACTCAAAAGTTTTCCTTTTGAACAGGATTTGTAGGACTGCAGGGGTGTCAGTGTTAAATAATTTTCATTAACAAATGATGATTTAGAAGAAATATTTAGAAGAAATATTCAAAACAGTGGTGAAGAAAGTCAATGATTCAATATAAAAATGCTCCATTACAAGCAAAGGCCCTGCATCACTGAAGTTAAGTACATAAGTATTATACGTTATGATATATTTAATTTACTTTTTGATGATTTCAAGAAAACACAGATATGTTTTGCCAATTCCATCCTCCATCAACCTCAACAAATGTTCTGGTTTAACAGGCCACCCTGGAGCCATTCCTCATGAATTGCGAATTGGAGACGAGGACACACATGAGGACAGAGATCTCCACAGCATCCAGTCAGCAGGCTGAACGCGGCAGCTTAAATGAGGAGCCTGAAATAGAGATTCTCTAATGGGGCTGAGAAGGCTCTCTGTACCAGCGGCCTATCAGGAGCGACAACTCTCTGACTTTGGTCTCTGAATACCCTTGGAAAAGGGGGAAAAAAGTAACGCCATTATCAAATAGCACAAATATGCGGCATAACTTTTTGACTGGGGGGGTTCTCTGTTGTGGGAACTGTGCCAATTTACTGCTGACACACTTGGTATGTCTTGTAACTTCAAGCAGAATTGCTGTCCAACATATAGGAAGTGCACTGATTTCATTATTATTTTTTTTGCTCTCTTCCAACAGAAAGATTGCAGTGTTACATTTTATATCAATCAAAACATAACAGTAAAAGAGTTGGACTGTCCATTATGCTCATCCATGGTTAAAAGCCTGTATTTTCTGTACTATTATCTGCATGTATTTTGGGTGGCAAACCACTTTGATTACTGTAACTTTGACTTGTGTTGTGTGAGGATTGCACTCTGCTGGCAGCTATTATGTATTACAGGTCTTGACTGCCTTGGATTCCATGCTTCATTGTATTTGTCATATATAAGTAAACAAAGAGTCAACGAAGCAATAAATGGTTAGCTCAGCAACAATTAAAAAAGGACATTAATAAGGCAGAAAGACAATAATAAGGTACAATTGCATTAATAAAAAAACAACAAGATCAAGTGGCAATAAGTGGAAAGATGGGATGACATACGTTTTCAACAGTATTGCTCAAATGCAGTGATAAAAAGGAACAAGATATGGAATAGTGCATTTTTATGTAAACCAGGTCAACAACACAGTGAATGCCTCTTGGATCACATAGCATCTGGAGCTCTGTGCCTCAAGGCTGACAACAACAATAAAGAAAATCCACATTTGACTTTGTGTTGTTTCCTTAGTGCTGCTAATAAGAGACAGGAATTGTGGGAAGTCTGTTTCTGTGACTTCAGAAACAAACAGTATGGTACCGTAATACCTCCAACTGTTCCTGTTCTCAAAGCTGACAGTGCTTTAAGTTTGAAGCTGGCTCTTATATTAGTTCCATCTTGTAATTTCCCAGGTGAACTCAGAAACCCACTGACATTTCTTCAACAGCACTCAGCCTTCCTGTTGCTCTGAAGACAACTTCCTACAGTGACTGCGCCACCAGATGGCAATAACACTGTAATCCCACAAATCCAAGAATCAATGCAAGAGATGCATTTGCTGGAATCATTAATAATATTTGGATCATATATATAAATGTTCAACAGCTGGTTTGTATGGTGACATTTATAACATGTAATGCATCTTTCATTATCTCTGTGAGATAAATTGACCTATTGAGTTTTCTTTTAATGCTGTCATGCCTCACTTTTTTGCACATCTTGTCTGCGTTACACACTATTTATAGTTAGGTTTATTTTATTGTTACTTCTTATTTGTGCAAAGTCATGTACCATATAGGACTGAATCTGTTTTTTTGTTTGTGAGTAAATGCTTTGGACAAGATGTATGTTGCTTTTCATATACAGTTACCAATTAATTCTTAGACTACGACACCCAGAGCATGATCAAATTCTGAAATGTGTTGTAAAATGCATTGTTATAGATTCAACTACCCAACAGTAGGTAGTGAACAACACTAAAATGCAGCTTATATGTTTATGCATTACCAATTTTCCAACAACGTGGTTAATTAAATATGTTAAATTATACTGTTGTTGTTGTTGTGTTAAATAATACTTTCAGTCTATTTTACTATACCAGTGAATAGTTTTAATAAGTGAAAGCATTTATACTCATTTACAATTTTTGAGTAGGCTATTATACAAAACACAACAGTATAATCCTAAAACATATTCATGCATCATCAAATTTCAAAGAAGTAGTCAATAGAAAGATACAGAACTATCAAAATAAGAGATGGAAACAAGACTAGTACAATACTGTATAAAAGTGAAATAAAGTCACTTAAGACCACAAACACACCATTAGTTATGTTTTATCATTTCGCCCAGCAAAACACATGTAAAGTCATAAAAAAAAGATGCTAAACGCCTTTACGTGCCAGTAAGTTCTTTAAGTAGAGACAGACACCCAAGAAATACTAAACAAAGAAATCCAACTAACGTCCAAGGGGTGGTACGTCACTGTCCCTGCCCCTTTTTCCAAAACCTCGTCTGTCATTGGTCAGCGCCCAGAGCTCGGCCTCGCCTATTGGCTGGCTCGACCATCAGTTAGAAGAGTGGCTTGGCCGCTAAATGTTCCGCTGTGTCGGCATCAGAAGACGCAAATCAAGTGAAACAAATCTCCTGACCGGAGAAAAAGTTCATGCTGGAGTTTTCAAAGACCTCAGAGGACCATATGAAGGTAAGAAGACCGCAGAAATAGTTTTTGCGTCGGCAGTGTGAAGCTGGAGACAGTAACTTGCCGTCTTTAACCGTGTTTTAGCCACTTTTGGTCTAACAGAGATATAGGAAAAAAAAGATGCAACTAGAAAAAGTAGTCATGGCCGAAGTGTTTTGAACCACATATTCTCCAGATTAAATACCTAGCAGATGTGCTTTGTTCGTGTAAAATTAACCGTAAGATGTATTCCTAAAACATATTTTATTGAAGCTGAAAGGCGACAGTGACCAGTCATCGCCTTTAGTCTGCTGATGACTGTTTGATCTTCACCAGAGTGGTGATTGAATTCATGTACAGTGGCTGCAGTTGTTAAATAACTAATTATTTACTCAGCAGTATCAACACTCTGGTTTAATTCATTCGTGCTTAAATGTGTTTTTTAAAGACTACGCTCCATCAAAAGCCAGTTTGAGGCTGAGCAAGCTCAGTAAGTAAGTAAGTAAGTGGCCTACACAGAAATTAGGTTGGCCACCAAATCCAATTTAAAATATCCAGACATGCTGTATCTGGTCAAGCCGCCCTGATTACCAGAACACGGAAATTGAGCAGACCTCTTAGGCTGTACTTCCCCTCAGTTGACCCCTATTTTGTGGGCCAAAGAGGTTTCACAGTCTGTGACATGTATTCATGCACATTGTATTCACCCCCCTTCCCTACCAGTTACCAGCTGGAGGATGATGTGACTGAAAAAGTTTCTCATAGGTTCACAATCAAGGAAAGTTGCTACACTCTACGTGTCGCCTATTCAAGACGATTTTGTTGGATTGTTATCTGAAATATTGTACCATCCTGGTCAGATGCGTAAATGAAGCCTGTTGGATGAGAGGTGAAACATCTTCCTAGACAAACAACCAAGTACAGTTGCTTTTTGACTTAAATTTGTTTGGGGATTGTGCACACTTTTGATGCAGCAGGTGACTTAGCAGCTGCCCCCAGACTAAGAAAAGTGGACTTTGATATGATTTGAGTGAAGGAAGTTAATTTTGCACCTCTACGGTTCTCATAAAGCGTCTCAAGCAGCTAATCAAAAACCGCGGGGCCTCTTTGAACGGGAGAAGAGCATATGTTTTTGCAGTAGAGTCTGTTATGTTTTTAATGAGTTTACTGTGTTGCAGACGAGGCACATGGTTGACCAGGCTTAAAACAAACACGGATAAAAAAGGATTATGGACACTGGGCTGTCGTCATCGAAAGTGGAGCTACTGTGTGGGAATATTTGAGTTTCCCATGCTGTTGCTTAGTGCTTGTGTACCCTCATGATTACTAACTCTTAACTCGAGGGATTATGTGAAATAATATTAAAATGATGAGGCTCTAAACAAGCGTGATGGCACATGTAGGCTCCTGCTGGGCCAGACATTTCTCATAACACAGCGCACACTCTTCACACAGTGATTACAGCGGCCTGTGAAATTAGCGAGCAGTCTGTAAAAGCAAAACCAAGGGAGGTGTGTAAACTGTAGTTTAATTAGCATTTTAGCCCCGTGGTTAAGCCACAGACCATGAGTGCTGGTGAAGGCAGAACTAAAACACTCTGTGCCTTCTTTGTGAGAGGACGCTGCTGTAGGGATTAGGCTGTGCAGTTCACAAGGGTCGCAGGCAGCTCATTCCTCTTCTCACTTCTGCATACTGCATAAGTGTCTCGTTATATTTAAAAGTGGCTTATTGTAAAAATCGAGGTTTTGTGTTTGATTATAAAGCAGGTTGTGTTGCTATATGGATTCTGTGAAAGAATCACAACACTCAATCCACTGCCTGTAGTTAGAAACGTTGTCTTTAAACAAGCCGTCAGGACTTCCATATGGTTGTGATGTCGAAAGTATACTACATATAGATAGAAATTCAAGCTACAGTGCAATGACAATGATGCCCTAAAGTTATTGATCCAGTTGCGATGACAGTGCTGAGACACTGAGAGGGCAGATGTAGACCTGGAAACACTGACCAATCAGGGAGAACTTGGATATTTCCGTAGGGGTGCTCAAAGAGACAGGCGCTAAAACGGAGCGTTTCAGACAGAGAGTGAATACAGTTAAATTCAGACAGACAGTATGAGAAGAATTATGTGATTTTAAAACATTAAAGCATGTAAACTTGACCTAGTATAAATAAACCAAAATACAAGTATGAACCTGAAAATTAGCATAAGATGGGACCTTTAAGTGCTGGTAATATGCATTTTGCTGTTCAGGTTTCTCTGATATGATTAAGGATGCCTGATAAATATTTTAGTTACATTCTAGAGAGCTCATAGCAGAGCCCTGCTCTGTTGAGTGAATTCTAGTTCAGGCGTGGATCACTGTCTAGCAAACAGCACTGAGTGAGATTTTTCAGATATTCCAGCCACATTTCAGAAGGAATATTTCTGTGATTCAAGCCAGAGTATACTTCTGTAATTAAGTAGTCAGTCAGTGCATCTCACAGCTGTCCTACACATTCCACATGATGATCTGAAAAGGATGCTTAGTGGAATAACATAATAACATCAACAGCTTTGATCTTATTTCAAAGAGGGGCCCGCATACGTTCTCTTGGCCAGAGTGCGGTTGGATGTTTGAGGTATGGACACCGCAGGGCTTGTCGGCAGAACCAACACAGCTGTGAGATTAGAGTGCAGAGACACTACAAAGGAACCACATCACTTTTCCAACACAAAATAACTAACTCACAAGAGCCATTATGAATGAACATGTAGTGGGAAAAACAAAGTGACTTAATATTGTTTTCAACACTAAATATAAAAGTTAAGCTCAATCAGCTTAAAGTATTGAGACAGATGATGGAACAGTTTGGATGCTGGAAGCTGACTGTTTGATATGTGATCCATCTGTGCCTGATGAACATGTCAGCTTGTATTGTCGCCATGTTTGTGTCACATCATTGTGATGAAATATCAAGCACCTACTAGGAAAATGAAATGAGCTTTGAAAAAGAAAAGAAGAACAGTTCACTCCTGTTGTTTAAGATGACTGGTAACACATTTATTCATTTATTTTTCCAATGGTAGATTAAATGTAATATCCCCACATTTTTCTGCTATACCGTACACCTTGACTAGGTTACTTATGTAGTGCACATTCGAACTGCACCCATAATAAACTCTGATATCTTTTCATACAGGAGAAACAGGTTACTACATCTTTTGTAAACTGGTTCCATGCTGCAAAATAACCCCATCCGAAGATAACAACCACATATTCACATAAAACTCATAAATCAGTGGGCTGGGTGAAATAGATCAGATGTTTGTCTGGATATCTGATTGGGGGGAATTGGAAAACACAGCTTTGTTTCTAGATGAAATTAAATAACTGAGAAATGACTGTGGGAAATCAGTTTACTTTACTAGTTAAGTATATAGCTAACTTTCTATTTTGGAGTTGAATAATAATCTAAGAAGAATAGATATGAACAATATAAACTACCATATGTCTGTTTTCATCAATTTTAAGAAAAAGTCTCCTCTCTTTAATCTTTTTCCCTCACAGTCCAAGCTGAATATGGAGAGTTTAACCAAGCCAGAGCTACTGATGCTTTTCAGCATCCTGGAAGGAGAGCTTGAGGCCCGGGACCTGGTAATTGATGCCCTAAAGGTATCTATCAATATAGCTGGTAACATAATTATAATGTTTAAATCATTCTCTGCACAAAATCTGTCCTTTTAATTTCAAACACTCACCCATCCACATTTGAAAATTGGCTGTATAAAAGTCTAGTTTTAGTCGACTAAAAGTCTGAGCATTTTAGTCTAGTTTTAGTCGACGAAAACTTATGACATTTTAGTCTAGTTTTAGTCGACGAAAACTTATGACATTTTAGTCTAGTTTTAGTCGACGAAAACTTATGACATTTTAGTCTAGTTTTAGTCAAATAATATTAGTCTCTTAGTAATGCAATTATATTTAATCAATATAATAAAAGTACCTAGTAGTATTGACGAAACCAACATTTGATTTTAGCCAAACCCATGCAGATATCTTTAGTTTACATGCATGTACGGGTCTAGAATAAGTAATCCAATTTATGTTGATGCTAAATTCAGTTCAGTGTGATTTGCTCTGTGAAATACAAAACTAGTGAAAGTATTTGGCCAACAAGGGGAAGTTTAGTGCACTTATAGAGTGAGTCAGTCAGGTAGGAACTAAAAACCCACACACAAACACACACACACAGAGACACACACGCTAGCCACACGCACACACACACAGACACACACGCACGCTATTCTCACACACACACACACGCACGCTATTCTCACACACACACACACACACACACACACACACACACACACACACACACACACACACACACACACACACACACACACACACACACACACACACACACACACATTCTCAGCTCCAGTGGCTAACATCTAAAGCTAGCGATAAACCCGACATATTAACCGTAGGCTCATGTCGCATGAGCTTAATAAAACAGAAAGTATCGTTACGTTATGTCTTGACTTACCTAAATGTCATTATGGGATGCCCTGAGGTGTCTCTTAAGATCCGTGGTGTTTTTTCCTGTGATTTTTGTGGCTGCATTTCTTTCTTTTTCCACAACACATCCCGTTTTCCTTTCCATGTCTATGTAATGAAAGTGTTTCTTCTTTTCCTCTCAAACACGACCCCCGGCTGGTGTCACACTTTGTTCTCATGTCTCTTTAATTGTCGTTAACGCTAACCCTAACGTTAACACTGACCAACAGCAGCGGCATCTTCTGAATCTAAATAATGCGCTTGTGGGGATTGAGGAAGTGACGTCGCCCAGATGCGAAACTGGGAGAGAAACTTCAAAATAATAATAATAATAATAACGTGACTAAACGAGACGAAATAACGTTGTTTCGTCAACGAAAATGAAGAGACATTTCGTCTCGTTTTTTATTCGTCAGCAAAATTGCATTATATATCTCGTCTTAGTTATCGTCACATGCCCAGCATTTTCGTTTCGTCTCGTCTAGTTTTCGTCACGTGATAGAGGTTCGTTGACGACAATATTTCGTCATCATTTTCGTTGACGAAAGCAACACTATAAGTAACCCTGTTCAATGCAGTCATTTCTTATTAAAAAGTTCACTGTATGGAAATGAAGAAGTCATGTGTCTGTGAAGCTAATATTCCTCTGGATCTATTGAATTTGCTTGCGGAAAACTATTCTATGTCTCTAGAGAAAGCAGTCTTTTGGGACATTGTCTCAGAAGTCATCTTTTCATAAGTTTAGATGAGAAGACACATCCCAGTGAACTTGGACTTATACTCAGTTAGAAATAGACACAATGTGCACACACACACACATACAGTTTAACATTGAGCAGTTAGTTCCAACCTCAAGGTGTCTTACTTGGGCAGGATTAATGCTGCATTTCAATTAAAGGATTGTGAGGCTATTTTCCCACACTGTCTTTTGTTGTGCTGTGTCCAGCAGGCCAACACATTCAAGCTTTCAGTCACTATTTAACAGACATTTTTCCTTTAAAACAGCTATGAACTCACTTAAGTAACACTGTGTCATCGTGACGCTGTTAAAAACAACACAAACCTAAAATAAGCAGTGACTAAGCAACTTAATGATGGAGCATTTTCTGCAAAATATGCCCCAACCTTTCCGAGACCTGCAACACTGCAGGCTTTATTCTCACTGTTAATATTTGAACTTCACAGCCTTAGTCTCTTGGAATGCTTCCCTGGTGTAAAATGCACCATTGAAAGAACAAACTAGAGAAGCAGCCAGTGAACTAGAGAGCAACCATCTAGGAGAGCCTACTGCTGAATGTTCATGTGTTGTGTCTAGACCACATTCCTACATCTCTCCTGGGATCTGGCCATCTAAGGCAAGAAGAGCTGCAGTACGCTGGGTGCCTGATGACTCAATGTGAGCGAGAGTAGTAGTGAACAAATAAACACTGGCCTTAACTGAAGCTTGAGGGGAATATGGCTGTGCTTCTTTCATGACTCCACCGGCACAAACTGTTAACCCATTCAGATCTGGGATTGGATCAATGCTGCAGTGTTAACTGTTAAGGAGCTTTAGTTAAGGGTATAATCACTGACCTGTAGGTCATTAATTACAGGGAGTAAGTGAGGTAAACTGATTTCATCTCTCCAGCACAACATACATGTGCTGTTCCAAAGGAATAACCCAACTTCATACCTTTCTGCTATTCCAATCTACTGTTAGGAATTTGCCGATATGGAATCTTGGGTCTCGCCCGCACATGAAAGCAGATTGTTATCAGCAAAACATCACCCCATAATTCTTTTGATTTTTAGTTACTTTAGCAGCATAGCTCTTTAGAAGGCAGTGGTATTTGTCTGTTGTTCCACCACTTGGGTCCAGACTGGTACATCTCAACAACTATTGGATGGATGGCCATGAACTTTTGTAAAGGCATTTGTGGTACCCAGAGGATGATACCGTGACTTTTCATCTAGCACTTTGATCAGGTCAAAGTTTACGCTTATCCAGTGAGGTATCTCAACAACCACTGGATTGGCACAAGAGTTTGTATAAAGATTAATTTTCCCCTGAGGATGAATACCAATGACTTTGGTGATCACCTGACTTTACCTCTAGCGCCAGCACTAGGTTGACATTCTTGGCTTTAAATGACGAATAAATAGATAATTGCAATAACTTTTAATAACTTAAGGTCAAAATTTTAATTTGTCCAATGGTTTACAATCAAATACTGCAAAACAAATGACATTCCCCATCAGCCTGGTGCTCATCAAACGGCATGTTAGCATACTGTTTTTTAGCATTTGGCTTAAAGTATTGTCTTGACTAAGTAAATATTTACAGAACAAAGTCTTGTTCTAACAATAATATTGCACATGGACTTACAGTAATTAGAGAATTAGATCCGGTCATGTTGCTTATGTTAGTCCTAACTGACGTGTAACCGCTACACCGGGTGTCATGTGAGACATGTTTAGCTCAACCACAAATCGCCATGGTAATAACACCACTGCTCCACTCTTTGCTTTTCCTGTCTTTGCTCATCTGGTTAAAAGTACACTAAGTACACAAGTTTTCATGCTCAGTCTCCATTCTCACTGTTTTGTATTGTTATCAGTTATTTTCTACAGTAAGTAGTGTAGGTACAGGATGTGAGGTTAATCATGTGGTTTATCTGTGGTCCTCTATATTGAAATTTGGAAGAACTATCAATGGCATTCTAACTATCTGCTGTATTTTTCTCTTTGTGACTCACTTCTGCAGCTGCTCATGCTGTGGCTTTCAAAAGGAAGTTAGTCTCTGGCAATGCTCGTATTTGGCACACAGCTCTGCAGTGATCCAGTAGTCGCTGTGCGTTGGGAAAGGAATATGAGTCGTTAAGTACAAAGGGGACTCAAATGTTAAAATAAGCCTTTTAATTAACTGTCAAGTAACCATGGTGTGGTTGACTAGAGCTTCCAAATGGAAGAATTGAAACAGGATTACCCTGTGTGGTCTTTGGTAATGCACTGAAATAGGGAAAAATATATCCCTGTTTGCCTTGTTTCTAGCTTTGAGATGAATTAGCTGATTTGATTCAGTGTTAGTTACTGTAGCATCCACAATCATGTGCTTATGAAGGATAGTATTCTTCAGACATCCATTTACATGCTTAAGTATTCAGCAATCTGCCTAAGCAGCGATGAAATATATAGGACCCTAGGGTAAAGGGTTCATCTATCACTTACCCTCATTATACAGATCTTGTCGCCAACCTTGCACAACTGAAAGAGTCCAGGCATGTGTCAGCAAAAGATAAGCTGGACTGGAACCAGTGCAGCCAAGGCACAAAGACTTCCCAAGCAAAGGCACACAAGTTGCCAAGAACTGTAGCCAACAGACAGAAGCATGAATAATGGTTTACCTCCATTATTCATGCTTGTGATGTATAGCAGCCATGCACTCAATGTCTATGGGTAGTTTTCATGTACAGTATTATGAAAGGGCTAAGCTCTGGTAGATTTTGGTGTTAAGTATTAAGTAATGTTGGAAATGTGTTTCCTGCAATCCCACTTTTTCTAATTCACCCACCCGCTCTGCAGCAGTGGGGGATTAATGCAGAGGAAAACAGCCTCCCTTTGTGTTGTGAAAGTTTGTCTGTGCATTGAAGGGCCGGGAAGAGAGCTGAGAGAGACACAGAGTCTGTGTTTGAGTGAACTTGTGTAATAGGGGTCCTGTGAATTGGGGGAAAAAATGGCATTAAAAAGATTCATTGTGAAAAAGTCCCCAGATTTTATAAATAGTGTTTCAAAAATGTTTTCCTCTTGTATGAGCAATGGCTTACAAATTAAGTTTTTTACTGTTAGTATTGCATGCTAGTCCTGTAATGAAAGTCAGACTTGCAGATAAATATCCTTCAGCAACGTTAGTGTAAAGAATGTTAACCTGATCTAAACATATTTAATCTTCGACCGTAAAATGACACACACGTTCCTTGAGCAACGTTGGTGTAAAGAATGTTAACCTGATCTAAGCATTTTTAATCTTTGACCGTAAAATGACACATCAGAGCAGACAGTCATTGACGGGAAAAGGGATGGGCTGCCTGCCAAGTATTCAGACAGATTTCTCTTTGAAGATTCCTCTTCAAAACTCGATATCTACAGTTTTAGAAAAGAAAATAATGGGCAGTATAAAATTGTGCTCAAGGTATTCCATTTTTTAGCTTTAGTGTTTATATAAATCACAAGTATGCATTAAAAAATGATTTCCGAACTCCAGACAAACGTCATATTTTTTTTTAAGTCAATTAGATGTTAAACCTGTACTGAATATACATGTGTATACAGTGATGACAAAGACATCATAACATATCCTACATTGCACACAAGACTTTTGTTGAGGTGCTGTGTGGTCATTAGATCGTGCCCACATTTGAGAGGCATTTTTTAATTCTCCTGGGCATCCTGTGTTTTCCTGTTTCACCCCTATGCTGTTTGATCCGCCTTCACACAGTCCTCAGAGGACTGGATCAAATAACAGCAGCAAAGCCTTGCAGCCTTGCCCTCCTCTCTATGTGTCAGATGAACTAATATTGTTGAAGATGACAGTTATAAAGCCTGTGATCTGCTGTGGAATATTGCTTGAACTTCTCCGCAGCCATCGTTCCGCACTCACTGTATTTTTCATACTGGGTTAATAAACTCCAGTTGCTTAACATAGAGCTGTCTTTGTACGTAAAATGTCGGTCATTTCAGAATGTCTCATTCACCGCAGCAAATGTTTGACTTTCCAATAAATCATATGCAGTCCAGCAAAATTATAGGTAAATTAGGGACGTACCTGAGTACATGAGTTAATAAGCCGATCAGGTATTTGCCATGATGCGATTGATCCACATTACATCTAGTTTCTTTGTCAATGATTCTTCATATTCAGTACATCCTGTATCACTTACATGCATTAGAGTATGTCACAGTGGGTTTCACTGCAATCCCTCATGAAATCTTGCATAGAAAGGTTTTAAGAGGTCCACACAGTAAGGGTAAGGATTTGAAACTGAGGAAAAAGAAAGTACTGGTATCGGATCAGTACTTAGTATTGGCTGTTTGCGTGAACTTAGGTATCGGTATTGTTGTAGGACGAAGAAAAGGTTTGTGCATCCTGAGTAGAAATAGTCGTATGTCTATGCCGTTTAAGAAGGGCAATGGTATAACTGTGCTCAGCTGTAACTCCCCACACACAGTCAGCCCTTAAATGCTCTATAAGAACAGTGAATTGTCTGAATATTGCTCTGAAGGCCCATCCACACGCATGACTACACTTTTAACTTCAGATAATCTCAGAATCAGTCATCAGGAGCTATGTCCTCACCCTGCCAGAGATGATACTGTTCTCTCTAATCTTTTGATCCTCTTTTGTTGAAACTTCACGAAGATACATTGCCAGTTCCACCTCAGCCCTCCTTCTCCCCTCCCCCCTACCCCTCTCTCTCTCTCAGGCCCAAAGGCATCTACTGAACCTGAAATGTCTTGCTGCTATTCTTCCTTTGTCACGAGTTAAACAGAGAACGGGTCCGTCTTGGCCAAGGCCTAGTCCAGAGCAGCTGCCCTGCTAAAGATAGACAGACAGACACCATCTGTTGCTCCTTCCTCTTGCTAGCACTCTTTCTTGTGTATGTTTATGCATTTCCTCTTCTCGAGATGGTGATCATGGTGTGTGGAATGCAGCATTTTATTTCCACTTTAAATGTGAGACGAATGATAGCAACATGTTAACTTAAATCATAACTGTTAAGTCAGGTTTATTTATATAGTGCATTTCATACTATACAGGCATCAACTCAATGTGCTTAAAAATGAAGACCAAAATCATAGATGACAAAAACAAAAGAAAACAAAAGAACAAGAAGGTATCGCATAAAAACACCAGGGATTATAACTAACAACTAGGGTTACATATGACCAATAGAACAAGTACAACTGAGGCATACGGGAATCTCATAATAATGGTATTATAATAAGGTTCATAATTCATTTTGATGGGATTATGAATGTCTGTTCCAAATTTCATGCAAATCTATTGAAAATAGAATTTGACCTACTTGTGTTGCTAGAGAAATGGTCAGGGGATGGTTATTAGGATTAATCATCTGATAAAACGTGAATGCCTGTACCAAATTGCATGGCATTGCATCCAGTGTTTGGTGAGATATGTCAGTCTGGACCAACCAAGCGGCCATCATCCCTTAAGCCACGTCGCTATTTGCTCACATGGCTTAATGTCTCTTTCACATACAATAGTCAGCATCCAGTAACAACTGAGACTTAAGACAAGTCTGAGAAGCCAAAAAAGTGTTCCAAGAGTAGATTCACACACTAAAGCCAAGTTACAATCCCTCTGTAAAGAAGGGCATTCACGCAAAAGTATAAATAAGCCCAGCAATTCCATTCATGGACTCTCCCTGCCGCATAACGATACCAATTAATCAATGTTAATGTTAATCGGTGCTCCATCTCGCTCTTGTAATCTCTTCAGGCCCCGCGTAAAGAGTTATTTATCCAGGAGCGCTATGGTAGGTACAACCTCAGTGACCCCTTCCAGGCCTTGCAGAGAGACAGTGAGGCTGTCGGGGACCAGATCAAGGACCAAGGCTGTTCCTCCTCCACCTCCAACCCTCTGGTGGTTCTCAAACTGGTGGTGAGCCACTGCAGAAGGATGCAGGAGAAGATGTTGGCCCAACTGGCTGCAGCGGAAAGCCGGCACAGAAGGGTAGGTTTGAATGTGTGGTTATTAGGGGAGGCAGAGATAAGTTGGTTCCTTATGCATTAACAAAAAAAAACAGACACAAATAGAGAATGCAACCAGTAAAGTGCAATGAGGATTATTCTTTTATAAAACTGTACAGTATATAAAACTTCTGGTAACAAAAGCATGGTAAACAACTGTGATTAAATCATCCCTCTTCATGAAAACCTATTGTTTCCAAAAATGTTTTTTTCAAGAACAGCAGAATAACAAATTTAAAAAAGCATTGTTTTCAGCATGAATTATTTCTAAGAGGCACACACACACACACACACAGCCACACTCGCACACACAGACACATCTGTATGTACTTCACAGGTGCAGACGAACAGACACGAACCAAAAAAATAAAATACCTGCATGTCATATGTTTCCAGTTTTTCTTTTGTTTCATGTGAGCTTGAGGTTAGAGTGTGAACACACTAATATTTATAGACAATGATGTAACACAACACCTCACTGTCTCCTTTCATTATGAGTTAAACACATATGCAATGACAATATGCCTAAACTAAGTGACTGAAGCAGGTTTTAAATCCTTGCTTGCTGATGGTAATAATATGATGGACCCAAATCCAGCTTCAATATCAATGTTATGAGTATTTGAATACACAGACCACACAAACATTTGTTTTGTAGATTATATGAGACAGACGGTAAACCTCACAGTTGGAAATACAGCAAAGCCTAATATCAGAAAAGTAATTTAGGCCTTTTATTGTTTTGGTATATTTTTAAATGACAGTTGCAAATACTGATTCCCCATTTCATCTTTTGGAACTGTACGAACACAAAGCACTTAGTCATCTTAGGCTTTGTAAAACCACAGAGTAAAGACTATACTTTTCTCTGCAGGCGGGCTGGACAGGGTACTCATTTAGATGAGCTGAACTATGTTGCTGTTTAGCTTAACTACCATCAGAATTTTTGCTTACAATGTAGTAATCATATTGCTTCAAAAATAACTGTTGTTTTCCGTAATATGAAGCAGAACAAACTCCTGTAAAATCATTACATTCCTCACTCTCTGTCTCCCTGCTGTGTTTGCTTCAGGTCATTGCAGACCTGGAGGAGGAAAAGAGGAGGCATGCAGAGGACACAGCCGAGGGGGATGATGTCACTTACATCCTGGAGAAGGAGAGGGAGCGCTTACAACAACAGGTGCCCTCTAATTAAGTGTCATGGACTGCATTGTAAATATTTATCCAAAATGTTTTGTTTTAATCAAATAATAAGTGATTGTTAGAGTTTTAAATAACTGGTGTCAAGAGCTTTGAAGTAAACCATAACCATTCACACTGTTTTTGTAGCTGGAGTTTGAGCGGAACCAGGTCCGGCGACTGGAAAAAGAACAGCGTCGGATTACTGACCAGCTCGAAGAAGAACGGGCTCAGCACAAACAGCTTTCCTGCGCTTTGGCCAAAGAGTGCAAGTGGGCAAGCGCGAGAGCTCTGGAGGAGGGTCACCGCCTGACCGAGCTGAGCCGCAAACTTGACAAGGTATTAACATTTTGAATCCTAGCTAGGTTATTTATTTCCTTTTGTTGTTAGACATGTGGGGCCTGGATATATTTTTGCATTCTGGGTAAACGGACTGTTTTGTCAAACAGGAGAAGGAGGCTTGTCAGGCCTTTAGAAACGAGCTGGAGGATGAGAGGAAGAGGGCCCTGAGAATGGAGGCGAGGGTGGAGGAGCAGCTGGCCGAGTTTGACACAGAGCGAGAGCAGCTCCGCTCACGTTTGAAGAAGGAGGAAGCTCACTGCTGGCAGCTACAACAACAGGTGGGAACACTCAAACACATTCATCATGCAGGTGGCATAACTACCTCAAGTTATTTCATGTAATCCTGGTGCGCAAAGAAAATTAGCCTGCATTTTACAGCCAAATTTCTGCTTGAACTTAATCTTCTTCTCTCTCCATTTTGTGATTAGGTAGAAGAGCTGCAGACGAAGCTGGAGGAGGTGAACATGATGAGAGATGTTAGGGAGGCAGTTACAGCTCCAGTAGAGGCTGAAGGAAAAGAGTGGGCCACAAAAGTTCCTCCAGGAAACAGAGCAGTAGACATGATTGCAGTCCAGGACACTGAGGAGGACATAAACCAACAACCTGTGCAGCAAACAGTCAATGGTCACCACTGTACGATGGAGACCAACGCGTACTTCAGTCCAAACAATGCCCTCTCAGATAACATTTGTGTGCAGAATGGGAATGAAAATTCACAAATTGATAAAATCCAGACATCATTCTCGCCCTGCAGTGCCACCCCCTCTACTGTCCCTCCATCCTCCCCATGCACCTCGCCTGTCCTTGCCAACCGCACACCTGGTAGCCCAAGCCCTGGTAGCTACCAGTCTCCCTACCAGGCAGGAATCAACCAGCGCTTCCACGCCGCCCGTCATAAGTTCCAGGGTACCGTCGACACAGAGCCTCAGTCCCAGGTCGCACAGCCTGCTCCTTTCCTCTCACCAAAGGACGTTTCCCCTGTGACCAGCAGCTTGTCCCCAGAAGCCAACCCAGTCAAGCAGCTAGCCCGGAGCACAGTCACTCAAGTCCTGTCTCGCTTCACCACTGTACAGCAGAGCGCAACACCAAAGCTCGTAACACCGAACAATTCACCCTTCGGTACAGATTACCGCAGCCTGGCAGCGCCCTTGTCTCCAATCATCGGGAGGGCCACAGGACTTCCACAGGGGATCAGATCACCCACCATCCCCAGGGCAGACAGAGGCAACCCTCCACCCATCCCCCCAAAGAAGCCCGGTCTGTCCCAGGCCCCTCCCTCCCCAGCAGCAGTGCCCAGGTCTGCCAGCCACTTCTCTGACAGCACTCTCTCAGGCAGCTGTGGCCTCACCTCCAGTCAGGAGGGAGTCAAAGAACTGGAAATGGTGGTTTCTTCTAATTAACTGATAATTTGATTTGTCAATAAATGATTCAGCTGCTGCTCTGCTTGTGACACGATGGTTTAATCCACATCTCATAATTATGATTGCTGAGATATTGTTTTGTACATGACATGATTTATATCCTGTGCTTATTTGAACAGAGGTCCCTTCAAACACTGTTATAGTTATATTTATTATGTTTTAATTTTCTTTCTTTTTTTAGCGCTGAGGCACTATTTTAGGTAGTGGTTAAAGGGCTGGTAAATATGAAGAGTTACAATTGATAGTTTTAGTTCGAAATGTGCCAATACTGTATGTTGGGCACACCATACTGTTGCAGTGTATTAAGTCTTTTTTTTTTCAAAGAATACAAGTCAGTTTATCACCTGTAGGGGTATTTTTTCTCAATATGTTGCTTGTCATTCTATTAAAACAAATACTGTAATCTTCAGACCAAATGTATAAAAGCAGTCCTTGGAACAATGTATGTTATGATGTAGGTCTCATTTCAGTGTGCACTCATATGTACGTAGCTGTCATTTTTATAAAAATGTATAGTCTATTTTATAAATGCTCATTTTAGTTATTGATGTTTAATATTTTTACACAACAGATAATAATCAGTGTTTTACTGAGTTTTGTTCATGTATTACTTTAATGTTACATACTTATGTTAATCTTATAGACTCAGATTTTGCAGGCATCATTGTCTCTTAAAATGATTGATTCTGATCCATTTATAAGAAATCATCATAAAAACACTCAAGTATTTTATAGTCAACCCTGGCTTGATTTATTTCATAACACAACTGCCATGTTGGTTATCTCTACGTTTATCAGATTCTTTACAGTACTGTAAATGCTGAAAAGTGACAGATATAATAAATGAATCCCAAAGATTGACATGTATTCATATTGTGATTTATACTTTTAAAGCTGCTTACATTCTGCGACGTGGAAAGATTAGCTGTTGGGCTATTATTTTCTCAATTAATTAATTAAACATATGGTCTTTAAAATGTCAGAAAATGGTAAAAAGATGAAAAATGAAAAAAAATGCCTGTTATAAGGTCTCAAAGTCTAAAGTGATGGCAAAAAGGCATCACGTTGTCACATTTCAGAATCTGGAAGCAGGGAACTTTCGCATTTTTTAAAAAAAATAAACGATTAATTGTTAATCAGAATTGAATTAATTTACTGTTGATCAACTTATAAATCAACTGACGATTAATTTAGTGGAATACAAATAAATAACTTAATCTTTTATTTCACACTTAAGATTCTAAGCATTAGTGATGTTATTGATCTTGAGTATAACATCCCTGCCTAATAAAAATAAAGTGTATATTCAATTTATAATGAGAATTTAATTATAAATTTAAATCTAATAAAAATTGTCAACCTCATACATATTAATACATTCGTTAGAATAGAAAATGTCTTCCAATAGATTTACACATTGGTTACACCAATTTGTTTGTCTCTTCATGATTAGTGGACAAATTCCACTAATGTAGTATTTTGCAGTAAGGATACACAGTGCTTATAGTGCTGTACATTCAGTGAATGTCCTCTAGAGGTCAGTATTTGGTAAGAATCTTACAGCAGGCTGGGAAATGCAGAGCTTCCCAAGTAATATCACTCCTCAGATATTTGACATTGACTACAGTTTCTCTCATGTTAAAAATAAACTGGATCCTTTTGTTTTAATCTGTAATATTTAGTAGATCGTATCAATGACACATGATCTGTTAGGACCATAAAATACAACTGTCAAATGCAGCAATAAGTAAGCAATAAACCATGTTTATACACTGTATTATTTTATACTGTGGATTTATTTGAATCAGAAATTTCTGAAAATTACATGTTCATAAGTTTCCATCTTAAATTAAATAGAATCAATAGTTAGTAATGAAACATTCAATGGAGATGCTATGAAGATTACAGACAGCATATATAAACAAAAGATATTTCTTCATTTGTGTGTATGTGGTCTTTGACTGGATTTGGATTTTGAAATAAGGAATCTCAACTTTTGCTCCTGTTGAGTTGCAAAGATAAGTTATGAAACCCTTAAGTGGACTGAACCATTTGTTATTTTGCACCCTGTGTTGCTTCAACTATAAACACTGCTCTAGTGGTATGTTGCTTAAGTGATGCAGCTTCAGAGAGAAACTGGGCGAGGTTGATGAATTTTAAAAATTGTGTAAGTGCACAGAAAGGCGCTTTTACTTGACAAATATTGTCTCTGTGTTCTATAATGTCGCGCAGTACATATATACAGTGACTCTGTCTCCCTCATACACACAGACACTTTCAGTCAGTGTGACCTGACATCATGACCAGCAGATGCAGCGCACATGCTGACTGGGCTCTCCGTCACACTAAATCCCCTTCTTGGTTGTTGGGGAAGGGTTGGCTGGTTAACGGGACGGGTCATCTCTTCTCCGCTCAGCTCACCTAATTAACATTCCAGTGTAGGACAGCAGGACCGCATCCCAAATCCAGCACAGGCATGCCCGGTCCTCCAGCAAAGCCCCATCTTTCTCAGCCTCCATAAACACAGGCTCAGGTTGATGAGCTGTGAGGGGCCATGTCCTGCCAGTATGGCTGCTCATGCTACTCAGACAATCCACAACATGAGCAGAAGGATTTTTTAAAATGTGCTGCCCCTTCTTCCTCGAATGATATTTAGAAGGATCTGAAATTGTCCGAACTGATTATCATTGGGAAAAACAATTCCATTTAAGGGATCGAGAAAATAGCATGCGTGATGTCAATGTGATTTTTTCTGCCGAAACGGTTAAAGACTGGAATCTATTGTATGCATTATAACAGTTTTTGTATTGCTTTTTGACTGGATATTGTACTCACTGACTTTGATGTGTGGCTGTGTTATTTTACTGATGTATTCTTTATGATAGCTTGTACAGAATACATATTCAGGTTTTTTTATTTTTTTTTTAAGTTATTCTTGCGCCTCATTCAAAACTTGGATGTCTCACATATCTGCACTGACCTGAAATGTATTTGGACACATTAATATTCAAACTCTGCTTAGGCTTAGGGCTGCATGACTTGGACACAAAATGATGCCTTTTTATGATCTTGGATTTTGGCTCTCCTTCTGTTAGTGTTTTACATGACAAGAGGGTAATAATTAATTTTATTTTTCGCTTATGAATAAATCTCAGAGTATTGGATTACATTTCTTTTTTTTTAATTGCCAAACCTCGGAAAGTTGGTGGATCCTGTATTTTCCTGGAAACGACTTTTATGATATTTTATGTTGTTGCAGTTTATTCCATATAGATTTGTTGGATAGTGTTTTCTGTACAGTTGTGTGACATGTGCTTGAACACCATATATTTATAGATACAGTAAATTAACTTAAACTTGAATTTGAAAGGGATTGCTGCCGTCTGTCCCTCCTGGGCGGATCTGTTAAGTGCTGTATTTAATGGCTGTGGTGCATTAAAACAGATGTACAATAAGACACATGGTGTCATGGCTCCCGTGTCATGTTGTGTGAATGAGATGACAAAAGTGAGGTCAAGGAGAGAGCACGTAACCTGTCATGAGATAAACCACAAATTTACGACCTTGTTTCAGACCTGTTATGAAAAAAGAGAGCAAAATGCGGCCCATCAAGCCATCCATTTTCTTGTCTGCATCAGTGATGACTGCTGTCACTGCTCTGGTCCCACAGCAATGTCATAATCACTGTCATCTGTGATGTGGCATGTAGTGCTCCAACCTCTTTCGTATCCTCTTGCTCTCTTTTTCTTTTCCCCCCTCTTGTCCTCTTCTCCCTCCAAAATTAGCCCAGGCCATGAGATTGGCCTAGAATAGGAGCTCGAGCCCCCACACTGAGCCTCTTAAAGACCACAGCTGGAGCTGGCTCAAAGCGAGACAGAAGGATAGGGAGGGCCGGATGACGAGTGTTATCGCCACCATCACCTGCTCCCTGTAAAGCAATTTGTTATAGAGTTGTCACTGTAAAATCCACAGCTTGTCCTGGGGTAAAGAAAGACAGGGTCACATGTAATGAGGATCCAAGTGTTGCTCCAAATCCAGATATGACATAACTGAAGGACAAACAGCTGGTCTATGTGTGTGTTTGTCTTTGTGTGATATTGAATAAGAGGGGAGAATTTCCAGTGACTGAAAGGACACAGGCTTGAAGAGACTACCAAACTTTAATCTACATTGTAAAGAACACAAATGTATGTGCATTTATTTGTTGTTTTGGAAGAAAATTAAAATAAAATATTTCCTCATAAGAAAATATTGATTCAAATCCTAGAGATGATGGTTTGCATTCCCAGACATGCTATTACATTCGCTGTCCGTATAGTGGTATTTTTAGGCAGCCACATTGTTACTGACCTTTATGTAGGTCTCTTACTAACACCCCTGGATTTGCACTGATTTAAATGACCTCACACTCTCTCACACACACGTACTGTATTGCACATAGCGTCTCGTCAGCGTCTTTCTCTACCTGCTGGACACACACTGCACCAAGTGACTCACTGAAGTTGCAGGGATACAAGTCGCATGTGTCCTTGAGGTGGGTCATATGTTTCCACATTGGCTCAATGAGACAAACCTGTTTCTGGATCAGGACTGTTGATATGAGCTGAACTACAAACATGCACTCCGGTGGCATTACAGTGGAGGTTCAAGTGCTTGGAGGTGGGGGGAGATATTTACTCTCCAACCCTGAGTTGTATGGCACGAAGGCAAGTTTTTAGAACCATTTCAGAATCATTTTCGGACACGGACTACATCAGACATACCAAACATGGAGAAACCAGGCGTTACAGCACATGCTAGATATACAGTAAACTATATGAAAAGTCAACCACTATGCAAATGTAAGAGGCTACTTCTACTGTATGTGGAGGTGTCTCTTCAAACCAGTGACCGAAGACTGGTTTGGGACACAAATTAATTACAAGGCCAAAGTACTTTCTTCACCCTTTCACGACATCACTGACAACTGGAGGAAATTAAACTTACATATGTATTTTGTGTCTAATGTTGTGCAAAAAACATGCCTTTGGTACTTTTTATATTATTATTTATACTATACACGTCTCATCTCTTCACCCTCTGTGACAATGGTAGACTTGAGTATGTTTACCCAATATTGTCTTTCTGGATCTTCATAGTGTACTTTGGTATTTTTCTGTGTGTATACAATCTATAACTAGCCTGTCCATCCTGGAAGAGGAACCTCTCCTGTTGTTTCGTTTTCCTGATAAGGGTTGGGTTTTTGTTTTCTTGTATTTTTTGCACTATTTTATTCACCAGACAGAGGGTCTAAAGATGGGTGGTATTGCATGTTGCACAGATTGCATAATAATTTGAGGCAAATTTATTTTAACTGATACAATCTTTGGGCAACTCTTCAGGAAACGAGTTTAATGTTTGGACCGAATTCTGGGCAAATTTACAACTATAAAGGTGCCTTTGGAAGGGTTTCTTGACCAGTTAATATCTTAGACAGAACTTGTTAAGGTGGTTCCATTCAACAGCAAATATGTTTTTATGTGTTTAATTCTGCAAGAGCATTTGGACTAGCATGAAACAATGTCTAAAATGCCCCCAGGGAAGCATTACCCATCTCTATGGATGCCAAGTTGCTGTCTAATGATGTGTCAATGACAACAAATCAGTACTACTAATAACAATAACATGTGAGTCATTTATTCAGTTATGTGAATAAATGATTTATTGCGCATGGCTGCGCCTTCACAGGAGGGTTTGTGGTTCAGTTCTTCCAAGTGTGTTAAACACAGTAATGGTTCTGAACTAATTTTAGACAAACTGAACTGTTCAAAATGCCAGGGCACAACACAGGGAACATGTCTTGCGCAATTATATAAGATAGACAATGACATAATTAAACGTCTGCACTTATTATAGGAATATAATTGGGCAATGTCTCTGTTATAATGTCTGTACGTTGGGCGCGTTACTTTTTAAACTACAATACAATACAATACAGCAAGGGATTACTTACCATCAAACTAAATACATGCATCTCCTTTCCTGCTGTCTTTAAGTCTACATACCGCTGTTTGTAATGGTCAGACAAAGGGGTGGGGTGGAGGGAGGGGAGTCACAGACAGCTGACGCACAGGAGTGGAGCGCAGCGCCTTTCGATGCGCATCTTCATTCCTGGCTACAGGAGGAAAGGTGCGCACAGTGTCTGTCACATCCTCGGAAACGGTTCTTCCACTCGGCTCGTATTTGATTTTACTTGTAACTCCTTTGCAACTGTGTTACAGCATCGGATTCTGTTCTCTATAACCCGCAGCTTTAGTGATGTTTAATTGGGTGCGCAACAACTGCGGAGAATATGTGAAACTATCAGTAATAAGACTGTTCGAGACATCTAAGACGAAGGATTTATTCTGCCCAATCCTCAATTACAATCTCCTACACCAATGAAGATTATGGATGTACTGACGGAAGATCTGCAAGGCATTATTAAATGTTAACTGGTGGAGTTTGAAAGCACTTTTCCTACTTGTGAAGCTCTTTAGTTCCCCGATGATGGACCGCAGACAATCGTCGAGGACTTTCATACCTGATTTTGCAGCTTTTTCCAACACATGAAAGGACTTAACATGTTGTGTCTGATGAAGTCTCGGAGCTTATCAGACAGCAGCAGGGCTATGGGGATAAGACAAGGCACAAAAATCCAACATCACTCCAAACCCATCTCCAAAATACACTTCATTTTTATTTTGTTCCTGCTCATTTTCACACCGAGAGTAGATTCATCGTGGTGGTGAGTTAATGAGATCGTTGAAGTGCATCTGATGTTGGGTTTAACAACTTGTATTAATCAGCCAAGATAAACATCTGTAAAACTAACAGTGAAGTTAGTTGCAAGCTAGAAAAGGGTTCGGATGCTGATGAAAGATGAATACAAAACGTATATTTTCCTCACGTTTGACACATTCGATTTTTTTTTCAACAAACCTACAGCAATTTGAAAATTTCTAGTCCAATGAAATGTAAAAATTGAACACTTTCATCTTAATTCACCTCTGCATGGGATTTTGTTTTTGTCACTGAAGTATTTTTTAAGACATCAATGCAAAGTGATATGTCCAGCACAGCAGTGTGTGTCATGTGTTTGTAAAGATTAATGGTGTCGGGGGAATCTCCCCTATCCATCCATCTTGCCCCTGAGCAAGTGGCAGGTGCAGGCACTGGTGCATGAATAAATGCCCCTTGATGATTTCTCTTGAGGTTTTAAATGCTCAGAGGAAGGAAAAAAACTTTTAGGTGTGCACACCCCCTTATCTCACCCACCTATAATAATTGTTCTCATGTGTCAGGTCATACTTACATAAATTGTATTTGATGTGTACTTTATATTTAACCAACCGCAACAAAGCAGTTCTAATTCTATGTTTTCTTCCGTTATCTTTGATTTAAGGCCCTGCACCCCATACCCATTAGCCTCTGTTTTACAGATGAATTTAGATTAAAAATGAACCCATTGTAAAAAATAAAAATAAAACATGTTATGAATGCTAATTCCCCAAGAGAGCCAAAAGCATACAATAGCCTATTTTCCATTGTGTAATACCTTTGCTGCCTTATGCAAATACATTATGAAAAAAAGCTTTGGTTAAATCACTGAGAAATCCAGAGAGAGAGAGCAGGAGAGGCTTGGAAGCTTTGTGTCCAGATGATTCATACTTATTTGATCCTGGTTTGTATTGTTAGGGCCTATTTTTAACTATTGCAATAATTTAGATGAGCACCATGTGTCTTGCTGCACAGGAACCCTTCCCTCTCTCTTTCTCTGTGTGTGTCCTCTTGGAGACAGTCAGGGGTCTTTTGGCACAGCCGGTATGTACAACACACAATAAACACCAGTAGTGCTTCTGCTCTGCTTTACTGCTCAGGAAGATAGTCACAGTGAGAACAGGACTGGGACAGCCATAACGGGAGTGGAAACTGCCTGCTACGTCCGTTTCTGTCTCGGTGGCCAGGCGACACAAATGTGGCTGCGATTAGAGACTATAATGATATCCGGATGGAGAGTGGAGCGTGCAGGCTTAGAGAGGGAGGGGGAAGAGGGGGGTTGGGGGGTCTGTGTCTGCAAATGGTCGATCTGTGAGGCTGAGAGGGAAAGGCCTGAGCGGTCACTTGCACTGTAGATGACTGTCCTCATGTCCTGTTGATAAGAGGCCCCCCAGTGTCACAATACCACCAGCATGTGATCCGCCTTTTTAAGAGTTGCTACAAAGTAAGGGATTATGTCTGAATAGCGCAGGAAGCAAAGGCCTGTCACAGGGAAAGAGGTGCTTTTCACTGAACGTGAGGAATTTAATAATCTCTTCTGTTTCTTGGTCGGGTCCAGGAACTGACCCAACCAAGAAATAGCGCGACACATGACCCCCCAACCCGAAAGATTTTTACCTAAGTCTGTAAAACACTTTTTTTTTTTTTTATGTCAGGACGTCTTTGCAGCACAACAATAATTAATTTAGAATGGCATTTGGACACATTTTGCAATTAACAAATATTGCGCCTTCTGTGACTTGGATATTTTATTTGTCTCTATTGCGATTTTGGTAAAATTCTGATTTAGTGTTCAGCCCAATCCAGAATGCAACTCTGCAAAACATCTCTGACTGCAAATCATCCACGTCTTTCAAATGCCAAAGCCCAACACAGGCTTTCTGTTATAACGCTGTAGTCTCTACTGCTTTGTTACTGTCATATCATTCAGGCTGTTTTTGCGAGTAACAAACGAAAACATTCATTTCAACGTCACATTTCGATTGTGAGCTGGAGATATTGGGAACTTCCAACAAGTACAATTTCTCCCACTTGGTGAAAAGAACTACGGTGTCACCAAACCAGTGGCAAAATTGCTGCAAAGCCATAGCGCTGACAGTTGCACTTAAATGAGTCTCACATTGCCACACCTAGCTCCACAGCAATGTGTCAGCACTGGAAAAGTCATCTTGGGCAGCACTAAGCCCCAGATGCAGCAGCGGTGCCCTTGCAAAATTTGACAATGTAGGCTGAAATAGGCGGCTAATGGTAGACCAGAAGTTATCCCAAAAGTCTACCTCTGCTGAGTCGGACATAACTTAAATCATATCAAATATGATATGACAAATGTATTCAGCTATTAAAAATGTAGTAGTTAATTAAGGCTATTTTCTAGCATGAACAAAATGTTAACAGCAGGGGTAACCATCTTGCAATAATGTACGAACTCCCAAATTCCATACGTGCATCATTATGACATCATTATGCATTATTTTCTCAGATTACACACAGCTCCTTCAAAACCACAGAATACAAAACACTGTACCACTTCACACAGGCTAAGATGAGGAATGAACGTTAAGCGCAAAATTGGTGGAATGTCCCTTTAACTTATCATGATCAATACTTTGTCTGCAGGTACATCGGTGCGCTGGGTGCTCGGGTGATCTGTGATAACATTCCTGGCCTGGTGAACAAGCAGCGTCAGCTTTGCCAGCGGCACCCGGACCTGATGCAGTCCATCGGTGAGGGAGCCAAAGAGTGGATCAAAGAGTGCCAGCACCAGTTCAGACACCACCGCTGGAACTGCAGCACACTGGATCGGGACCACACTGTGTTTGGCAGAGTGATGTTGCGAAGTGAGTCTACACATGTGTGACTAGAATTTCCATCTGTGTGGTTCTTCGTACGTGCGTGACAGTGGTTGTTTATGCCAGTGACACTTGAGTTAATCATCCTCGTAAATGTCTCCACTGTTACCAGATAAGTAGAGAATTAATAGGTGTCTTATTAAATCAACTTTGCTCTACAATACAAACAGAAAGAGAAAGTATTATGTTTTTTTTATCTTCTCTGGAATGAACGAAGATTGGGAAAGATGTTCTCTGACAACAAGTAGCAGATTGAGAGATCCACACTGGTGATGTATAAACAGTAATAGGAGATGTAAATATTTGGGTAGATGTCTCTGGCAGCCAGACAAAGCTTTACTCCCTGACATATCGCCTGTGTTCTGCTTCATTGCGTGAGCAGGAATGAGAACAGGAGGTGGGTGGGAAAGCCAGACCAAATAACCCCCAAAATCTCCTCTTGTCTGAAATGAAAACACAGCCCAGTGACTGAGAAAGCTGCCATCTGTGCAAAATAAAAGGTGAAAGGAAAGGCGGCTGGACTGTGATGTGATAGCTGACATGCTGCTACCTCTGTCTGGACCATCCACCATAAATGGACTGATTTCTGTTTTTAAGCTGTCTGGAATATATTGGAGTAAAACACAGTGACCCTAGACACTAAAAGAACAGCCTGAATCTTACCATAGAAAGCAACAAAACCAGTTGTATCATGGTTTCCTATGATATTTACAACACTGTCAAATGAAAAGTAGCAGTAAGAAAATCTGACCCTTGAAAAAGTACATTATTTTCTGGATTTAATTGCAAGACTTCTCTTTCCAGGCAGCCGTGAGGCAGCATTCGTGTACTCCATCTCTTCAGCAGGAGTGGTCTATGCAATTACCAGGGCCTGCAGTCAGGGGGACCTAAAGATCTGCAACTGTGATGGCCAGAAACGAGGGCGAGCCACTGACGACAGGGGCAATTTCGACTGGGGTGGATGCAGCGACAACATCAACTACGGCATAAAATTTGCAAAAGCCTTCGTAGATGCTCGAGAGAGGATGGTGAAAGATGCTCGTGCACTGATGAATCTGCACAATAACCGGTGCGGTCGTATGGTGAGAAGCAGCTTTATTAGTTACACTTGAGCTTTTGCATTACTTTTTGATGCAGTTGAGAAACTTATTTCACTATCAGTTATATACAGAAAAATGTCTTTCAAGTATGGGTGATATGACAGTATCCTGAGAGTTTATTTCTATACAGTTTCTTTCAAGTATTCCTTTAGCCATACCTTTAATACTTTGATTTGTTTTAGACCATTGTATTGTACAATCATTTTCACATTAGATAAGCTGGAGAATAGGCTTGTGCCACCTGGATATTCGCTATCTTGAGTAGGCATGATTGGACAATGTGAAAACAGAAACAATTGCCCAATCAACAAATCAATTAATCGAATGGCTCCAATCTCAATTCATTTTCCAGCAAAATCCCTATTCCCCCATGAATATCACAATATGAAAGTAAATATACCATAACAGAACATTTTATCTGTCTACTGTAGGTTATTTATTATTAACTTTGCTTTTAAGAGAAGAAGTGTCCAATATTCCCTTGGGTTTTTGTAAAGGCAACACTCCTGGCAACAGTCAAAGTGAGATCAAATCTCTTGCTTTTATCTGGCTGAACCAGGGCTGATCACACCTACATCGTGCCATGGGCAACATCATAGGCTTTAACAACCTGTCACCTTTGACCTCGGCTCTAGGCAGTGAAGCGCTTTATGAAGCTGGAGTGCAAGTGTCACGGGGTCAGTGGCTCCTGTTCTCTGAGGACCTGCTGGCTGGCGATGTCGGACTTCAAGCGAACTGGAGACTATCTTCGCAAGAAGTACAACACAGCCATCGAGGTGACCATGAACCAGGATGGGACAGGCTTTATGGTGGCTGACAAAGACTTCAAGGGAAGCACCAAGAATGAGTTGGTATACGTTGAGAACTCCCCAGATTACTGTCTCACAGACCGCTCAGCAGGTGAGTGAACGAAGATATAGGCTAGGTTTTGTCATTGGGAAGTATGATTAGGTTTTAAAAAATGGAAAAAAAAAATAGGAGCTCTTGAATCATGATAATTTTCAAAAGGTTGAGTTCATCCAAGTCACACACAACCATTTTCATGTGTACCCCTTTTGGTATTTACGTGCCATGCTAAAGTTTTGAGACATTTGTGAGTTTAGAAATCCAATAAATATATATCTGCCCATATTCATTTTGTTTCATGCTGTTCATTTTTTGTAAGAGATGTAACCAAGATGTGTACTGAGAGGGACACTTAACAGTCAAAAAAATAAACCAGTGCTCTCTAGTGGACAAACTGTTTCTAAATTACTTTTTTGTCCCTCATTGGCCATCATTGGATAAGTCAATGTTGGCCCGGGTGATTTATTTCTCTGGATCTACTTTTCGAGACTCCCACCAGAAGTCTGCCACCATTAACAAAAATCTCCTAACCTGATGTCCTTGGTACACACCTTGCTATGAACAGCTTTTATTTAAAACTATTGTAACTATTGTATCAGCCAGATTTAAAGCTGATACCAGATCAGACGCAGCATTGGCAGATATCCAATATTAGACAGACTTGGATCAGGATCTGTGCTAAAAGAACTTGATCGGAAGTCGAGGAAGTATGTCTACTTGGATTACCTATATTTTTTTTGTTCAAGTTTTATATCAGCAAAAGACAGTCTATCTTCATTCTGAATTAACTAATTCTTCTAAATAATTACATTATTTTTATTTTCAAATATTGCAACACCAAACTTTCAATTTTCATTTAAAAGGCAATTGAGTATATTGTTATGGGATAAGTCTAACAGGTGGTTGGTTGTGTCACTTGTCTACTGAAGACTTGCATTCCTTCACAGCTTAATGTTCAATGTTTGACCTTTAACATGTCCTTTAATTCCTAGTATTTGCTTTGCCTTGTTAAGTTCCAATCCAGCCCCTTCAATAAAGCATGAAAGAGTTCACTAGCTCACTGTTAATAGGTTAGGTAAAATAGAGTGGTGCATATGTGCAGGGAACATAGTACGGCCAGATCCTCCCATTCTCCTTGCTGTTAGCTTGATTGCAGCTTGAAAACTGAGTGGTAATGAATGTGTGTTCACTCAAAAGAAAGGCTCCCCTTCCCTGTTAAAAGGTGATCTTAAAAAGGAGCTTATGACCCTCCTCGTCACTAATCTCCATTGTAAAGGAATTCATAGCTTAAGGATACATGCAGGATTATTTTTCAAATCCTTCCTTTGGTCAGTATTAGGCTCCACTCCCTAGAGCCTGAGGGGAATATCTCCTCTTATCCTTTTTTCTTTACTTCAGGGATGCTCTGTTATTAGCATGGCATCTGATCTCAGGCTTATATTTTACACCTAAGTACATGGTCACCTTTGTGTTTGTCTCTAAGACTATTCTGTCAGCGTGTCTGTAAGCCAATACCCTGCCAAAAAGAATGGGAAAAGTGATATTTTTGGTTATATAGTAAATCAATAGTTAATCAGCATCAAAATATTCACTGGTGTTCAGAGGTGGTCAACTGCGAATATTAGCAGTTCTGGACATCTGCAGTACATCTTCATTTGAGGTTTTCCAAAATTAAATTAAGCTGAACTGACATGTGACTAGGGGTAACAACCACAGAAGAAGAAGAAGAAGAATGATATATTTACTATATGAGCAATAGAAAGGTACATTCCCTTCCCATTTTAAAAATAGAGTTGAAATTCATTTAAGGTAGCAGTTTTTTTAATTATTTTTTTATATTTTTGTATTGTCATTAGATCAAATAACTATGTACAATGTGAAATGAGTCACTTGTATGGATTTTGGTTATGGGTTGGCTGAGTTATTTTAAAAAGTAAGTGTAGGGTAAGGTTGCAATCATGGTTAATTTTGTTTGTATCGTTCATTTTTTAAATAATATTAAAAATAAAACATCATACCAAACATTTATTTTCAGATGTACGTAGCGTATTCAGACTCATAGACCACATTGCTGTGTTGAGAATCCTTTCAGAAACAAATGTGACATTTCATGATGCTAGAAATTTTATTCGATTTTCTCTCTAACACAAATATAAATTTCTTCATAGGCTCCTTGGGCACAGCAGGCAGAGTGTGCAACAAGTCCTCCAGAAGCACAGACGGCTGTGAGGTCATGTGCTGCGGGCGGGGCTATGACACCATGCGTGTCAAACGGGTCACCAAGTGCGAGTGCAAGTTCAAGTGGTGCTGTGCTGTGGAGTGCAGCGACTGTGAGGACATAGTGGACATTCACACCTGCAAGCCCCACAAGCGACCCGATTGGCTGCATATAACCTAACAAGGACACCTGACCAATCACGAGTCACCACTGACTCAGTAACCTGCGCACTAAGGACTGCATTTTATTAAGGGATATATAATTGGGATCTCTGAACTGTAATACCTCTGGCTTTTGATCCTTTGATACTCCCTTAAGCAGGGACTTCACAGACTTTGTTGCTAAACTGGAAATTAGGCCCAGTTACTGACTGTGTGCTGCTTTATTACTTGTTTCTGAGGACAATTTGTTTAAATTTTTTCAGACAAATTTTGAATCTTCAATACAAAATGACTGAATACTGTATTATTCTGTTGTAAATGTACTCTTATTTGAAGCAGAGATATGAGATAATGTCTGCTTGTTTTACGGTATGTAAAGACATAGCAAACTCATTCTGATGATCATAATAACAGTCCCAGCCTGGTCAGATGTGTACATGAACTGATGAAGCCTCTTGGATGAGAGGTGAAACGTCTTCCTAGACAAATAACCAAGTCCAGTTGCTTTTGACTGAAATTGTTTTGGGGATAACGATGACCTGGACAAATGAGAACATTCACAGGATTATCATAATAACAGTTTTATTATTTAGCCTGAAGAGAGTGTGAGAGATAAAAAAGAAACATTGTAATATTGTAAAAACTCTGACATTGTATCATTTAAAAAGGTAAAGTCATTGTATGGCACTTCAGCAAATTGTTTAAAATAGAAAGGACAGTTGCTGCTAATGAATGCAACTCTAACGAACTAACAACAAGTCGGAGGGAGCTTATGAAAAAGTTGCTACTCAAATAACATCAGACAATCACACTGTGAACCAGAAGAAACTGCAAACAGGAGAACAAGGACTTTCAGTTAAAGTGGCTGCATAGTTGCAGGAGGGGACAAAAGAACACAAGCACAACAGGAAAAAGGAAGCTTCGTATGTACTTTGGACTGTTGTCTGACAGGCTTTAATTTTTTATACAGTAACCCACATATTTAATGTCTGCAATTGGTCTAACACATACAACATTCTGGCTGTGTTGCCTGATGGAGAACTTTATCATTTCTACCTCTAGTCCTTCGTCTTTGTTTTCCATGTGTTTGTAAAATTATTTTCAACGTGATGACTTTCCACAGTAATCAAATCCAGTGCCACAGTATTACACACTGCTGTGTAGTCATTTGGTGTCTGATAATACTTCAAACTCATTGATTTATTGTTTAAAACTGCCCCACCTGGATCTTATATCATCAGTACCTATGGCCAAACCAACACAGCTGTTTTGGATCTTAACACCCAGTTACCTATAATGCCTGCAGCCTTTATTGTTGTACCTACTTACCTACTTTCTTAGTCATAGTTGTTTCTTATTTTTCATCCATCTCTCATGTTTCTAGTTTGATGGCAGTGAACTACAGAATGCAATGGAGTTTTTTTTTAAAATATATTTAAATGTTTTATCATTTGCAGCATTTTATTTTGTTTCTGTTAAAAAAAAAACTTCCCTACATCCTGCATTGATGCTGTTAGTTGGCTTTCTATGGATCACTGATGGTGAGACACAGTTAATTATTTTTAAGATAGTATCGAGGGTCTCAGTTGGTGAACTTAAACTTTACCACTATCAAAAAAACATCCTCTTAACGTGATATCAGTAACTTATGGTGGTAGCCTACAGGGAGCTAATTTTTTATTTGCTTCACTGTCATTACTGCCAGCTTCAGCAGGCACCACAGCTGTTTATTTGGCATGATGCAACATGATGCTACTTCCCTCAAACTAGAATGTACATGAAAAATATTATATGCTGCTATATTGTCATCCTATCTAAAAATGAACAGCAAGATATGTACTGTGAAGCTGGAGATAGGCATTATAGAGGAAATATTAAAACACAAAGTTTCTGTTTATGGGAGCTTAATTCAATGTGGTCTTGTTGCCATTTTCAAACCAACTGTTGTACACATTCCAATCTCCAATGTGTGCCTCTCAGTGGTGGGTTGTATCTTAAGGTTGTACAACTTTTCATCAATTGGTCTTCATTGGAAATACCAGCATAGCATGCTTCTCAGGCATCATATTTTGACAGAAAACTTCTACAATGCAATCTTATGAAACTGTGCTTTCAGTCCTTTGTGCACATAATCACTGGCTCTGACTAGTTTGTGAGAAGTAAAGTATTCATGACACTGGGCCAAGACATTGCAGAAAGAGCGGCGAAGTAGCTGCGGACCCTGACTTTGACTTTTCAACATCTGGTAATGCAGCCAGACATCATGCTAGGCCATTGGAGACACAACCCTCAGAGGGGTCTATGGATCTAAATGAATGTGACAACAAGCTGTGGATGCTGAGAGTCAAAACATTTTTTCAAGTCCACGTAATGAGGAGGGGAGCCAAACCAAAGTGCTTTGAACAAGGCCTAATGACACACCATGTCAAACGTTCAAAAGTCAAAAGTTAATTGCAAACAAAGGAGCCTGTTTTCAATGTAAATGAAGAGCACGTTGGCTGTGTTTGTCTTAAAGATTAGAAAGGTGAGAGCTGTTCACATGCAGCGGAGGCCGACCCAGGCTTGTGCTGCTCCGGCCCTAAAAAGTTCATATTTCCATTTCCCAGCTCAACTGAGTTGGATTAAGCACAACACTGACGATTTCAGTCCGTTATGAAATGAAACATTTTTTTCCTAAATCCACATTGGTAACCACTGGTCCAGCAGGGACCTGTACCATAGACTGTATGAAAGAAGGACAAGATCTGATGATAAATCGCGAGTCAATCACAACTGTCAATCATGATGTTTCACCCTGCTTTTGTAGCATCACATTTAAATCAAACTTGAACATACATCAGCATGACAAGAACTACCTAAAATGACAGAAACCAACTTTGGTAAAAACATATTTGAAATGTAGTTGGATTTTTTTGTTTGGATAATATCCTTTCCGCTAACATGGAAGGATTTATGACCTATAATGCAGCCAGCCACCAGGGAGAGATTGAGATGTTTTGTCTTCGCTTTGGGCAAGCTGTCATCTCTACCATCATACAATCTGTACTATGGATGTATAGTACTATGTCCTAGTTACTGTACATAAGGGTCTATTCACAACTCCGACACTGCATTAAAAGATTTGAATTTTAAGATATACTACATGATTTCAGCCAAACAAAAATATTTTTGTTTAATTAATGCAGATGCCAAATTTTTATATTCAGCTCAGTCTTTTCCTCGGCGAACGTTTGGTGCAACAGTGTCCTGGTTTGTATTATTGTCTAGGGAGGTATTTTCACCTTTAAATGCAGGTCCAAAAATACCTTACTGGCTCTATATTAAACCTTGTTGATCCTCTGTCACTTCTTTAGAGGTCTTCCGTTCTCTTCATGCTTATGTGATATCCTGTGTTTTACCACTGATTCACTTTTGGCAGGGACAGGTTGAAGATAATGCAACCAGCCGTGTTGGTTTTTTAAAGTTTAATCAGCTCAACGTGAGGTAATTCCAGAGTATACTTTCCAGAAATGTTACTTGACAGGCAGATAGTTGGCATGGCAACATAATTCACATCAACACCAGCAGATTTTAAATATAACATCTCGTCTTTGAGGAATCTTAACATGAAGGGACTTTCTTTACAAAGTCCATTTTCGTCAAACACACAGATTAATAATACTTTGCAGATCTTTAAATCTGTCATACTATCTGTACCGCTTTGTTCCCCACAATGTGTGATCCAGTTGAACTCTGTAAAAATAACAGGAGCGACATCGCAGGCGTTCTCCACCATCACAGTGATATCAAATGGACATCTCAATTTGACAACATTTCAGAGCTAAAATTGGCCCGGGGGAGAGACTTACAGTGTGGTCTACATTTGTGGTTCACACTCAGGGAAACCAGAAGAGAGAAATGTTGTAATCCATACAAATTGTAATGAGTCAAAAACTATTCAGTGTTGTGTCAGTTTAACACTAAACATGTTTAATTTTCTCCTTGAACTTGTCTGACTAGTCCAAAACATAGTACTCCATCTTATTATATGATTAATATCTGTGATGTACAGCTGTATGGGAAATATGTTGATATGTATACACTGTGAAACTGATGCTCTCTAGACTATTTAGGAAAAGTGTTGAAAATATGTCCCAGTAGTTTCACTGTTTTTCTTGGAAGACAAGATGCCCCTTATGGCCCTATGAGCAGTAATTAAGAGCTTTATGTTGACATGAAATTGGACTTGACTATAGCTGCTATAGTGTGGGGTAGTTACTGCCAAGTGACATCATACCCATTTGTTACTGGGAGAATCCAACTATAAATCTCACAATATGTTTCTATAGTATTGACAAATGAAAAGACTGTCACAAGACTATACAATGTAAATTGTCTTTTTACAGCAATACCTAAGACTACTAAATTGTAGGCATCTGGATGATTCTTATGCCCCCCATGACATACAATAAATGAGTCTATTGGGGTTAAGTGTCTTTCTCTCAAGGATACTTCAGCGGGGCACACAGCTATTGAGGCACATGCTAAATGATGAAATGCATAATCCTTATCTGCATTCAGCCAGCTCACAAGCACTGGATTTATCATGTGAATACAGAGTATTTACAGAACTGATATTTGGCATATAGAGGCTGCTTCACTCCTCACAACCATACACTAAGATCAGTACAGCAGAGACTGCGGAGTGGTGATAACCACTTCACCCAAGAGCCCCATTAGATACAGATTCTGACACCAGGGATTGTGTGAAATCTACTTTATATAGGCCAAAAGCACCAGCTGCAGTGTGGCTACTTTCTTGCTGGGCACCACAGACCACAAAGGGAATATACTATCTTGCAAACTGAGATGAGGAAATCCACCAATCTGCAGCAGTAGATTAAAACTAGACAGATTATGCTTATTAAACTGACAAAAAATGACTGGCATGAGCAGACAGCACACAGATAAACAACAGAAAGCAATCAGTGGATAAAACTAGGGCTGGGCAATATAGTGTATATCAGGGGTGCCCAATTCAGCCTGTAGAATCAGGTCTGTAAGAGCAGGGAGAAACCTAAAACATGCAGGGCAGTGGCCCTCCAGGACCGGAATTGGGCACCCCTTGTCTATATAATCAAAACAATATTAAAAAGTATTGTATATTGTTCTATATTGTTTCTATCACAATGCCGTTATGCCCATATGTTCTTATCCTTGCACATTATGTTCTTAATAAAATGAACAGAACATACTTTTCGAAGTACTTAATTCACACAGGAGTAGACAAAAATAGGTTATACCAAGTCGTTATTTTACAGGACTATTGATTTATTGATTTATTGAATGACTGCAAAATATGCTATATTGTCATTATTGAGATATGAAATTACCTATATCTGGGCAGAAGATTTTGGTAATATAGCCCAGCCCTTGATGAAACGTTTCGGCTGTTGAGTGTAGCAGATGCATAAAACATAGCACAGGAGCTCAGCGGCTATCTTAAATATGAAACACAGTAAAGTAAGCTCAACACATTGCTTTGACCTGAAATAGTTTATTGTTGCTTGGCTGAGTATGAATTTTGTTTGAGAAAAAGTGCATGAGTCGACCTATAATGTCAGATTCACTGTGTACAAAAAAGTACTTTGTGGGAATTTGTTGACCTTTACATTTTTGGGAGCTGCAGACTCTGGTGAAACCAAAAACCAATGTTGACAGTTTCCCATTTATGCAATGGATTTCCAAAATGGCCACCATAAAAAAAAGAAATTAAACTACCTTGGCCTGTAAACAAGCAACATTTCTGCATATAATTCAGTCCATCATATGGGATTGAGTGTGGAGACAATTGCTGGCAATGGTCTTGGATAAAAGTATAAACTGGACATTAATAATTGGCTGTTAAAAGAGACAGTGAATGTTCAATTTCACTAGAAAAAAACTCTTGCAAGAAATCATGGAAGGAGATTCGCTGAACTTACCCTTATCACAGGTCTTCATCACTTTCCTCTGTGTCATTTTGGAATTCTCCAGAATCAGCAAAACTTGATGGTTTCAGTAATACAGGAAGGCTGACAGGGACATCTTCTCTGCCCTGGAGAAACTCTCTGACGAAAGTGACGTGCAACAGGAAGTAAAAGATGAGCTAGAAAAATTAGTGTGACCAGTGTACTGCCCGCCACAAAAGTGTCTATGCAAGTGTAAACATTGGTTTTTGGATTCCCCAATAATATAAAATAAAATAAATGATTAAAGTATCATGGCCTATGATCATTATTGACATATTCATATATCTATACATCATATTTTACTGTTAAATATACGTTTGGAAGGCTCACTGAATCCTTCAGCTCAATTGTATCTGTGCATGGCAACCTTAGTGGCTACCTTGCCTATAAGCCTTTCATCAAGGTTGTGTAAATGAGGTAAAATGAAACATCTATACTGTCTTCACCTCATATTTATTGTTTTCATGTTTACCCTCTATTTCTTTGTTGCTGTTAACTTGACTTTGATGCACTTCGGAGGTCAGTGAACAATTCATGTTTGAAAATGAAGCTCTGGCACTGAGAGCAAACACTTCAGCATTGTCAACAGACCTCACCAGCGATTTTCATTACTGCTGCTCGCCACTTGAGCATGAGAGTATGATTATGGCACCAGTGGTTCGCTGGGAACATGCCACATAAAGCATCTGCTGATGATGGTGGAGTATTGTAATCATAATAATGGTTCTTGGCTTTATATATTCCAGGAGCAGTGACTATTTTGTCCTTGAACAAGATACCACCTCCCTGTTAATACAGAAGTGATTAAAATATGAAGGAAAGCATTAACATACAACAGGAAAGTATTTAAATATATCTTCCACTCCCACACATTTTTACAACAATAAAACTGGGGACCTCCACAATAAAAGCAAACATCACAGAAGGAATTTCCACTGAAAGAAAAATTTATTGTGAATTTTGCTTTCAACCTCATCCAAGAGTAGTTACAATTCTTCAGACATTCTCCTGTTTTCAGCATGTACTCTTACATTTCGACTGCACGCTATAAAATTTCACATTTCAAGTGTCACAAATTTAATCAGACATATTACAGACCAGAGTGAGATGCAAAACAGAATCTTTGTAGTTGAGCGTAGATAAGTTATTATATATTGAATCATAATTGGAAATATACTGTGACACACGTTTTATGTGCCATTACATCATAACAAGCTTGCCCTTTTCTACTTTTTCAAAATTATGTTTGTCGGTGTTACTTGGCTGCTGTATCTCAAAATGATAATCATTGGACAATCAACGATTCTGTTATAAATGACACTTTCTGAAGGCATCTATTTATTAAATTGAACCCATCAAAATTTAACAAAGTTTCCACTAAACTTGACATTAACACTGTAGGTCCAGGAAATGCCAAATCAGTGTGTTTAACTATTTCGATGTACTAAAAGGCACTTTATTATCACATAACTTATTACATGTAGAGTGAAGTATAGCTGTCAGTATAATATCGCTTACAGTACATCCTGGAACATGGACTCTATGTTGTTCTAGCCACCAATGATGTAATAACTATCAAGTAACATAACTTGACAAAGTGTAGTAAACATGTTAGCTTTAAGTGCTTTATATGACAGTGTATTTGGGCCATTGTAGGGTAAAAAAAAAAAAACTAAATCACGGAACCGGGGTAGGGGGATTATATTTTGAGAAAATAGTAATCTGTAAATGTACATTTTTTGAATATTTTCTGACATAATAAAGTCATGATAATCAAGTTCACCTCATCCAAATTATTCTAATAGTCCCAATTCAAGGCAATGTCTCTTTTAAAGTCCAAATGTTTATGATCATATGGTGATTCTAGGCTAAAATCACAAGTATTTCCTTATCGCAGAATTTCATTGCAAAAGTAGCCTAATTTGATAAATCCATCCACTGCAGGTATACTACACAGCAGGTAGCATTGTCTGGGGTGTGATGTGGTTCCTTGACATAAAAACAACGACAACCTTTCCCCTTGAAAATGTGCGACTTTATCTCTGTGAATGTGAGATTTTGAGTTTTTTTCTCACAAATTTATGACTTTATAATATCAGAAAATATTATATTTATTATAATAATCGCAATAATATATATTATACATTTTTTTCTCATAAATTTGCAATTTTAATCTTAGTTATTTAATCTCTTTCAATTTTTTTTTCTTAATATTACCCCTGTCCCCTGGCTCTGTAGTGTTTTATTGATTTAATTTTTAAACATATAATGGGCCTAATACATTGTCATAGGATTAAAATGTAAGAAACCTTTTAATGTAATACAAATTTGAGATGATGAGGCATTATATTGCCTTCCGGCTCAGCTCTCTATTCGTAGAGCGACTGCAATACCCCCCCCCCCCCCGCTGCTTAGATTCTCCGGCCAATCTTACGCTCCAGCGTCCCCTCACTGGTGAACAAGATCCCGAGGTACTTGAACTCCTTCACTTGGGGTAAGGACTCATTCCCTACCCGGAGTAAGCAATCCACCGGTTTCCTGCTGAAAGCCATGGCCTCAGATTTAGAGGTGCTGATCCTCATCCCAGCCGTATCACTCTCGGCTGCAAACCGATCCAGTAAGTGTGGAAGGTCACTGACCGACGACGCCTTCAGGACCACGTCATCTGCAAAAAGCAGAGAAGAGATCCTCAGCCCACCTAAATGCAACCCCTCCCCACCAAGACTACACCTCGATATCCTGTCCATGAAAATCACAAACAGGATTGGTGACAAAGCGCACCCCTGGCGGAGGCCAACCCCCACCGGGAACGAATCCGTCTTACTGCCGAGGATCCGGACACAGCTCTCGCTTTGGGTGTACAGAAATTGGATGGCCCACAAAAGTGACCCCTCCCACAGTATCTCCCGAGGGACCCGGTCATATGCCTTCTCCTGATCCTCAAAGCACATGTAGACAAGATGGGCGTACTTCCAGACCCCTTCCAGGATCCTTGCGAGAGTGAAGAGCTGGTCCGTTGTTCCACGTCCAGGACGGAATCCGCATTGTTCCTCTTCAATCTGAGGTTCGACTTTAGGACGAACCCTCCTTTCCAGTACCTTGGAGTAGACTTTTCCCGGGAGGCTGAGTAGTGTGATACCCCTGTAATTGCCACACATCCTCTGGTCCCCCTTTTTAAATAGGGGAACCACCACCCTGGTCTGCCACTCCCATGGCACTGTCCCAGACTTCCACGCAATGCTGAAGAGACGTGTCAACCAAGACAGCCCCTCCAAACCCAAAGCTTTCAGCATTTCTGGACGAATCTCATCAATTGGGGCTTTGCCACTGTGAAGTTGTTTGACTACCTCAGTGACTTCCGTCAGAGATATTGATAATGATCCCCCATCAGCCTCCAGCTCTGCCTCTACAACAGAGTCTTCTTCAGTCGGACAGCTTCCCTGACCACCGGTGTCCACCACGGTGTTCGAGGGTTAACGCCCCTTGAGGCACCTAAGACCTTGAGGCCACAGCTCACCGCTGCAGCTTCAGCAATGGAAGCTTTGAACATTGCCACTGCGGTTCAATGCCCCCAACCTCCACAGGGATGCCAGAAAAGCTCCGCCGGAGGTGTGATGTAAAGATCTGTCAGACAGGGGCCTCCTCCAGACGTTCCCAGTATACCCACACTACCTTTTTGGGGTTACCTGGTCTGTCCAGAATCTTCCCCCATCCTCTGATCCAACTCATCACCAGATGGTGATCAGTTGACAGCTCTGCCCCTCTCTTCACTCGAGTGTCCAAAACATACGGCCTCAGATCAGATGATACGATCACAAAATCGATCATCGACCTTTGGCCTAGGGTGCTCTGGTACCAAGTACACTTATGAACATACTTATGTTCAAACATGGTGTTTGTTATAGACTATCCGTGACTAGCACAGAAGTCTAATAACAGACAACCGCTCGGATTTAGATCAGGGAGGTCGTTCCTCCCAATCACGCCTCTCCAGGTGTCTCCATCATTGCCCTTGGGCGTTGAAGTCGTAGTGCTATGGAGCCCCATGCAGGACTCCATTTAGGTTCTCCAAGAAGGCTGAATACTGTGAACTACTGTTCAGTGCATATGCACAAACAACAGTCAGAGTTTCCCTCTTACCACCTGCAGGCGTAAGGAGGCGACCCTCTCGTCCACCGGGGTGAACTCCAACACCGCAGCACTCAGCCGGGGATTTGTAAGTACACGACTCCAGCAGTTCCTCCTATGAATGGTGGGCCCACAGGATGGAGAGGAGAGAGGTGCCATGTCACTTTTTCGGGCTGTGCCCGGCCAAGCTCCGTGGCAAACATGGCAACCAGGCGCTTGCCGGCGAACCCTCCGTCTGGGCCCGGCTCCAGATAGGGGCCCTGGGCTTCCTCCGGGCAGGGTCTCTTTTCCTCTTTCCTGTTCTTCCATGCGGTCTTCATGAACCATTCTTAGTCCGGCCCCTCGCCTCAGGCCACTCTGCCATGGGAGACCCTACCAGGAGCCCCAGGCTCCAGACAACACAGCCCTCAGGTTCACAGAGACACACAAACCTCTCCACCACGATAAGGTGATGGTGATTGGCATGGTGCTTCATTCAATACATTTTACATAGGAATATGTATTACATTTACAGGCTTTTTTAAGATTTCAAACCAGGCACATTTGTTTCTGACAGGTTATTACATTATCAGTAAGGTTTACATTATAATTTACAACAAGCAGATGCCGGCATCTTCTGTAAATCTTTCACAGAGGGAAAAGAAATCAGAACTAAACCAGTTCAAGCAGAACCAACATGTACCGTATCTGGTAAAATGAACAGACAGTTAGAGACAGACTTTTTCAGAGATTTTGCACATACAACGTATGGTAATTCTTACTCTTTATAATTTGTCTGTGCTTGTAATTTTGCCACCTATCTCCACTGCTACAGAGTGTGCCTCTTTCGTTGTTGTTTGAGAAGTTGACTAACACACTGACTTACAACATTCTGTAGTGCAATCAGCAGAAATGAGCGATTCCAGTAGAGCTCTAATGTGACCAATGATGATCCCATTTACATTTCGATGTTACGGGGCTGCCCCAGTGATATAGTGCTGAGGTGTCATGCCATGGCAACAACTGTTGAACTGAAGAGGCGTTGTATGCACTGCAGGCACTTCGAGGCTGTAAATATCAGCACGGTTTTTAAGAGGTCTTACAGACATTTAAATCTGCCCCATTGGATGTCTACGGGGCACTGTGGGTTCACATAGGACACATAGGTTCCCATCCCAAACACCCGATGGGATCTTCTGTGATAGGATTTAATAAATGGGCACAATAATCAATAATCATTTCGGTAAACATATTCTACAAGAGAAATATAGTTGTTTCCGTTTCCTGTCATCAGTAGCACACTGGTTAAAACTAACTCATCTGACTTGACAGGAGTTAGAGAAGTATTAAAAACATGCTGTTTTAGCTTTTTTCCATGATTTAATCCATGATTGTAAAAGAACAGTGGAGTGCCTCCGACAGATTTCTAATTAGATTCTTGTAGGCTTTGTGGGATGCTTAAAAACTTCCATTTGGCCGGTGCTAATATAATGACAAATGAACGATTCTGTGAAATCATTGCAAATGGTATTCACTAAATGTGTTCTTGGAAAAACTGTGGCTGCTGAACAGTGTAGGAGAACATCTTAAGAGCGGTATTGCGGTGTTGATACAACCTCATCCAACATAATCAGTAACAATGCAGCAAGTGGACAGTAATGCTGAAGACAGGAGAGCAAACACTTCTTGTCTGAGGGTTTGGAGTGGTATTGGTGTGTGTGTGTGTGTGTGTGTGTGTGTGTGTGTGTGTGTGTGTGTGTGTGTGTGTGTGTGTGTGTGTGTGTGTGTCTGTGTGTGTGTGTGTATGTGTGTCTCTGTGTGCGTTGTGTGTGCGTTTGTGTGAGATGGGGTCAGATTCGAGTCAGCTGGTGCCAAAAACTGGACGGCATGAAGCTTTCCATCTTGTCTGCGAAGAAACCCAGAGGTGCAAAAAGTGTGCTGAAGAACTAAAAGAAAGAGAAAAAGCAGAACGAGCTTTTAGATGAATGTCAGTTAAACCGCTCCCTACCAAATCATAGGTAATGTTTAGGTAAAATACTTAAAACAAATCCACAAAAGTTACAGAGCCAACAATTTCACTAAAACTATTTTATGGAAAGCCTGAGCCCAATCCTTAAGTACAACATTTAAAAAAAAGTATTATTATTATTATTTTTTTTAGGTGAGAGTAATACAGTTCAGATATAAAGTGCATTGGGGCTGCAGCAGGGAGGTCCACACCCAACATATTTACGCATGAAATATATCCAGAAGCTTCCCAGGAGTGACGCTAAGATCAAAAAGTGCCTACACTTTGGTATAGCAGCATCAGCTGATCCCTGGATTGGTAATGTTGTTGTGTTCTACATACCGTTTGTGCCTCTAGAAAATGGCCTCTGTCAGTGACCCACAGTAAAGTAACTTCATATATCTTTGCAGATGTACCCAAAATAAATATTAGTTAGTCTTAGCTAACATGGCTAGTGATAGCCTAGCCCCTGTAGCCAGTCTGACTAATCAAGAGAAATAATTTAGAGCCATCTAAGCAAAAAAAGGAATATATCATTTTTTTCTTGTTGGTTCTGTTTGGATATGTGTTATGTGTTTTAAATGACAGTAAAGCAATTTCATGTATCATTGCCAATGTGCCCAAATATATAATATAGCTAGCCTTAGCTAACCACAGACAGTTTAATCAATAACAGAAATTTAGAGCAAACGCTGTATTATTTTTAGTATGTTTAATTGCAGAACGCGATCCATATTAACGTTACATCATATAAAACTATTATTGTGGTATAAGCACATTCTATGGGCATAAGCAGCTAGGCAAACAATAGCCATGTTAGCTAAGGCTAGCTCTAGTATTAGCTTTTGGTATATCTTCAAAGATAGTATATCTAATTACTTTGTTTGTTTATTAACAGTGGCCCACTTTCAAGCAGCACCTGCCGCTAGGAAACGGTATGTGCAGCTGTACCACTGGTGGCATACAGTACCATCAGCCACTTGTCAATCTCAGTCCTACTGCTTCCAAAGTATAGGGAAGACAAAAACAAAGCAGCTTTATCTGAAAATGATCATCTTTAAAATGTTTGTGGAAACAGTGTTTTTGGGGTAAACTTTATATTATCAATGATTTAAATGTCAACATACTTTTATACATCAAATCAACCACGTTCATTCTTTCAGTTTGTCTTTTGGTGGAAAATAAATAAGGGAAAGGAAATACACTTGACTTGAATTGACAACAAGAGCAAATAACCTTGTAGGATGATCATAAAAAATATGTCGGCTTCTATATACTGTAATATCATTATATGACCATTACAAATGTATATTTTATCATAAATCATTTCCCTGAGGAAACTGTCATATAAAAATTGCAGGTGTGCTACTGCAAAAACCAATAGGATAATGCAATGCTGTGGCATTCACACCAATTCATTATCAGGAGCTCTCAAATGAAGTGAATGGATTCACTGTAAAGCCATTATATATCCCATTAACCTCGTCTAAACACGGCTATTAATTTAACTGATTAATTTAACAGATAGATTATAAACAATTTGTGTTTTGGCTGCATATTTTGACATTGTTGTTATTCCTAATGTCAGTTATAAAACAGGAGCAATAACAAAGTTTGTGCCTACAAAATGACAAAAAAGACAAATCCGGCTCATACTTACGAGTATATAAGGCGCAACTTAAACACGTGATTTTATAATTACCAGCAGAGCACATATCCTCTTAGATCTAAGATATAAAGTATATTATATGGATATAATAAAGGATTTTAAAGGCACATATTAGTGATTTAAGTTAGCTAGTAACAGTGAAATATCCCCTAAAATATTACAATATGGTTTCTCTCTGAAACAACTTGAGGTGTAATTCATAGTCTCATAAGTGGACATATCTGCTTTGTCAGACAAATGCAAATCAAGTACTCCTCTTATCCCATCTAATATTATGAAACATATTCAACTACTCTGCTGTACATGGTATCCATAAATTAAGGAAAGGCAGACTGCCACCAACACTGTCTTGCTCTGCTTGGACCTTCTGTTCAAGAGCAGCAGATTTAGATGAATCTGTTTCTCCTCAGAAAGCAGTGAGGACCTCTGTGTTCCTTCCTCGATGGTTTTCATGCACTCCATCTGAACATTACACAAACCAGGCTTGCCAGGGCTGCTGTAAAAATCCTGTCTACCCCCAATATTTCCCATAACAAAAGGAAGAGCACTATATGTTCTCTGTAGCCTTGTTTTTGCTAAAAGTCTTTGTAAAAGGCAGGCCTTAATAAACAGGGTGACCATAAACAAAGGATTAGCCAAAGTAAGGCACTTGCCAAACTAGCTAAAAACAGATAACACAACACTTCAATAAATAAACAAACAGTAAAAGGAAGTCATGCACTTGAAACTTTAAGGCTGTGAGCTACACTGTTATGTTTGCTAGGGCAACAAGCTTGCATTATACAGCTGCGGTCACTGATAGCTTAAGGTGGGCTACAGCTTGTTTTGGCGGGAAACAGGGACTTTACAGGCCTACGACTCTCATGAGCCCCAGTGTTACTGACAGTGATGGAAGGCAGCAATTACCACTGGGGTTAGAAGGTTCAGGTTTCAAACAACATGCGTTCAAAACACAGACCCAATCAGATATTAAATGAAGATGTAACTGATCAGCTCACTTACGCACAAGTTATACTTGTATAATGATGAATAAGTGGCCCACCTGAATCTATACATTTTACAACAGCAACTTTTGAGATGAAATTGAGATGTGTTGTGTAATTACTTACTGCTTTTGCAAAGACACCCATTAGCTCAGGGAACTGATGTGTGAGCATGGCCAGCATGGCAGTGAAGGAGCAAAGGCCTGCTGTGAAGAGGATGAAGAAGGGAAGCTCTTTCTTTGGGTACACAGACACCTCGTGGAATGCTGAAGCAAATGTGAAAACGAAGAGCAAGAAAAAGTCACCACTAGTTTATGTATGCAAAAATATAAAGCATTTTCAAAAGATGTGGGGCTGAAATAGTGATAGTATGATTATTTACTTCCACCGAGAAGGTCATGTTTTTTAGAAAAACTACTGGCCTGATTTTCATGTAACTTGGTTGAAGGGTGTAGCATGGGCCAAGGAAGATTCAATTAGGCATCATGCATTTAAAGCATTTTTTTATTTTCTCTTATATTTGTTTGTGCACAAAGCAACGAGAGGTAAATAAGAAAATCTTACGTGGGATTCATGAAACGTGCGTTAACAGTCAATTTGCTCTTACCCCCCTGAGTATGTTAATGAATCCTATTTGAACATAAATTGGCTGCACGTGCCAGGAAATTTAGAATTAGCATAAAGAAATGCCCCAATAAACCCATATGAGAGCAGCAGACCGTGTGCAAACCACAAACCAACAAACCACTGACATTTGACAGGACACCATTGGCTTTGGTGAAGGCCATTCTAGATACACAATCAAATTGGAAGCAACCAGGTATATTAATGCGTTGCACATAGGCTTTTGCTATTAAACTTACAGGGCAGCAGTTCCCTATCTGCTGTTTCTGTGCATCCTGGGTAGGGGTAAAACAGATGACCCTTCTCCAGTGGGTAGGGAATTATCCTGAAGGCTGTAAAGACAGACAAAGGCATAAGTAGGAAATCGAATTCAGATGAATAACACAAGGATGACAGCTGACACCATTTCAGTAAATCATTTAAGTAGCAACATATTATAAAGAGTGAAAGTAAAAATAGTAAAATCATAATAATACATAGCAATACCATTGGCCCTTGGCTTTGTGTGAGCAGTGATCTCATCCCTGTATAATCACAACCGGAATATTTGTGGGTGTACTGTGCATACACAACCTATGACACAGCCATCTAAAAATGAAGAGCAGCCTACAAAGAAGATACTTTGGGTCTTGATGGCCCAGCTTAATTGAAGTGCTGTATAATTGTGACTTTTGAAAATACATACTGTAGAATCAATGTTCAACAGAACCAAAGACAATAGCAAGATTTTCACAACTGAAATGATAACAAATCATATGAAAAGCATTAGTATTCAATAGAATAAGTAATAGTAATACATACTTCCCTCCCAGGTACAGTGTAGCAGGTTTAAGGCTCCCTCTGCCCTCTTCCAGTGCTGCAGGTGAAAAAAAGCATATGCCACTGCCTCGCTGTCACCCCTCTTCAAGATGTGCTCTGGAGGGAGGATCAGGCTCTTCATCTCTAATAGGTACTACAGACAGGAAGAGGAGGAAATACAAGACCTCTGGTAAGAACCTTAATGTGTTTTGGCCCCCGAATTTGGTAAAGAATATTAGTATAGGTGCACGTAATCCTGCTGTAAATAAACTGTGATAATGCCCGTTTGTCATAGCCATAATTTCTCATCTTAGAAAACCGGCAGTCAATTACAGTGGAATCAAACACGGTAGAATTCAGAATCACATAACCAAATGAGCCAATAGTATACTACTATAATACTAGTTTGTGCTGGACATTAAGTACGTAACCTTTAAATTCTGCTAATGTAAGTTTGGTTTAAAAGGACATCTGCCCCTTGTGGTCAAAAATTTGTTCATGCAGCATTAATGGTTTCATTCACATCTTCTCCTTGTTTCTCAGTCAGCACTTCACTTATTCTATTCTATTGTGCAATTCCCTCTGGCAAACTCCCTGCAGACTGAACACATATTTTCTTCATGTGAGGCATTTGTTGACAGCCTTATTTTGCAATTGTTCAAGGTGGGAGGGAAAAGCTTTCCAAAGCTCTCTGAGTGTGTGTTATTGTTACAGTACGGTACATTCATTCCATGAATGTGTAACATCCCCCCACTCACCCTCCTCTTTCTCCCTACTGTGTAAGTTTGTCCCAGTGAGTCAGACGGTTCACTGTGTTGACAAAGGCCCACATCCCAGACTTACAACCTATAGAACAGGTATGCTTTCTGGAATGAAATCTGAAGCAGAAAACAACTTTCTAGAAATAACAATATGAGTATACTGTGGACTATTTTCCTGCACTATGTAATTTAATTACAGCCTATCTCTGTCCATCGATAAGTCATTAGTGGATGTATGTTGGCTCCTATGAAGATGCCACTCTATGTATTTTATGTCTGTGGTGCCCAGTGTGGCAAGGTCTATGTTAAACAAAATCCATGTGCGGGGCTGGGGCCCCCTGGGCCGGATTCCCAGGCGTCCAGCTTCACAGCGCTCTGGATCTCAGACTGACACTTTAGGAAGGTTACCCCATAGCTAATCCTGTCTAATCCCTTCCATGGTCACAGGCTCAGCCAGCCATCCATCCATCCATCTATCCATCCAGCCAGCCAGACCATGCTGCTTCACCCATCTCCCCCTGACTAACCCTCTTTCTCCACTCTCACTGTCATGATCACAGCCTGCACAGACTCTTGGACCTGGCTCATCCCTTTTTCCTTCCACCCATCTTTCATGCTCTTTTAGCTTGCAAGATATGGTCATGTCCCCTGGTTATCTGTCTCACCTGTTTGGCAATGCCAGTCACGTCAATGCCATCACTCTGCTTGCGCTACCTCATTGCTTTATCATAGCTATATTCATAAAATAGTTCTCTGTATATTGTGTTCTATCCAGACAGTTGTCCAAGCCCATATCACCTCTCTATTCCTCACTCACCACCCACTGAATCTCTCACCCTTATGGGTAAAAAGAAAAAAGCTCAATCAAGCATGCAACTACTCAACCGGTTTATACTCTTCTCCTCACATCACCCAACCATTCCCAGAATGTCCCGTCTTCTAACCACTTCTTTCCATCCTAACCTCCTCTGTAGTCATTACAAAGATAGGCGGCTCAAGACTACCAGAAGCTGCTTGTTTGACCTTCTCACTTATCCTGTCTGACTTGCTTAAATCAGGTTTCTTTGCTTCAGCCCAGACATTTGACAGTCCGCCTTCATCCTCCTCACCACCATTTCAGTCTCCTTTCTTCTGTGCAAAAACCTTTCATCACTCCCCCGGCACCGGTGTCGAGGCAGCCAGCCAGCCCAAGAGAAAAACCTACAACTTCCAACGGTACCTGATAGTAATATATATTCATTTTATACAACACTTAATGACGTGCGTGAAGAACCACATGCCAAGTAGGAAGGTGATCTTAATTTGGGGGCCAATCTTTTCATTCTGACAATCTGTAAGCGGGCCAATTTGTGATTTTGATTAAACTCTGGTTTTACACATATTTCGACCTCCATATTCTGTTGCTGATAAAGAATGACAGTGTACGGCAGTCATGCAGGTCTGGGTCTTCTGTGTTTTAAGATTAACCATTTAGAGAGGCTGGCGGCTCAGCTGTTCTTCCTTGCATGCCACGGTATTAGACCTGGTGACACCTTTGTCCTCTGTGCTAGCCCCCACCCTCTCGTTCTTTGGTCCGCTTCTCCACTCCCTGTCGCCTCTTTGATGAAGGGATTGAGTTTCATGTGTTCTCCTTTTATCCCCGGGCAGTCATAAGCCCAGAGCATAACTCATAAGCTGCCTTCTGATTCTAATCTGCAGCACTTTGCTTCTCACAATGGGACACAGGCAACAATGACATCAGCCTTGTAGTTGCTGTATAAGGGTTGAACAAACATTCAGTTGTACAGTGAAACAAAAAAAAAAACAGGTGTTGCAGATTATGAATCTTATACAGCCAGTAAACACCGACACAAGCTACTCCAATCTCCTCTGAGGACAGTAGCAGAAAACTTAGCAGTTACTCCAAAGTGGACCGGGATGAGGCAAATCCTAACATCCCCCTCTTTGCCTTGTCTGATTCCAACCTCATCCATCTTAATTCAGAACAAACCCAGGACTTCTGCTCTGTCTCAATTTACAAAACCAAAAACCCAATTTCAGAGGAATATTGGTGAGCATTTCTGAGCCTTGACAGGTAATCTAGATGAGAACACGTTAACCAGAATGGGCTGAGATGAGAAACCGCATTCCAAAGTGGAGTAAACTAGTAAGGTAGATGGGATCGGGTCACCCAGACTGCTTTAAAATGAACATGTAAGGACCAAACTGGTGGTACATGTAAACAGACAACAGATTTAAATAGCAGGAACACCTTATCTGCTGTCCAAGCACCCAACAAACTGTGAGTTTCTTAACCACTGGCTGGTGGAGAGGCTGATTGGAATGGACAGACAGATAGAGAAATGTTTGGTTGAGGAGGAGGAAGATAAATAGAGAAGGACAAGAAGATGAGGAGCGAAGGAAAATAGAAGGGAGGTAAATAGGGGCAAGATGAAGATCTAGTAAGGGAAAAGGGGGTAGTGTAGAGAAAAAGACTCTGACTGAAGCGTGTGTGTGTGTGTGTGTGTATTTGTGAATGTGGTTTAAGTTTAGCTTTTTGAGCAGTTTGAATAAGCTCATTTGATGTAGCATAGTATGACATTTATATATAATCACCTTGGCATGCTTGATAACACACCCACACACTTAATACATGACATAACATTGTTCCTCTATTACTCCACTTGTCCTGTTTACACTTGCACAGACATTCACACCTGGAAGCTACCCAGTACAACCACAGTCTGGAGTTTTAAGGTCTTTCTCACGGCACTTCAATGTTGGTAATGCCCTTTTTTCACATTATATATCCTGCTACTCCGAGGACAAAACTGGCTACAGTCACAAGCCCATATCTCTAATGTTGGGTCAGCTGGTACATTGATGATGATGATGGTTGAGAAATTAAGAAAAATCCACACAGAGGTGAGTTTTTTCCAGGTCAGTGCAACACTGATATCTGTTATGGCTTCTCTATAGCAACACAAACACACACAAGCTTTGTTATTACATTAGCTTTGAGCCATCTCCTTTCATAAATAATAATAAAAAACTTTATTTATATAGCACCTTTCATAATAAGTGCTTTAGAAAAAACAAAATCATTAAAAGGTCTGAGAAATCAAGCCAATGCAGAAGTGCCAAAAACTGCAGTTCATTGAGAGTTCATTGAGTGGCCGCTTGTGGCTGGCTCTAAAACAGAGCAAATCCTCATAGAGCCCCATGTTAAAGATGTTAGAAATGATTTACACCCTGGTACAAAAACACCATTATCTCATTTCAGTCTTCATGTTGACTGTGCGGGGGTAATTTTATTATACAACTCAACCATTTAAATTATAATAAGGCTTAATGTTCTGTTAAATTAAGGGTGTGGTTACTTTGAGTGACAGCTGCCGTCTCCTCACGTTAGCTGCTTGCTGTCTGTCTGCTCCACAACTTCATGACACCTTAGTTTTCGACAATGTTTGTGATGTTGGTGAATGGATACTAAACGGACTATGTGAACACAAGTACTGGTGCTTTTAGGGAATAATTAATCTGAATACCGGGCTAATAACATGGCTTGCTGAGCCAGGCTGCAGCGCTCGCCCTCAATACTGGACCAATTTCAAAAAAGTTGTTGCCATTAGTTGCTTACACACAAAAAACACAAGCACTTTGCCAAAGCTTGCACATGTTTTTAAACTATTTAAGAAATTAGAGGCAAATCTACACAATAGTAAGAACTTTTGCGCCTTAAGTAGGATCTGCCCTTTGCAGGTCCTACTTAAGCAGGCAACAGGCCAGCCTGTGTCTCAAAAGGCCAGTCACAGGTGCTCTCATCATGCCAGACAACACAAAGCAACAACCCCTACTTCCTTCTCCATTGTTACATTTTCACACCCAGCAGATGAGAAACGTCAAGTCAAGTGTTGAAAGATTAGCCTAGAAATAATCTTCTGTCAAAGGTGTGGTAAAAAATTCATAACGCTGGCAGTGATAGCTCTCTGTTTGGCTCAAATAGGATGAGAAGGGATGAGGGAACATGGTGGCATAAGAAACAGGATGAGGATACGTGACGAGAGGAAAGAGGATGGCAGCCTCTGGGACAGTGGGGTGGGAGCAGTTGGAAAGAGTGAAAATGAGGGCCCTCACCTTAAAATTGAAGGCTGAATCATACAAACCCCCCCTCCCTCACACACCAATACACTGATTCTCTTTCTCTCCATGAGATGAAACAAGACTACACAACAAAGGCTAAACTGAGAAAAACTCTGATGCAACTGGTTGTGAATGACTGTGTGCATGTGTGACATCTAATCCTGTTGGAACTGATGTGGATGGCCAGAGAAATATCCTGTTGTAGCTCTCTCTCTCTCCTGCCCCTCTTCCTGCGTCCAATGTTTGGCGCTAGAGAGCCCCTATCAAACATGCTATCCCTTACTGTACATCAAACGAAGAACAATCATTGAAAATTTGATGTGAATCGGCTGACTTCCTGTTGCCAACAGGTGGCGCTGTGGCTGTGAGTAAATATCCATGTGTTGGTGTGTTCAGGCCGGGGGTCTTGTCATTCCTCAGAAATCTGGTGAAGATTGGACAATGTATGATAAAGTTAAAGCAACTTCCTGTTTCATAACATGACGCCAATATTCGCCGCCAGGCCACGCCAGACACTTCAGAAAAACGAAACGTTATGAGGTAACTTTCGATCACTAAGGTCTATAGACAGAAGAAGAAGAAGAAAAAGAAGAAAAAGAAGAAGGTCCCTCAACGACGACTTCGTCGGTGCTCTGGCCCTAATAATCACTTAAATTACTGATATAGAGAAAGAATAGACAAATGCAAGCTTAAGGATCTAAAGCTGACAATCAAGTGAGATGAAATGATGAATTAGGAGCTCCTGTATTAAGACCAACACTGACACCTGCTGGTGAGCCAGTAAGTAGCATGCCTGGAATAACGACTATCTGCCCTATTTGTAAGTTGTTACGTGTTACTGCTGATATAACTCACCTATAATTGTCTGATTGATTGTTTACCTGTCTAACTGCTTTGCTTGTTCTGCGTGGAACATTTATGCATGGCAGACATGCAAGACCTGTATGTTCAGACTATAGAATATATAAATAATGTGAAAAATTCAACCCAAACCACTTGCAGCATAGATGCTGTATGGATGAAAATATACTTTAACTAGTTAAAACTAATCTGGACAATTGTGGAACAGGAACAAGCACATCACATCATTAAGGCCGCATTCACATCCTATGAAATGCTGCAGGGTTGTTAGGCATTGGGAGTGTCACTTATTGGGCTTTATATTTCACAATTAGGCTATTGTTTTCCGTCAGATCGTTGTTATGATCTTGCAATTACGACCGCACTTGAAGGCAGCTTCCTTTTACAGAGGTATGGAGAAAGAAAAGAGACAGAGACTTTGCTGAAGCTTGTTTTACCTTTTTTTACCCTCATCGTTTTTTTTACTTTCTTGTGGCAGTGATAGAGACAGGATGATTACCGTTGACTGTACGGGACTGAAACACCGCATCCAAACGGACTGTGACGAGTATAATAAAAGTTGAGTCTGTCTCAACTTTTCACTGCAGCCCACTGCATTTTTTGGCACCCCCTCTGCAGCATCCACTGTCACAGCCTAAACACACTACCCCCATTCAAAATGAGTAGGACGATCTGCATTTTTGCCGGACCACCTGATCTAGTGTGAATGCCTGCTAAGTGATCACTGGGTTTTCATGGCCCACATCAACCATGAGAGTCTATATGACACTCATTAGTTTAACCACTGACCTTTGGCACGTGTGGATTGAACTCAACAGCTCTGTGTATGGCCTCCACCGCATTCATCTCTGCTGTACTTAGCCCTCGCCGTGACGCGGCCTCTGGAGAAAACCTGAAAAAAAAACGACCCCATATGACGCACTGTTGCTAATAATTACATGCTGCCTTTGGTGCAGCCATATAAGAGATACTGATGTTGAATGGTATGCAATGTTCAAAAGATATTTAAAAGTACATGAACCAAGTGGACACATACTTATCTGATACAGCCCGTGCTTTCAGCAGTGCAGATGTGTAGCATATAGTGGCTGATTTTGGTAAGCTGATGTCTACAATAGCAGAAGAAATTGGAGTCATGTGACACACATTTTCATAATTGATTCAATGACCCTGAGCTACTTTCTTTTCAAATATAGTGTGATGGCTTCAGAATTTTCTTTTTATTGCATTACCATCATATTTGGCAAGGACTGCTTGGACATCAGCATATGCCTGAAGCTCTAGAAGTGCTTCCAAGAGGTTTTCATGTATATTTAACATTCCCAAAAGAGGGAACTCCTTCATTAACTGTACAGAGAGAAAATATTGTACATAAACAATGTCATTTGTTAAAGGTAGTTTGTTTTACATACAGTAAACATTATGTCCACAAATTACACACTATAACAGCTGTAAGTACGATGAGCTTCTACTCACATCTCTCATCATTTTCACTGCTTCTTTAATTCGGCCCAGTTTGCGTGCACACATTGCCAGTCTGCGTTTAATGTACACCAGTAAGTTGATATCTTTTCCAGCTGTAGATGACAAACAGAAACTATAAGACATTTAATAAACAAAAAACAATAAAACCGAAATGTAAAAACATGAATAACATGGATCGAAATTGTATTTTTATATATGATATAACTACATACTACTCTTGTGGTCTTGTGTGGAGGAAAAGCACTGACACATTGTGGAATATTGCACTTGTGATTTCATCCTTCATCACAGGTGGATGTGGACAGATGTAGTCCATTCTACATAACCACAATTGCTTGTGATGTGGGGATCCTCAATAGTGCATTCTGAAGTGCAGTGCACATATTGTGGCAGAGCATGTCGCACAATCAGGACTAAGGAGAGAAGATTCCCACTGTCCTATTTACTTGCAATAAACTATTTAATAGTACAACATTCCAGTCCTTAGACCTTCACCAGGTAACAGAGGATCCTCTGTTGTACTATTAAATTGAGTTTATTGCAAATAAATAGGACAGTGTGCGCAAATCCTCTCTCCTCTTACCTATGGACATTTCCTCCAACAGACCTTACTTACCGATACTGAGTGCTTTTTTAAAGAGGCGTTCAGCTTCTGTTATTGTTGTGGCTTCTTCCTCTGCTAGGAGCACATAAGCTGCAGCACATCTGCACACAAATGTAAGACACAAAGGGACAGATTTTCAACCGCATACACAACTAAAGCTTAATTTGAGTACGAAAACGCCCATAAAAAGGCGCCAATATGATTGTATTAATGCATTTATGCTCTTAACTGAAGCAAACACAATCACAGACACTTAGTTTGTGTCCACCCCTGTTAACTGTATTACAACAGTAGATACTGTTAAGAAGAAACAGTGTTAGATTCATATTGACAGCATTTAAAGAAAAATATGACTGTGTCAGAGAAGGACTCACTCATGGTTCATTTCTATGGCCTGGTAAGCTGCTCTGATCCTGGCTTGAGGATTTCTCTCCCTCCAGGCTTTCTGCATTACTGTAATGAGATGATAAAGAAATGATGAAGTCAAGCTTTTTATAAATGTGATCTTACAGACATATTGAATTGAAGTCAAAAGCACCACATTAAAAAAGAATGTCCGTCTGAACATTTACAAAGAATCAGAGAAATACCTTCTAAGGACATATGCCACCAGTCTTTTGCTCTTTTTTCTTTACTAAACTGGGTATTTAGTTTGTATAAAAACCCACCAGCATCTTCTGGTCTCAACTGCGGAGTATCTCCTGTGAAGAAGGTCTGATGGTCTTGAGCAGACAGGTTCATATCATAGTATGTTAAGGGTTCCTTCCCTGTTACCCAGGTGTACCTGTAGTGCACAGATTAAAATACTGTTAAATTATAAGACTGTTTTGCTACAGTTTGTGATTACCAATGAATCAAAATGTTCTTGCACAAAAAGGCAGTTTGTATATTTATAAATAGTTTTATACATTATGCATTAACCAGGCATTTTAAGTATTATTAGATGCTGTATAACTAAATATAACAATCACACATACCTGTTGTATTCTGCTCCTCTGAACAGATTCAAAGGGTTCCTCCAGACCTTACACTCTACCATAAGGAAGATAATGTTATTAGTGCTAGTAGTAATAGAAGTATTATTTGTATTATATATATATATATATATATATATTTACCTGACACACTGGGCCTAGGCTCTGCCTCTCCATTAACTGATGCGAATAGACCAGTTGTGGAGCTGCTCTCTACTCCACCCAGGAGAGGACGCAGGTGGCTCACTGACACTTGTTCAATGAACGAGGTCCCATATTTACGAAAATACCACCACTCAAATATCTGTAGACAGGAATAAATGGTGAAAATTTGCTTTAAAAATAGTACCTCATTAATAGAAAACATTTACCCAGTTATCCCTTAGTGCCAATTGCTATTATTTCACTAGACTGTCCTGTGGACTGTCAAGCCCCCGTCAGATGCAAAAAAAGAATTTAACGTATGCAACTTAAAGTCTGCCCAAACTGCCATAATACACGATAGACATGAGGATCTGTTGCTGTTATAATAAAAATGTTATAATAGTGAGCTAACATTTTTGTTCAGTACTATCTTTTATTTTCTGTCAAAATCTGTCCATCTTGTACATTGCATGCCATTTTTCTTTACAATACATAAGAAAAGATAACAATCGGAAGAAAACATTCATAACAATAATGATGGAAAAAAATCATCAGTACTGAAATGATATATATGTATATACACACACACAAAGTTAAAACAATGCATTCATAATAAACACATTGCAAAGCACAGAAATGGCTAAAAGCAATTGTTTGTTTAATGCACCCAAATTATTCTGATTCATTCAGCTTTTGTTATGCTCCATATTTTATCACCCTTACAATGCCTTTGCAGCCCCCCTCAGTTAAGGTACCCCGGCACTGTGGTTAGTCCGCCTTGCGTTTATTAGTGATACCCCTCTAAAACTATGGCTTCCACCCATGTGTGTCTTATCCTGGATTCCTGAATGAGAATTTGAAATATGGGACACGTTCTTTGCAAATGGGGTTTTCTAGGTGGCCAACTAGCAAATCTAATTTTTCAAAGGGTAACTATTAAACATTAAGTGCAAGAACTAACTAGGACTATTACTCACTAGGATTAGCCCAGAGATGAGAGAGGAGGTTCCAGTGAGAGCCACATAGAACTTGGGGGTCAGTGTATTCAAAAACACTGAGGCTGAAAGAAGAAGAAGACAGTGAGGATTAGAGCCATAGTGCAACCACAACTGCGAGAAGTTAGTGTCCTCTGTTGTGACCATGAGATAAATAAAACATGCAATAAACAACATGCACAACTTAAAAGCATTGGCAGTGGATTTCATAAAGCAGGTGACATGTAACCACATACATTTTATCGATTACAGAATAATCAAAGTAGCATACAGGAATAAATACCCAGTTTTGACAATATTCAACACAAGCTACTGTTTAAAAAAAAAAAAAAAAAAAAGCAAAAACACTAGGAGCTGGCAATAAATATGTACTAACTCGATTTAAATCCAAGCAGAAAGTCGCCTCTATTCGTGCTTGAATGAGTCGGACTGTCAAACCAACAGCTCCCGCTTTCTGTCAGCTAAAGCCACATACCCGAAGGCTAACAAAGCTAGCTAAGCACTTGCATTAAGTCACCTGAGGTAAGAGTTTCCTGCAGTTTCAGCGGGCTCCACAGGACGTATATCATGATCAGCACCATACCGAACCAAATGAAGCACACGTAGGTCCATGACCAAGAGAGCCAGGACTTCAATTTATCTGTGAAGCCGAGAGATTGGGGATTACTGCCAGCGGTGTCCTCCATGTTTCTCCGGATGCCTGTAAACAGAGGAGTCACGTGATCACCAAGTAAGATGACTTATATTTTGAAATCTCAACAGAAATCCATTTCCGGGGACTACAGAATTTTATTTTAGTTTTTTATCTTTGTAAAGGAATAGTGTTGTTTTCTCGTCATCTTAACTACAACTATAAAATACGACAATAGAAATACCGGTTTCGTACCTTTCTTCTTGCAGATAAGTTTAACATATGTCAAGTCATAGTAGTATATAAAAATACAGTGTATATATATATATATATATATATATATATATATATATATATAGTGTATTACAACTACAATATAAAATTAAAGCTATGCATTTTGTTTTATAGGGACCCATGATAGAAGCTTTTTGAAATAACTAAACAAGTTAGCCTAGTATTTTATTTAATTCTTTAAAAAGTGTAACCTACAGGGGTAAGCCGCTATTTATACTACTTTATATTTCTAGTGCACTTCATGCACCTTCAATAAACCCTTAAATATTGTACTCCGCTTAATTAATCCATGACAGTATGTTACTGTGAATATTTGTACTGAAAAATAACACAAACACAAATCTGAAATAAAAAGGTTTATGTGTGGTTGACCTAGTTGTGGTTCCGAACACAGATACAAACAAAAATAAATTAAATACATTTTTAATTGTTCAGAATATGCTTCTTTATGTGAACATACTGCACATTCATGCAATTAATCAGTCACTTTTTTCACAATTTTGAACCAAACACGAAAAAGCTCATATGGTGGGACTGTACCAAGTACATTTCACAAAGTTTAAACTTAAATAAAACTAGGAAAAATAATTTCAAAACTGCTCAATCAAGTATAGGATTATAACAGAGATGTCTATGTGTGAGTCTACTGTTTTCCAGGCATAATATTTCGAGTCAGCTCTAATCAAAAATAATTTGTCCCATAAATTGATATCATATGGTGTGACACTGTATTGTGATATTTAAATGGCAAATTGTTTGGAGACCCAAGGGAGGAGGGGTCCTTGTTCAATCAGGAAGTAACGGAAGGCTACGAAAATAGAAAACTGAGTCAACGGTGAAAGAAAATAAAACCAACAGTAAGTGAGAAACATCACTTGCCCCCATGTAAAAAGTCTGGGAAGGCGAAGAGAAATCAAGTGGAGTTGTTTCTGCTGTCGAACGAAAACAGCATTCTCTGAATTCATTTTCTATCATTACAATGAAACTGTCTGGAATATCAGAAACCAAGCCATGCAGTCAAGTTGCCAAACCCTTGACTTTTGACTGGTTAAAGTTTAATGAGGTGTATGAGAATAAACGTATTCTCATAAATAAACGTATGCAGTGTAAATTAACGTTTTAAATTAATGTTTATGAAATCGAAATAAGCTCAATGTTTAGCAAACTTGTTAAGCGAATGTCCATGAATTTGAAATAGCCTTACTTTTTAGTAAGCTTGTTGCGTTAAAACAATGTTTTAAATAAATGTGGCATACTTTTGTGTGATTTTTGTACTGTTTTTGTTTGAATGTTAACACATTTTTGCATGACAATTGTGATTCATCCTATGGTGTGACCTTATATCATTTGGTGTGACATTCAGAATTGTGACAATAAGAAGGCATGGTTGGTGATCGTATAAGCAACAGTCACAAGCACTCTTTCAGATTTATAACAGGGTTTGTCATAATCTAAAATATATAGACAGATTGAAGAAAGATGTCTTTTTTTGCGCAGTGATTACGAATAATAATACAGAATTTTATACATTTGCACAAGGAAATGCTGGATCTCAAGATAGTATTGATAAAGAATTATGATAAAGTGAATTACTTAAGAAAAGTACACCTCATTTTCATTTTATATACAATAACTTCCATGTCACACCATATGGCAATTTTAGGTACGAATATAACAAATTGGTAAATAACTTCAGAATCCAAAACAAAATCTAAAAAACCATATATATTTTTGGAAAGCGAATAATTGGAACTACACAGCTGAATCATTGTTATGTCTAATATATGAAGTTTATAAAAAAAAACCTCTCGTTCAGGCTCATATGTCAACCATCCTCATGCAATTTGAGCTCCATATCCAACAGCTATACAATTAAAGTTACGCGTTGTGCACAATGAGTACAATTTCTTTTGGTACTTCCATACATATTTTTCTTACTTATGCAAAGCTCTAGCAGCTGGGCAGCCTCTAGTTCACCAGGTAGAGTCTGCTCCCCATATAGGCCCAGTCCTTGGCAGTGGCCTGGGTTTGAATCCAACTTGTGGCCCTTTGCTGCATGTCATTCCCTTCATATCCCCCTTTCCCTCTCACTCTTTAGCTGCTCTAATAAAAAGGAAAGAAACTAATCTTTTTTTTTTTTTTTAAATGGTAGGGAGGGGTACATTTTGCCAATGCTTCTATCTAGACCTGGTATTATCATTGTGTTTAATCAAGTGGTCTAATAATTTAATTTGTAAAATCTTAAAGAAATACCAAAAATGCCATAGTTTCCCAGAAGCCCAAGGTGATGTCTTCCAATGTCCTGTTTTGTAGGACCAACAGTGTGAATAAACATAAAAATCAATACATAATGTTATCATAGCAAATGATCAAATCCTCACATTTGAGAAGCTGGAGATAATGATATTTGGCATAACTTATCAATTCAAGTAATCCAATAAAGTATTTCATTAATGCTAAACGTTATATAATATTAATGAGAGATGTCCCTTCACGAGCTCACTTAGCCTGTACTACTAGTCATGACCAGTGAGGGGGGCTATTGTAGTAACAAAACATTCACTTCTGTTACCATCTACTGACTGCAGGTGGAGACAACGTTCGGTTCTGTTGACTCCCTCGCAGTCTCTAAATTCATGACAACATTTTAGTAATTCATGTTTTCATGCATGCATGTCTAGTCCTTCATTTAAAGCTCAGATTTTCATTACCAAACCCTTTTTGCTGGCCTTATCTAAGGTACAAGAGTTGGAATCGAATGGTATGTCTTTGTGCAAATTGATAATCATTGTACTGTAACCTACATTCAGAGAACTCCCTATTCTCATGATTTACATATCTATCGATGTAAATACTTTGTAAAAAATGAACAATTCAGTTAGATTGTTGCTTTAAGGTAGATGTATATTTTTGGATGCATATCACCCGCAGCACTTCTCACCTTGTGGGATTGACTCACATCCTAACAGTGCAGGAATACATGTGATTTGTTGGAGTGCATTCTAGTTGGAGGTTACAGCCACTGAATGACAGAGAACCAGATTTGGTCCTGCTCACACATGCCCTTGGGTGTTTTCTGCCTGATGCTGATGGACAAGCACACGCAGGGTTAAAGGCCTGTCATATAAATCAGGTACAATCGCTTTAGAGGTGAAAACATGCATGATGCTATTGACAGGGAGGAAGAGTGTGGAAAAAAAGGAGGAATAAAAGCAACAGAGGTCTGTAGAAGTTATCGAGGGTGTACGGGATGACCTGCATGTCTGAATGTATTTCCAGCTGAAATGATATTTCCAAATGACCTCTGCTCAGTGACTCATTCTTTGATCAAACATGCATGAAGCTTCCAAGAATATACCGGGTAAACAGTGTTATCTTCTTATGTATTTACACTGCACCACCTCTATCTGTTAGATGACAGCAGTTAAATAAGATATATATTTAGATGAATGTAAGGACAGATTTTCAGTACTTATCTGAATCAAAAAACATGTTTATTTGGGTCATAGGACAAAAGTTTAATACATAGTAAATTATAAAAATAAAACACAAGATTGATATAAAAATTACAAGCAATAGACAGTTTGTTAGTAGGTGTGACATGACCTGTACACATACGGTTAGTCAGTGACCAGTCATACAGAAGCAATATCTCTCATCATTCTGCAGTCACCTGTACACTTAAGGTTCATTTACAATTTTACGTCTCATATCCATTCAGCCATGGACTTCATGTTCTGTTTATGTAGTTTCTTTCTTTTCTCTCCCCAAAGCTTTTAAGAGTCCTCTAAACATACATAATTTATCAGGATTTTCACTTAAATGCACTGCATTTCTCACTCTCATTATTACTTAAGAGGCTGCTCTTTAAGGCTTGAAAACACCCGGCGCGCTGTTGATCGAATTGTTCAAAAAGCAAGCTGTTACAACAAACGAGGAGGATGTATATGAAAAATAAATATACAAACCATGAATTAATATTCAACAGCAATGTAATAATTTAATTTCTCCACATAAAATTCAAGTCTGATTAAATCTCCTTGTTGTAAGTGCAACATTTTAGTATAACCTGAGCAGAGATTTGATACAATGCAATTTTAATGAGTAATAAAGTTTGCTCTGAGTACTATAGTGCACTGCGTATGTACATTCTGGTTGTTTGTCAGCTCTGTATTTGGTGGTCCTTGCTGATGGAAAACTTTATGAAACTGGTTCTTGTCTCCCACACTACTTTCTCTCTCTGTGAGTATATATTACTTGTCTCCACGAAGGGACTCTCCCCCTACCAGTAATTTCTCTTGAAACACTTCATTTTCAGAAAATGTGTGTTCTTTTTTTGCATCAGAAGACCGTGCTGTTTGACCACATCTGCAAGCAATGGTGCTGCAGAAAAATGACTTCCTCCATGACAGGCTAAGAGACCATGGAACACCATTTCAACCCTTTTCTCTGTAAATCTGTGAGGACAAGTGGACATGCTCTGCTGCTGTTTCATAACTACAATAATGACTCATTAACACCATTATGCTTCAGCAGAAAGGATAGCTACCATTTAAACAGCAGCAAGGAATATACATATCATGCACACTTTACATTTGCCTACATTATGAGCTGCAAAGCCCCAATTTGAATTCAAAGGAATACAATGTATGTGTGAAATATTATTCAACCCTTTAAATGTCAAACAAAAACCCCACAGAACATGAAGCATCATCATCACTGTCATCAGTACAAGCACTAATAACATGGGAATGAAAACGCAAAACATTGAATAACAGCAAGAGTGTAGCAAGTAGCCTCTTATCCAGTGTGTACACTGGCTTTTTCATCATATAAACTCCAGCCAACTGTAACTATAAAAGGAAGAGGCGGAGATGAATAATACATGTGAATTACCTTCATGCAGTCAGGGTACTTTTTTCCACTCCCCTCAACTGCAAGGACATCAATTTTAGAAACAATAAAATAAAAGGCAAGGTGTACAGATAAAAAAAAAAAAAACGGTATTGTGAAAGACTGACAGTGCATCAGTAGTTGCAAGAGCTTGAAAGGTGTTAAATAGTGTGTAAACAACAGGAGTATTAACCATCGGCAACAGCGATGCTGGTATTTTTTGTGTGGATGTGTCATCATGGCAAAATGTGGTGCTGGAGACATCCACTGTAGCAGGAACTTACACTGAGCCGGTATTGGGTATTTTGCTGGCTGTTGATATGTCTGTCGGGAAAGATTTTGACCTGCTGATTTGACTGTTGTTTCGAGGTTATGGACATTAATCATTTCCAAGTTTTCTTTCACCATGCAGTATGTATGTAAGGTAGATAAAAAGTCACAGGAACTAAAGTTAGTAGGATTCATCCTTGGGAAACCACACATTTCATTACTACAGCTGTTTCCCTACACATCACAACAACAACATCAGATGACTGAAATAACCGTTCACTGATTCACAAATATCCACTTTACAGGAGCAGTTAGTAGGGCTTAGAGGAATTTTGCAGTAAGGCAGCAGAACCTATGGTGGCCTACAGTTAATGTAAAAACACAAAAGTCCCTATCTAGAGCCAGTATCTGGTTTGGTGGTGCAACATGGTGGGCTCCATGGAAGCTAACAAAACACAACAATTCTTATTTTCAGGTAATTATAAATGTATGAAAACATATTATATTACAGTTTTTTTCATTTGCTTGTACACATTGTTCCATTCACGTTTAAGTTAATTTTTCAAAACAGTTCACACACAGACATAAACTGAAAGTGAAAATGACACATTTTGTTTGCAAAATCTCAAAAAATTTGACACATGCAACAAGAGCAAATATTTCCATCAGACACCACAACTACTAGTCATATTAATATATTATTTTAATCAATCATTACACAGTTGACAACAAAATACACCTATCTACATGAACCGGTTCAGCCATAGTTTAAGCTACTGTTTTTGCTGTTTGTTCATATTATACATAGTTATGGTATGTGCCAAAAAACAGCAAGCAAGCAGATCGCAGCATGAACTGTATACTTTCCTCCAAAGAGGATTTCACTTTTTTATACAATGCTCTGTTCAAATACTGTAAAAAAGACATTTTCCAAGAAAGATTTCTTCATTCATTTTATTCTTGCGTGCAGGTCTTTCTCTGCCCATGAACTGTTGTTGACATGTAAGATCTGCAAAAACCACCTAGGCTAGACAAATTCAGGAATTCATTATGGTACCGCTTTTGTACTGCATCCTTTATTCACTAAAGAACTGATACGAAATTTCAACTAAAAAACTATACTCAGAATTGTTTTTATTGTACTCAGTTTTTTTCCATGTCATTCAACAGTTTTTTAATATTTCTTTTTTTCAAAATTTCTTTATTGAATTGTTGAAGATAGGCAAGAAAAAAGGACAACAATTGCATACTGCGTCAGAGCGTCTGCTTTAAAGTGAAAAATAAAAATAAAAAACCCCAACCTGAATCCCACTATCCCTCCCAACAACCCATGTCAGATGTAGTCACAGTTAATAACTAGTGTGATGGCCCCCTGCTGTCCTAGGGCCTGCTTTGTCTGCAGGTACCTTAGTGGGTGGGGCTTGTCATCAGGAGCACCTGACCAGTCTACTTGAGACTATAAAAGCAGGCCGTGTCACTCAGTCTCTCTCTCACTTCCAACTTAAGGACCTGGGACCTTCTTTATATTTATCCAAGTCTCACCCTTTTTTTTAATGGCATTTTGAGCCAGTCATGACACTAGGTAATTAAGTAGCATATAACATTAGTAAATAATTAAGGTACAATGATAAAAGATAAAGTAAAAAAACTGTAATTAATAGTAAAAGTAAATAAAGTAATTAAAGAAAAAAAATGCTCCTTCCAAGTATTAGAAAGCATCATCAGGAATAACAGAGAGACTGTTACTAATAAAAGCCAGCAGTAGGTCCCAAGTTTTGTGGAATACTGTCTAAGGGCGCACTCACACTGTCCTTCCGCACCACGCCCCGGGCTTTAGGGTACTTGTCCCCCCCCTCCCTCTCACCCCGCTGGCCAGCCCGTTTGTACTCACACTGCCTGGGCCTCGCGCAAATGCTTCTTGCCCTTCCATACGTCATCACGCCGTAACACGTCACATGCATTGATTGACGTCATCGCGTTGCTTCGCTTTGTTTATAAATCTTTCCATAGACCTCAATCCTATTGTAAATGTCAGATATCAGTCGTTTGACAAAATGTCTCATTTAAAGGTACCGAAAAAAGTGGCTATTAGGCAGGCTGTATTTGATTGACTGATTGATTGTTTAAATGACCACACAGCCAGGCTGGTTGAATTTGTTATCAGTACAGCTTGGTACAGGTTCCAACATCACATCAAATATTAAACATATAACAGAAATCAGTGACGTGCAGTGAGGGTCGGGGTTGGGGAGGCACTGACTAAGTCAGATTTACAAACATACAGTAGGATGCCAATAGGATAGGATGAGAGAATAGGAGAGAATAGGAGCGGATAGGATGCTGAAAACCATTTTAAAACACCAGTGCCACTGTATATTGCAGTATATCTTACCTTTACTTGTAAATTACTTCTTGCTTTGACTGAAAGTCCAGCTTTGAAAAATGTCTTAGTTTAGAAATCAAATCCTTCATTTACAGGGCGAGAAATGACAGTCGCCAAGCTCTACAGCGTTGCACAGCACACTTCTTGTGTTTACTTTTTGCACACAGGTTAGAGTTCATCGTGACCTGGCTGCTGTAACATCATATCATCGAGTATGCCTTAAAGAACTCGACTGTAAAACCATCGGGACCAGGAGATTTCCTGCTTTGCATCGACTTGATCGCTTCATGCATCTCCAACAGGGAGATGGGTCTATTGAGCTCCCTTGCGATATTCATATCAATCTGAGGATATGTTAAACAGTCTAATTAGGGGTTGCTGCAGTATTTGGGTTGCATTCAGATGTATAACGTGCGGTATAGAAATCAGAAAAAGACTTATTGATAATCACTGGATCAGACGTGTGGCCGGTAGTTGAATTTGAGAGATCATTCTAGAAGCACTGCACGGGCCTGCTGCGCCAAGAGTCTTCCTGTATTTAATAGGTTTTGACCCCGAGTCTTGTTTCCATCTACTTTGTAAATCCAGATGCTTCGCCAGCAAATTTCAATTTGCATTTCCGTTGGTTTCGGGAACTATCCACTGGAGCTCATTATCTATGCCAGAAAATCCAGAATCACCCATCAAATCATACTACCTGTCACATAACCGATGAAGACTGTGATGCGCTGTCATAGTCTTTATAGTAAACAACAAAGATGGCTGCAGATGATGAACAGCGGTTGTTTCTCTTAACGACTTGGACTCAGCTCTTTCTTTAAAAAAATGTACAGAGGGCGGCACTCAAATCTTTCGTTTGCAGAAAGATTTATTTGCTGTTTTGCCAACCGGATACAGCAAAAGTTTAATTTACCAGTTGGCCCAGCTGGTTGCTAATCGTACATACGTCACCTTGTGCATTGCTCTGACTGGTCGTAGACGGATGTAGTGCTATGAAATTGTGTGCAGTTATATTTTGAACTGCATGTGTTGGTGCGGCCCCTTGAGTTAGGAAGAGAGAGACTTAGACTTAGACTTCTCTTTATTGATCCCTTTGGTATGACAACCGCAAGGAAAAACACAATACATACACATACAAATACAGTATATGATAACCAATAAACTCTTAGCTAAATAAATACAGAAAGTATTGAAAAAACAATAAAAAGTTAACAATAAACTCTTAGTTAAATATATATGAAGTAGATGTAAGATTACAGGTAAAATAAAATTCACAGAAAATGAAATCAGATGAGTTAAATGTAGAGAAAATGTATAAGATAAGATATGTATGACTGTATATGACAGAAATGAGCGGTAAAATTACATTACTGCACTTAAGTTGTGGATAAAGTTATTGCACAAAGAAAAGACGATAAGTGTCCAGGTATGTATGAGTAGATTATTAATTACAGTGAATGGCTCCCACTACTTCCCTTCTGTCCTCTTTATTTCCTCCTCCCACCGAGTGAGGAGTTGTAGAGGATGATGGCCTGAGGGACAAAGGAGTTCTTGAGCCTGTTGGTCCTACACTTGGGCAGAAGCACCATCCCAATGAACAGGCTCCTCTGGGTGCTGATGACGGTGTGCAGGTGGTGGCTGACATTGTCCATAATGTCCAGCAGTTTGTCCAGTGTCCTCCTTTCTGCCACCGTCACCAGCGAGTCAAGTTTCATGCCAACCACAGAGCCGGCCCGCCTGATCAGTTTATCTGGAGGTGTCCTTCTTGGATATGCTGCCCCCCAAGCACACCACAGTGTAGAAGAGGACACTGGTGACCACAGACTGGTAAAACATCCACAGCAGTTTGCTGAAGATGATGAAGGACCGCAAACTCCCCAGGAAGTACAACCTGCTGGTGTGTGTTGTCCAGTCCAGTTTATTGTTCAGCCACAGCCCGAGGTATTTGTATTGTATTTGAGTCCACAGCCACCACCTCAGCTCCCTCCAGCAGGAATGGTCGCGGTCTTGGTCTGGACCTCCCAAAATCAATGACCAGTTCCTTCGTCTTGGAGGTGTTGAGCTGTAGGTGATTAGTGTGGCACCAGAGAGCAGAGTGCCCCACCAGACTCCGATACTCCTCCTCTCTGTCACCCATGATACATCCAACGATGGCTGGTCGATCGATTGTAGTTGTGAGTCTGGATTTTCAGGCTAGTTTCCATCCTTTTCGAACTCAAAAATGCTGAATACTGTAAATAAATGAAACATAAAAGCAACCAAAGAAAACAGGTGGGTAGAAATACCTACATAACAAAAAGAGTTGGAATACTGAGAATTTCACATTTGTTCCTGGCTGACTGCTTACTGAAAAATTGTGCAAAGGAGTTACACACAGGTGAATTAGAGATTCATAATTATGAAAGTAATTTCCATCAGTTGTGAATAGATGTTTTCCTTTTGTTAACAAGGTTAATCCAATAGAATTTTGTGTCGTTCTATGAGATCTGTGTTTTGGAAACGGTTGTGAAAAATGTGTGAAACCAATGAAAAGGTGTGAACACACTTGCACGTGAAGACTTCTGCTGTGCTTACAAAGTGATGATGAAGATCAAGTTAATCCCCCTAAATACTACATACTGGTCCTTTAAACCATCAACATTTCCTTGACGATACCTGGCTCCATTCACAGAGCGGGATGAGTTCTGACTCAGAGCATGTGAAAGAACACAACAGCACTTGGGTCTCTGTGGTTTAAGTCCTCCATCACAGCCAATAGGCCTTGATTGCAGTTACTGCTGTTGAGAATCATGTGACCTTTAAGGGATGGTTTTAAAGATGACTCATAGGCTAGCTCATTTTAGAGGGCTTTGTGCTTTAGATTGTCCTTGAAGTATACAATTATAAAACATGAAACGCAGTGACACAGACAGAGAAAAAGACACACTTGGCTGCTGTGCACAACGATAGTAGCAAAACAGACTTGAATATAGAAACAAGTTTTGAATATTTAGATGTGCTCGACATGATTTACACTTCTATGTGGTTCCTGACTGCTCAGTGGTTTTATTACATCTTTATGTAGACCTAACACCCATATGTAGAATTTGATGATTTGGCTGTTGGGTCTGTGTGGCCTTTACTGGGAGAAATTTAAGACAGATGTAAAAAGACCTACCCCCACTCCAAGTGCATCTAAGTAAAGGAGAAGTGAACAGCCACCATGCATTCTGAATAACTCAAATTAAATTAAAAGTTTATTCCCATGGAACAAGTTGTGTTGATGAGGAGCCACCACAAGCTACAGGTCTGTCTAACGCTATAAATATGGAGCTATTTTGTGTATCCCTGTAATGCTGGCTTGACTGGTGTCTGTAGATTAAATACTCTATCTAGCCATCAATTTATGTTGAGCATTGTAGCGGCTCCGTCATGAAGCACAATTTTATTAGCTGCGTAACGTAAGATCTCAGTTCAGATATGAAAATAACCGTCTGGTTCATATATAGTAGCACCTTTTCTGTTTATTTCACGATTAATTTACTATGAATACATTTTGTAAATTTGAAACATCACTTTCCGTGTCAGATTAAGGCTATATTGATTAAAGGAGAAATCATGCTAATTTTTCAGATTCATACTTGTATTTTGAGTTTCTACTGGAACATGCATACATGTTGTACATGTACTGTGCCTTTCTCTTAATGCCCCCTAACGAAAAAGCCCAGTCTCTTCTGTTTGATTAGCATTTCTGGTTCTTCTGAATAACTGTAATGGCACTTTCTACCTATATATAGTGCAGTTGTGATTGTACAGAAGTCTTTGTTTAAAGGCACAGTTTCTCAATACTGTGTGCATTTCTCTGTACATTGTTTTGATAATTTCACAGTATATAGCACCCTGACCTGCTTTATGATAAAATAAGATCAAAGAAATCTTACTTTTTACAATATGGGACCTTTAAAAAATGGTGAACATATTCTGATTACAGCTTGTCAAACATGACCATTTGCCACTGTTATTTGCTTTATATGGATGTGAATTGAATGTTTTTGGATTTGGGAAGGTCACAGAAAAATTCATATATATTACAGTTCTTGTTTCAGGCCTGTTTTATAAGCAAATACATCGAATCGATCATTTAATGTATAGGCATGTATTTATACAGTCTTTACTGTACCTATTGTGAAGAGTGGACACAAGTCTTTCTTGATCATGATTATTTAATTTAAATAAATCATTTACCAGCCAAATTAACTGGCTGACACTGACCACATTGTTTTCACTGAATGTATTTGTAACCACCTCTGTAGAAACATCAAAAGATTCAAGGTTACAGTCCAAAACCAAGTGTAACTTTGTACTGAAGATTGGATTGTATAAATTTGGACTGACTTATAATAATGTGCCAATTAATGTATACAGGAAACTTGATGCCTTGGATCTACGGACTTCTAAGAAACTAAGAAAGAAGGGCAGAGGGATTTAACTTTAGATTATTGTTGTTATATATCGAGATACATTCTACACATATATGGGCTTTCAGTTAGTCACTGGGCTTACATTAAAACACAACCGTCTTTGTCACTCTTACTGGTGCAGCAAACAGTATGTGAGTGATGGCTGCTGGATACTGACGGAAAACAAAACACCACATTGAACCACAGTTAGTTCCACTGCTGTGTGTCTGACCTTTTATAGCGAATTGAGACACGTTAGTGTCACCTGGAGAAAACCCTGCTGATTAACGCGGCTAATCTCTTGTCCCTGACGTCATTACAAATTAACGTTACCTGGCCACTGGTATTTGTGGTTGACTACTGAGTCAGACATCAGGAACAACCAGATTCAAACTGACAGCATGTGGGAGAGAGGTTACCTTTCATATATGTGAGAGTATTTTTTACATGAAACTAAAATCTGGGGCAAATTAAAGATCATTCTCCTCAAACTCAGCGACAAAATCTATCTGAAGTGTGCAAGGTAATTGCGTCCGTTTTATTTTTCTTCCTTTGCTCTGTCCGATAAAAACATTCCATAGTTAATTTGTAATTTGAAAGCTCAAACCATGATGACTGGCAAACAAAGTAGAATTTTTTTTTTATTATATAAAAAAGAAGAACGTATAAGAAGGTAATCAGGGCTTTAAATACTGCACTCCTTGTCATGTCTCCTGTGACTCCTGTAATGTCAGAACACAGTTAGATGGTTGCAGACTGGCAGGGTGATGCCAGCCAATAGTGCAGGAAAATATTCCCTGGACTGAACGCTAGAATGATGTCACTATAATGATTGCTCTGTCAGGGTCTCCAGAACCTCCCATGAAACACATGAGTTTGAAACTTTGACCATGCGGCTTAAAGACTACTAACAACAATTATCAACTCCATCTAAGCTGTGGAAAGCTGAAGCCTATTTCTTTTGGAGGGGAAAAAAAGTATAGACTCCGTCTTTGAAGTGATTTTTTTTTCACATTTTTGTTTCACAGAAGCTGTGAATTTCCAAGTTCCTTGCCATCTGTGTAAATGTGATACCTCTCCTCAGTACAATGAACTGGAAATGGAAGCTGTGTTTTATATAATCCCCAAATCCATCCAACTCTCACATCCTATCATGCAAATTCGGTGCAGTTTGAAGAGAATCCGGTCTCTCAACCATATGCCTGAGCCGTGTAAAAGATACAACAATTTATTATGCATGCATTGCACCAGGCTTATGGTAATAAGGTATTAAATTAGTGCTGGACATTATTGCTCTACTATATCACTTCTGCGCAAAAGATTTTCATATAAGTCACATGAAACAGAAAAGGGAATGAGATTTTGGAATTGATTTGATTGATTCTGATTAGTGGTGGAAATTAAGTAAGTATAATGTGAGGTACTTGTACTATAGTGGAGTATTTCCATTTTATGGGATAAATATTATAATTTTTACTTGACTACATGTATTTAACAGGTTTAGTTACTATGTAGATTAACAATGTATTGCAAGTTATAAATGTATCATGTATAAATCTTTAAAAAAAAGAATACATATTTGCGTGTCAAAAATTATTTTCTTCTTTCTTTCTCAGTAGTCATATCACGACCTCTCAAATTTATCTGGTGACCTTTTGGAGGGGTCGGACCCCAAGGTTGGGCACCCCTAGACAGGCTGACTGTATACTGTTAAGTAATTAAAACTGGCTCAGCCTCGAGCATCTAACAGCTAAGCAGATTCATCAGTATTAATAATATAATCAGTCACAGGAGCTATTTTGTTATGTAAGGAGTGCTCTGACAGAATGTATTTAAAGTATAGAAAGTAGATCATTTTTAATTTATATATATATATATATGTATATATATTTATATATATGTATATACATATATATACATATACATATATATAAATAAAAAATGATAAAAAATTACTTTTACAACCACACACACACACACACACACACACACACACACACACACACACACACAAATCTATATATATATATATATATATATATATATATATATATATTTATATTTATATATATATATATGTGTGGAAGTAATGTTTTATTTGTTTTATTCAATGAGGGGATATTGATTCGTCTTCATGTGGGACAATAGGGCGGCACTCTAGCACCCTCTATTGAGTAGTCGATACTGCATTTTGCTGATAATAATCCTGTACTTTTACTTTTGAATTCATACATTTTACTTGTAATGAAGTGTTTTTATATTGGGTTATCAGTACTTTTACTTGTCAATATATTCCACACATTAAATAATTCAAGAAAAAGTAAATGCATGCTTTATGACAACTTCTACATTGCTGCCTGAAAATTGTGTCCACAGTCAGCTCATGAGATGTCATTATGCAGAGTTCACTGAACTTGAGAAAACAAGTTCAATCAACTCTTTACTCCCATTGACAAATGTTTTGCCAGATTCCCTTTTCATTTACACTCTCAATTCAAGTCTGAAAGCCGTGGCTGCTCCACTTTGAGTCCATTTTGCACCTGAGCTGATAAAGAAGCATGTGAGGCTGCTCTTGTTAACATCGTAATGTGAGGACGGAATGCTAACCTTCCTTATGATTAGCTCCAGAGAAAATTGAAAAAAACTGATCCAGCAGTGAGCACCAGGATGTGTCTTTTTTATTGTTCCTTGTAGCATCAGAGGAAACAGACATGATTCAAAGATCCCCTCCAGACATGTTTTAAGACATTAATACTTTTTGAATGTTAGTTTGTATCTGTCTGATATTGTCTGATATTTTTTTCCACAAAAAACTTTCTCTTAACTTCAGATACTCCTTCTCACACATCGAAGAATCAAGAATCTATGAAAATGCAAATCTAATCTAAGATGATCAAGTTTCTTTAGTAATGAGAAACACTGAGCAGTAGCCATGGGCTTGAACTTTGCCATGACACCAAAAGAGGTACCCATTGTGGAGTTGATTACAGCGACAGAATCTGCTATGAAGAAAAACAACCTTACTGGAACTGAGGCTTAACAGCTAAGGTTAAAAGCGTCAGCAGCGTTGTCCCAAACTAAGGTCCCCCCGTCCAACCTCACCATTGAGGAGAGAAAAGCGGTAACAGCACTGAGCAAAGACCACAACATCACAATCCTACCAGCAGACAAGGGTAGATGCACAGTTGTTCTCAATACAACTGATTACCAGGCGAAGATCTCTGCACTACTCAGTGACTCTCACACTTGCCAAACTCTGAACCGAGACCCTACCAGTGGTTACAAAAAGAAGGTTATAGAGTGTCTACAGCAACTACAAAAAGAATGGGTCATTGACAAATCACAATATTACAGGCTCTATCCCCAGGACTCAACCCCCTGCTTATATGGACTCCCAAAAATCTATAAAGAAGGGGCCCCGCTCAGGCCCATTGTCAGCAGCATAAACTCGGTCACTTACAACATTGCCAAGCACATAGGCAATATCTTGGCACCACTGGTGGGCAACACCCCACGCCACATCCAAAACTCCATAACTTTGAGGACAAAGTCAGAGACTTGAAAATGGTTCCAGATGAAACCATGGTATCCTACAACGTGACTTCCTTCACCTGTTCACCTGTATTCCAACCATGGAGGCTTTGGCCACAGTAAGAGAGTGGCTCAAACAGGACAACTCCTTACACAACCAAACAAATCTCAAACTAGACCACATTTGCCAACTTCTGGATTTGTGCCTGAACACCACATATTTCCAGTTTAATGGCACTTTTTACAGACAGAAACGCGACTGTGCCATGGGTTCACCAGTATCTCCTAATGTGGCAAATCTATACATGGAGGAGGTAGAGGACAAGGCTTTGAACACCTTCAAAGGAATAACACCAAGCTATTGGTTCAGATATGTGGACAACACATTTGGGTTAAAATCAAATCCAAAGAGGTGCAAACTTTTACCAAACATATAAACTCAGTGAACAGAAAAAGAAGTTCACCAGAGAAGAAGTCAAGGACAACAGTTGCCTTTCTTAGACTGTGACGTGCATATGGAGAATGACAGGAGCCTCCACATTGGGGTATACAGAAAACCCACTCACACAGATTAATATCAACTGTTTGACTCTCACCACCCTCTGGAACACAAGCTTGGAGTTATCAGAACACTTCAACACAGAGCTGATAACGTACCCACCAGCTCACAGGCCCAAGGGGAAGAACGGAAGCACCTGAGAGGCGCCCTCACAACTTGTGGTTACCCCAGCTGGACCTTTGTGAAGACAGCAGCTGCTTCCAGAAAGAAAACCAAAGTGGTTGAAAAAGAAAAAGAAAACAAGAGAAACAACATAGTCATTCGGTATGTGGCTGGGGTATCAGAGAAACTCAGGAGGATCTTCAACAAACACTGCATCCCTGTGTTTTTCAAACCCAGTAACACACTCAGACAGATACTAGTACATCCCAAGGACAGAACACCACACACCCACAAAAGCAATTTGGTTTATGCTGTCCAATGCAACAAGGAATGCAAAGATCTCTACATTGGGGAAACAAAACAACCACTGCATAAACGCATGGCCCAATACAGGAGAGCTAACTCCTCAGGCCTGGACTCTGCTGTCCACTAACATCTCAAGGAGAAAGCCCACTCCTTTGATGACAAAAATGTCCAAATCCTGAACAGGGAGGACAGATGGTTTGAAAGAGGAGTAAAGGAAGCCATCTATGCAAAAGTAGAGAAACCATCGCTAAACAGAGGAGGAGGTCTGAGACACCACTTATCTCCAATTTATAATGCTGCCCTTTCATCCCTTCCCGGGAGATTCAACAATCTAACCTCAAAGAACAACTGTTTACAAATGGCCTCCTGTGACTCCAACGACTGTCGTTAAGACTCAATAGAGCACTAAGTCCAAACCAACTTCCCACCAACGACTGTCACTCTAACGACGTTCGTTGGCACTTGGAGCACAAAGGGTTCCAGTGACATCATCGGCCTTGTGAGAGGTTGAATACCTGGATATCCACACCAGTTAGTTGGACCAGTCCCAGCCTGGTCAGATGCGTACATGATGAAGCCTCTTGGATGAGAGGTGAAACATCTTCCTAGATAAATAACCAAGTCCAGTTTCTCTTGACTGAAATTGCTTTTGTTTTAACGATGACCTGGACAAATGAGAACATTCACAGGTTACCTGAGCAGTACATTCATTCTCCCAATGTTAATGAAAGTGAAAAATAATTTGTGTACCTGTCTGTGAATCCAGCTCAACATTTAATGGGTTCTTCCTTGGCCCTTGCTACACCCTTCCACTAAATTGAATGACAAACGGGTCAGTAGTTTTTCCGTAATCCTACTGAGAGACAAATAATCAAAGGAAACAAGCGAACCGAGACAAAAACATCACATTGGCAGACATAATTAAGAGTTGTAAAGTCTTTTAGTGTATATGTAGGCCTACAACCCCCCCCCCCCCCCCCCCCAAACTAGTCACAAAGGGACCAACTCATCAGGACCCAAAACTTATGTGACACAGTAGAAAAGTGACAAAACCACACACACATTCTGCTGATCAAGTTATTATGGTTGTAAGGCAGAAAACATTGGTATTACTGAAGAAGTTGCATTGCTAGATTGTGTTATGATGTGAAAAGACATTGAAGTGTGATTTCTTTAAGTTTCATATTTCACCTAAGGTTTTCATTACATGTTTGGGTGTTTCCCCTGAAACAAAGCAAAGACACACACAGGCACACACACACACACACACACACACACACACACACACACACACACACACACACACACACACACACACACACACACACACAGAAAAAAAGGGGGAGGAAGGGAGAGAGAGAGAGACTTTGTTAAACAACTTGGAAAATAAAATAAATGTCTGCAGTCATTTTTTGATACACTTAATCTGAAACCATGTTATATGGTGCCGTGATCACCACACACCAACCAAAAGTGTGCATGCATGCAGATTAGAGTTAGATCAAAGCTTAGTTCAGTGTGAAGCCTCTCCCTGTGTTATTTTATTGTATGAATGTTCAAACTGTGAGAAAACACCCGCACACTCACTTCCCATACTGTACCTGCTTGTTTTTTTTCGCTATCATGAACAACTGCCCTGCGGCTGTCATTTCCAATGCTACAGACAGAGTCTGTATCAACAAGTGTAATGCAACGTTGTTATTACAGATGCCATACTGTACCATTATAAATGCTGCCACAGCTAAATCACCATTAGCTGCTGCTGCTGGTGCTGCTGCTATTGTTGTTGATTTTGTTATTGCAAATTTGTAATGCATCGCCTTCAGGCCATAAATCTTGTATGGGATTACTGTGTATAAGTCGTTTGTATGGTCTTGACTCATCAATCAGAGCTGGAATGTTTGTGTTACAACTGCCACTTTGTATGATGGATGAAGATGGGTGTTTTCTAACAGTATAGTCACTGTGGTAGGGGATGGAGGCTGAGTATGTGTGTGTGTGTGTGTATGTGAGATGGAGCACAATGCAAGCAGTGACACTCATTATTCCATCTGCGGCTGAGAGTGATTGAACACGCCACATATTAACTGTCTTTTCCTCCTAATCCCATTGTGTTCTGCAAGATTAAATTTGAACACTAATAAACGTTTTTTTTTAGGGTTTTTTTTACGACTAATTAATGTTTCGCACCTTGCCAAGAATCATTTTCTTCCACTGCTAATTCTAATTGGTCCAATTAATCATGCAAAGGGTAATTAGCATAGTTTGATGTGCAGTAAAGCCACTCCGGAGCCCATGGGGGGATTTGGAGAGCTTTTGTTTCTCGATACAAACAGAAAATTAGTCAAGGGTGGTAGGCGCTTGATGCTGAAGCACAGTGCAACACAATACTAATGAGCGTGTTCTATTGTGAGGGTCTTTATTGGACTGACAGCCATATTCATACCACAGGCAGATGTACATTGCAAATGAATGAAGATGACTGGCTTTGGTTTCCTGAGAGATCTGCGCAATGTCCCGGAGATTTACAGTTAGAAAGGCCATTCTCTAACACTTAGACACACACTGAGGCAGGAGCTTATTCCCTGGTATACATAGATTTTCAAAGGTCTCCTGCTGTAGTCTATAATAGACATATATTGATCTGGATTTTCCTCTGAGCACGCAGGTCTCCCTTCTTTTCAAATCAATAGTGAAAACTTTTCAAGAATTTTAGGGAGAAATTTTCAGATGGATGATAGTAGCATAGCAAAAAATAGCACAAAGATCTTTTTTTTTTTTTTTTAAAAAGGGATCAAGTCTTGTAATACAGTGTTTAAATATATATTAAACTGTTCATGTTTCATGGGTATATACAAACTGACAGTATGAGACACAGAAGGAAGGTCTGATTCAGGGTCCATATGAATCTGGTTCAGTACTTCTGAGCAGGACAGCTCAACAATGCTGATGTGGGGATTAAAAAAGCTGAATATGTCATTGATCTGCAATTTACTACACACTCACGGCTTCTCTTCTTCTCCTCAACAAATGTTTGTCTTGTGTTCCTCTTGCTTTCTGTGGGTCTATGTATGCCTAAATCATAAAGCTATTTTGTAACTGTTAGGCAGAAATTTGTTCAATTGAAATTGATAGAGACAGTGATGTCGTATTCAAAAATTATGAAGTAAAAAAGGGTAAACGACAAAAGGATATATGGGAAGCATATAGTAGAGGGTTGTGTGTTAAAAACACCAAACTAAGACAATTGAAAAGAGATCCTGGAAAAATAAAAATGGTTAAAGGTGCAATCTGTAATCCAAATGTAAACAAACCGGTGGCCCCACCACCAAAACTCATGTTTGGAAACAGCTGTCACTGTCAAATTGATTGACAAGTCTACTATAGTAACACTAAAATTAGACACATCTCAAAGTTATTGATGCTGTTAAAGGTGTATATAAATATAAATATAAATACTGCACAACAGAAAAATCTACTGATATTTTCAATTTTGGTCAGTTGAAATCACAGAAACCACAAGCTCCTTAATTGTATTTGTGTATTTGTACAGTACTTTACATTTATTTGGTCAAAACAATTAAGGTTGAATTTCATTTTCTCCAGTGCTGAGTAGAGTCTGGCAAAGTAAGACTAGGGCTGAATAGACTTGCTTTAGCTCAAATATCCTAAACGACAAACAATACGGTTTGCCTCTCGCACATATTGTGGAATGAATAAGGGAGGGATCAGAAACTAAATTCTAATAAATTAATAGTTATCCTAACTCATGGTTTAAACATGGTTTAAACAATGCTGAGTTACTTGAGAACAAACCGTTGGATACTATGCTAATGGACCAGTGTCTAAAGTTTACTTCCTGAATAGCTCTGAATCTGCATTCTGAGCAATTTCTCAACAAATCCCGTCTAATTAATTTGCATAATTACCCCTCCATTACCTAAGCATTACTTTGTTGTGTCTGTGTGAGCTTTTGCTCTTTATAAATGTCCTTGACAGAGACAACTAAATGCAGAACTTTGAATTACCATTTTCAGAGCACATTCACATTAATATTCACATCCATGTGTCATATAAACAGCAGACAAAGCTCTCTGTAGTCTCTTATATCAGGGACAGAAACATTAGGGAATGCTTGGTGATGTTATAGGTTTTTTCCCATGTGACAGTTGTGAAAAAACTATTCAATAGATCAGTCAGTTAAAACAATATCAAATGTGGGTATCCAAACTTGTACTTTACCCAGTTGTGGTTTACAATAAACCTTAGAGCTATTAGAATGCTGTTATTGAGAAACAAATCACTTTCGGGTACTTTTCGGGTACAGTTTGTGATCTTACATTTATATTTACAGTAAGAAACTATTTTTAGACTACAACTCATAAAAGTATTTGTTGGTAGGTGGCCTCAGATGTGCCACATGTACATATGCCTTTGTTAGTCACAGGACATCTGTGTCAATAAACCTGAATTAGGGCTGGGTGAACTATCTATAGGTAATTTATCTATTATTATATTATTATTTTCTGGTAATTCATTAAAATGGGATAGCCACATGGTAAAACCTACTTGTGTATACTTCTGTGTGAATTAAATACTATAGACAAATGAAATGAAATGAAAAGTGAGTGTTTCTCATTTTATTAAGAACTTTAGTGCAAAATTAAAATAACATGCAAGGGTCAGAATGTAAACTGTAGTCCAAATCACATAAATATTGCTGTTACGCAATTCGGTCTCAGGTTTTTTAACATTACCATAGAAATTATATTGAAAAATATATACAATAGACATTCTTATATCGTTTTGACGATACATATCGACATATCACCAGCTCTAACTTGAATGTATATTCGTTGATTCACAACATACATGGACAAATAACATTTTTTTATGTATTACCTACAGAAAGTATAGCTATATTGATGTCTTATGTATATTAATATTATATATATATGTATTAACATGTTTAGATAGCCTTAAATACATGGATGGATAATAATTAAGATGAACGGCCTATTTAATTTATAGACACTGATGATGAAATAAATCATTTGTCTTACTTTCTCACTTAAACGGCTTTGCACAATATCATCATCTATGGATACAGTTAATACATGAAAAACCAAGTTTCAATCTAATAAAACTCATTTAAGATCAGATTAACTAAAATTCAGCACTTTTTTTGCACAATCTACGATTAAGCCCCCACAATATTTCTTATCTGCTCTCTTATCTTCTGCACCACAAAAATCTATGCACATTTAGAGTGTCAGCGAAAAATACTTGGCCCTATAATATCGTTCTACAAGCTGGGGTTGATTATGATAGTGAAATTGGCAGCGGAGCGTGGAATATCCCCCTGGTGATTTTCTAACTCGAACTCATTTCACGGGCCATCTCTGGGTCCCGATCTCTGGGACTGGGTTCACTTTGCTCTGGCCCTTGTGCTACTGATGTCTTGATTGCTGTTTCATAGACTTTCACGTGTCACTGCAGCAGCACCGAAGAGACCTGTGAGGAGGAAATGATGCAACCACAAAGACATGTAAGGGCGGCTTGAAAATACTGTGGTTCCCTTACCTCAAAGGAAGGAAGCGACAAGGAGAGAGAGAGAGAGAGAGAGAAAGATAGAGAAATAGAGAGAGAGAGAGAGAGAGTTTTGTAGGTGGTCAGGGTATAAAGGTCAGCTGTGACAGTTTGAAGCATGAATGTCAAACTAATGTCAAAGATATTTTTTGCACATAAATGTGGTTTTGTTTCTCATGCATGTGTCCAACCATAACCATTCCACTGTGCATGATACACTACAGTGTTAAAAAATGATAAAGACATTAATCAGGTTAACGGCAGGTGAAACAAAACCAGGCTGCTATGTAATCTAAATTTTATCCTAAACGGTGACAATCTAATTGCCGATGCCAAAATGTTGGATTCTAAGTAGATTAGATCAGTAGGTAAAAAATAGTAAATGGAGGTTTATCTGTAAGTCAAGGCCATTAGCAGCCCTAGTCTGAGTCGCCTTGGGCTCTGTAATTAACTCCGTTCAAGCACAGCTAAACATTTTTGACATTTTTCCTAGTCCAGAATTAACTGTCACAGCAGAGGGAGAAAGTAACCATCTTGTCACATTGAGTTTATCTGATGATTGTGAAATGCTGTCCTCTTCTGTTACTCTCTCTCTCTCTCTCTCTCTCTCTCTCTCTCTCTCTCTCTCTCTCTCTCTCTCTCTCTCTCTCTCTCTCTCTCTCTCTCTCTCTCTCTCTCTCTCTCTCACACACACACACACACACACACACACACACACACACACACACACACACACACACACACACACACACACACACACACACACACACACATACACACACGTACACGTACACATACATATACTCTCCCAACCTGGATCTCTTTTCAGTAATGTTTCATGATGAGCGAGATTATGGAAAGTGTGACTAGACGTAATGTTTAGAAGGTTTTGAGTGGCGTTGTCATCAGGTTACATTACACTGCTAATTGTTAGACGAAATGCATTCCTCTTTCTTGTATGTATGGAGCAGAGGTCTGGAGCTCATTGAGATGAGGTCACATGATAAAAATAAAAATATCTTAGACAAGTCCAAGTAGAAGAAAAATAACTATAAAGCACAACTCGTGATAAGATAAGATATTCCTTTATTAGTCCCACAAAGGGGACATTTCCTTTTTAACAGCAGCAAAGTGGATAGCAAACATAGAAGAAGCATCAATAAGAAACAATACATTTTAGAAAAATATAGAAAAATATGAACAATATAAACACAGGGGAATATAAAATAGAGGAGCAACAGAAACTGTATGTACAGTATTTTTAAAAATGTTTTAAATTTACACCACCAAGGCACAGAGGAAAATATTAGTATTGCACATTGAGATTTACCTGAGCTAAGTTTTTCACGGTGTTCTATCACAGTTAAATAAAATATGCTGTATGGTTAAAATAATGCTTGTACTGACACACACACACACACACACACACACACACACACACACACTCTCTCTCTCTCTCTCTCTCTCTCTCGCTGCACAGAGGCTGTGTGGAACAGCAGATTCACCGGATTGGTTTAACCTAGAAACAGAAAAATGAGTTGGCTGATGTGAATAGAAAGGCCCACGGTACCGTAAACATGTAGCACACAGCACGACAACTCCCAAGCCATGCAGGAACTGCCTGGTTTCCAGTAAAGAATTATTTCTCAGTCACCGCAAATGCAGTTAGTGTTTGATGTACAATCAGTAACAAGGAGTTAGGTGTCATGGTGGTTTGGCGGGGTTGTCCACACACTTATGAAGATCAGTAAAATATTGATTGTTTATAAAGTTGCATGATAAGATCAATACACGGTAATTTGCACTTCAAACAGTAACACGAAAATGAATAAATTATTAACATAATTTTACATGTGTAAATAAATATTTTTATATCTGGAAATATGGTAAATATCAACACATAGAGATTTATTTTCTATATACTTGTACTTCACTTATATTGTTGGAATAAAACTTATTTTATTATTTTTTAGATCTTTAAAATTGATCTTACATTATATGGATCAACACAAAAAGCAAAAGAAAATGAATTATTTCAGTTCTGTTATGAAATCTTCCTCCTGGTGCAATAGGCACTACAGAAACAATCTGGAGTCACCAAAGGTTGATAGTGAAATGAGCGTAGCTGGCAAGCCATAAAGTAACAAACAGCACAGTTGCATAAGAGGGTTTCCAGACTACTGAAGAGCTTTTTAATAATGGTAGAGTTGACCTTATACATCGCCCACACAAATTACTCATTTGGCACATAATAGACCATTTCTGCTAAGTTTCATTTATTGAGAAGACAAAGTTTTCAATCATTTTATCACCCTGGATGGTCGCAATGAGTCGTTAGGAGGCTATGAAATACACACCGCAAGATAATGTCTGACATGCCTAAACGAAATACTACCAAAGAAAAGTCTCAAGTCAATATGGTGCATATTCTCCCTGATGAGCACACATTAAACCAATTGCTGCCCGTTAGCATTTCAGTCGTCCACAGACCATTACCGGGCTCTGTAATTATAGCACATATTCCATATATTACTTTGAATGAAAGAAGTCCAATTACAATCCTTTTACTCTGTCTCTCAGCATGCCGGCTGATGTCTCAATAAAAGTCTGTGATTAAATTACTCAGGGGAAAGCACTCACATTTTATATGACAACCCCTGACGCATAGTTCAGTCACAAATTCCCCAACCAGCAGCAAATCTTCTGAGAGGCTCTGACTGAGGACAGGTGGGTCCAGATGACTGAGGGAGACAGAGAGACAAGTCCTTCCAGCTTTACGCCTTACGCTATTACTCTCTGTCCCTGCTTATTGATATAGAGCCATACATAGTGTATCTTTTGACAGGTACATTAGGAGGAATGTCCCTTCATTTCTGACCTCCCTCCTCCAACATTCTGTTCTCTCTCAATGTAGCTGTCAAAATGTTGAGACACACAAGGCTTATTATCTTGCAGAAGTGCTGTATTTATAAATGAAGCGTGAGTATATGAAAGCAGGGGCTCTCCAGGCAAAATCATAACCAAACAGGTTATTCAAAACTTTTTGTCATTGTCTGTATGAGGCAGTTTTTGCACATGCAGTGATAGCCGACGCCAATTGCCCCTCTTTCAGATAAAAAAGTCAAAGGCTTAGAATGAATATACAGTAACTACCTACTCCCACGTGTTCCACTGAGGCTGAAAATTCCCTCATCTGAGACGAGTGTCTGCTGCAGGCTGTAGGTGTTGCTGCACTGATGAACACTGGACATACAGTAGGCACTATGAGAGAAACCTTGTTCAAGGCACGCAAACAGCAAAGTAAGAACTTTACATTACACTCAAATGCTAGTTTATTTAAGAATTTTACTCCCCCTCTGTCGATGTACAGGAGTCAATTTAGACAAGCAGTGTGAAAAGAGGGGCTCCAGAAATTTCCCTCATATTTCACAGCAGAGAAATTCAGAAGTTGTTCAGGTCACGCTGGAATGTGAAATGTGAGTTCTGGGAAGACATGGGCCAGACAGACACAGAGGCCCTTCTGACAAGGAAGGAAACTTTAACCTGTCAATCACGTCACTCCTCTGTCAATAGATGTTTAATCCTCTGCTGAAAGCCAGTAGGGGCCGGCTCTAGAGGCAGACAGGAGGTTAAAGGTGAAGTGAATGACAGCATGCATCGTCGGAGCATAGTTGACTGAAAGGTAAGGATCTCATTATTTTTTTGTGAGACCACGACATCTGAGTTTTTAATATCAAGGCTGTTTTGTAGCTCCGCTTGTGACAGTGATACTGATGAAAGTGATACTGAGGAAATGCAAAATGCCTGTTATCAACTTTTGCAGATGACATAAAATGCCTCCCTGAGAGCAGATCCTTCATGCCATACTAGCCATCCAAAAAATAAGCATGTTTAAGTGTATTGCTTTATACTGACTACACGTTTTAAAAAAGACAGTTGAATCAATTGTGGTTATGTGTGGGTATAAACAAATCAAAATGAAATGAGCACAGGGAAGACAATACACTCATCTTGAACAGAAATACATTTGAGCTTATATAAGCCTCATCATCTCCATGACAACGGCTTTAGTGGTAACATGGAGTTGTATTTGTGTATAACCACAGCAACGTCTTCCAATTGAATTAAGCTGCACCTGTGCACATTATGGACAGAAATAATGGACTGAAAGCTGTTACAGCGAGCCTGTTGCTGGCTAGATGTGAGCATGAGACTTTGTGTTGATTTACACAACAACTGAGAGTATGTTTTGTATTACAGATGGCAGAAACAGTTCATTATTAATACAAGATCAATTAGCTGATAAACAAAAGTGATGGCCACATAAAAAATATTTATTTTTTATTGTATCATTTTACAGTATGACCAAAATATCTTATTTTTATCATTTAAAATAAACATCTGATCATCAATCAGTATGCATTTGTCTTGTTTAGAATTATTATTCTGATGGTAACATATGAATTTGTATTCGTCCTAATGCAGCATTACAGACAAACCAAATAAATATATTCTTAAACTTGCATGAGGAACTGCAGTAGCACAAAAGGGATATGTAATGCAAATGGTCGACATTCAAATAAATTGCTTCATTGTGAACTCTTTCCCATTTTGTTTACCCCTGGGATATAAACTATACTCCTGATTTGTGGAAAGGGCATCAGAGCTCAGCTGCATACGAAAAACATTAGATCAGAACCAATAATAAGATGTATAAGATGTGGTAAAGACAGGCTTCTTTCTGGTACACTGGCTGATATGTTGAATAATTGGAGAATGTTATGCCAGCTCTGTCAATACATTTTCTCGGAGGATAACCGCCCTGTGCCATTGAATATTTATGATTAATACAGCTATTTATAATAAATATTTGATGCTGCTTTATTCACCGAGCTGGTTATATATTGTAGAATGAGGCTTCAAGAGGTGTTCAAGAGATTGAGAGGTGTTCTATTAATTCAGACTTTGTTTTTAGTCATATTTAAAATACTTGTTCCATTATTCTTTTTTCCAGTGAAATGTTAGAAATTCATTTAAAATCATGTTAATTCATCTTTTATCAACACAACAAAGTTTCCTAATAAAATGTGTCGGCACCAGTTGGTGAGCTGTTAGCATGGTGGATAACCAAACTAGCAGAGGTGGCGTGCTGTGCTTGTGGATAAAATAAACAGTGGATGAAAGACTGCAGACAGATCAGATTGAAATACTGCTTTTCGTGTTGTTTATGCTTGTTTAACAGGTTTATTGATAAAGTATCAGCTTTTAATTGCACTTACAGTAGCGTGCGTCATTTGAGCAGCTCAGCCCTGACACACAGAGCAAAGGAGATACTGTAGCATGATAATAAATGACACAAAAAACGTTAAAAAGAACAGATAAAAGAAGCGGTGATCCGGTCGATACTACGGTCTTTAATAATTTAAACCTGGGGCCTGTTTAATACCAGGTCAATCAATTCATACGTGTGTGCGAGAAGGCCGCCTGTCTAGCGTGCTCTGATGTGAAGGGGTCAACCAATTCACACTGCCAACATCCCTCAGAGGTGACTAATCCAAGACCAGCAGAATATTCCGTCCACAGTCAAAAAACAGAACAGCTGTAATGCCTATTGATTTTGAAAGACCAACGTCCATGGTCACTCACTCCGACCACCTGGTGTATGACTCACTCACTCATAGTTATTTTAACGGTAAATTAACATTTAGATCGCCTCAGACAGCTAGTATAATAGCGAGCTTAGTTGGAAGAAAAGTGAAAACTACATTAACCAATCAGAAACAAACAGATATCCTAAAAAGAGTAGCCACATATAAAGATAAATGGATGCCTGTAAATGGATAAAATGGTGGCTAACAACGTCAGTTAAACTACCTTGGAACTGTGCCAGTAGTGGTTGCTACTATAGCAACAGAATGTTCAACAGCCTACATGTAACAGGAAATGTGGCTTTTTGTAAATGTTGCCATATATTTAATGATATGCTTAATTGAATTGATTTAGGTTTCAGAGCAAAACAACCTTTTTCTTTACTGTGCATATTAAACTTAATGTGCCCATATATGATACAGGCTGTATTGTAGCAACAATAAGTATTTTTAAGCAATATACAGAGAGTGATGTTATCCTATATATTATTACAGCTGTTCATTGATTGTGGATGCTGAATGCTAATATTAAGCTTATATTTAGATACTTTTAAAAGTATTTCAAAGCCCATGCTGTCTTTATAGCAGTGTACTGTAAGCATAAGCTTAATTTTTCAATTTGTCTAACAACAGCTCAGCTGATGTAGTACGTTATATGAGCAGACCTGGAGGTCTGTACTGATGTATCCAGGCTTCTTTTCTTCTCCTCATCCTCTTCTGATGACTATTCATTATTTAACTCAAATGAGGTAAGATACATAGGCCAATGCCCGTTAATGTAATTAACGGCTAGAATTCTTGCAAGGCGGAGATCAAGTCAGGATGTATTCATTACTTTCATAGGGAGCATTAACACACCACGGTAAACAGAACAGGTTGTTTACATTTTCTAGCAACACGAGAAAACACCATGCTGTAACTCTGTTATTCACTTGATTGCATCTGTTTTCAATATCACTCCCCTTCCCAAAAGTAAGAGCGAGAATATACACAATGACAGACATGAATTAATGATAATGATGCAGATGTTTGAAATAATGGAGGTGTGCTGGTAAATGCTGTGATAATAAAGATAAAGGAAACATTTATGATTGAGGAGGGGGTTACTGAGGCAGCAAGAATTTAAGATCAAAGAGGAGGACTAAATGCTTTGTCTTTTAACACAAGTAGAAATTTTAATTCATGGTCTCAGAGGGGGAGAATGGGATGCATGGAAGTGTGCTTCTGATTCGGTAATAGAACCAAGCGAGATAAAAGCAAAAGCCTGTAATGCACTGTGACACAAGGCTCACATCAAGAGAAAAGAAAAGAAATGGTGGAAATGTTCATCTGATAAAAAAGCCATGTTTTCTGTCAAATATTAATGACTGCATGAAAGGCTTTACTCATAACAGCAGCTATTCTGAATTTATAAGAGGTTACAGTTACACAGAATAGTGATAAATAACTTCTTGCAGCTCTCACAACCAAGCCCCTTTCTCTTTTAATAGATGAGTACACAACAGAGGCAGCCACATCTGTGTGTGTGTGTGTGTGTGTGTTTGTGTGTGTGTGTGTGTGTGTGTGTGTGTGTGTGTGTGCGTGTGTGTGTGTTTGTGTGTGTGTGTGTGTGTGTGTGTGTGTGTGTGCATGTCTTTCTCTCTCTCTCTGATTGTGCAGCTCTGACTGATTTTTCACTTTTCCCTTTAACTTCCTGTGAGTCACCAGCGGTGGAGGAAATACTTTACAGCTGTACCTTTATTTTTTTTTATGTGAAAACACGGCTTAATGCACACAGAGAACAAAAGCAGGAATCTGCTGCAATGTTTTGCTTCACTTGTAAATTCCTGTGCACCTACTTAATTTGCTTTGCTACTCAATGGTAAAGTGCAGTTATAGAGCTGTTACATAACCTTTGCTTATTTAAGTATGTCATGAGCCTAGAGTGGCTTATATAACTTTACAAGATGGTATAAATCTGCAGATCCTCTCCTCTTTTTCCTTTATCTAAAATCCAAGATCTTTTGTGCTGATGGAAATTGCTAGCAGAGAGTCTGTGAGAAAGTATCCTTCATTATCGTGCATGAGATTAGTTTCTCTAAAGTGGATGGTGTCTCCCCAAATCTATTTTGTATCGGTTTCTTTTAATGTGATGCAGTGCGGTATTAGTTGCAAATGCTGCCTGTCACAAGGGAGCTGCAGAGAGAAAAGAATTGAAGATATTCTTTATTTCAGATATTCATAATTAATGTTTTCAAGTTACTACACAAGGAATGAAAAGCCCTTTGATGACAGTAGAGCTTGATGGCTCATTGTTCATTTAGCATTCACATAACTACAGGGGGAGATTAAATGTCTGTTGAATGTGGCCCGTAAATTCATGAATTTTTGGTTTTCCCACCTTTCTGAGGAGTAAACCATGATATGGTCAAGATAAACCTGTCATTGTGAAAGCTTCTGGGTGAGTTGTTGGATTGTGCACCAGCATTAGATTACCCAAAGGCCTTCATTCAGATTCATAGACCATAGAAGTGTATGGTAGGGACTGTTTACCTCTCTGTATTGTGATTTATAAACTGAATTAATTTCAGGAGGGGCTTCTTTATGGATAGAAAACATTTTTTCCATGACTCCATCTGGTCTCAGAGCCCAACTATGGACACATAAGTGAGCAACATAACTTTAAGTCAATTTGCGCTCTGGCTTGGTGTTGGTGAGGAACAGGCACGGTTAATTGTAAAGATGAATTAGGATATGTGCAACATGTCCCATGTTGGTAAGTGAGATGAATAGTAGGTTAAGACTTGATAAATACGTGGATAAATTCAACCAGAAAGAATAAATCAGCCTCTTAGTTGTAATTCTAAACTGGAGTTATTTGACAGATTTCTGACGGCCAAGATATCTCCAACTTGGTGAAAGACAGAAGTATCAACGCAACTGTAGCAACAGTTATAGTTAACAGTTATATCTAAAACCCTAATAACACTAATACAATTTGTTCAGCTCATTAAACATGCTGCTTGTTTGTTTGTATTTGGTTTCACTTCAACTACATAATAATGTAAAAGTAGCTAATGTAGGCTAATGAAATGCTGTGACTACAAGGCTAACAGTAGGGTAGATAATCATTACGGAATGATGTGTGAACACTATTAAGGCGAATAACAAGAGGTTTTCCTGTTCTTCCTATTCTGCTGTCATTGCATATGATCAGGATTTAGTTAGGTCAATTGATAAAATAAAAAAAGTTAATATAGGAAACAAAATTGTTGCTTCAACTTTCAATTCTATTTTTGTCCACGGAGGGCGATTGATTTTTGCAGCAAGACATATTACAAAACATGAAAGAACACAGACCAGGGGTGTCAAACTTATTTTAGTTCATGGGCCACATACAGCCCGATTTGATCTCAAGTGGATCTGACTAGTAAAACCACTCCAGCAAAATTCAACATCCTATCTGCCACAGAGTTTCTCCTCAGGCTGATGTTGGCATAAAGCCTTTCGTTTGTTGGGGCACACAAATTCTGCAGCCTTCAGCATGTCTTCACAAACTCACCCTCAGTAAATGGCCTTGATGCTGATGCTATTGAGTTAGCAATGAGGTAGCTAGCCTTCCCAGCTACCAATCTTTCAGCTACGACTAAAAAAAACACTGCTGTTTGCTCAAACCTGCCAACAATTTATGTAGCTTCTCTGTTCTCAGTATACCATGCAAATGTTTCACCACGATGAGTCTGATTGTGGCACCAAATATTCCTTGGGCACTGAAAGGTGCTGTGAAAACACCAAGCTATCTGGTTTCCCATTTACCTCTGTGAAAAAATATGAACTGGTCCATTTTTAGACATTTTCCACCAGCAGCTCCTGCATGGAAAGTAGCCTACGCTTGACAGTGTTGTGTCACGTAGCCTGGACTTAAGCATGTGCAATCTATAACAGCGTGTCCAGCATAGAGCCTGCCACTCTTATTAGGAAAGCACGACCCCCAGGGGACAATTTTATTGAAGATTTGGAATTGATTGATTCACTGCAATTTTTGAACTCTGCAGAGTCATCCAATGGGCTGGCTTGTACCCTCCGGTGGGTGAGTTCATATGTCTGACACCCCTGTGTGACACCCCTGACAAAGACATACAGTACAGCAATGTGTGTGTGTGTGTGTGTGTGTGTGTGTGTGTGGGGGGGGGGGGGTCACATTTCCACAGTTTACAAAGCTCAACAGCAATAACATGAAATAAATGTTGTAGTAAATGAAAAGAAAACATAACTATACAATTAAATTAGGGGAAACTGTGCTAACTCATTAGCCATGGAAACTTTATGAAGCAAATATATGTCAGGGGTGAGTGTTTTTCATCTTGCCAAAGTGGCCCAGAAAGGACTTAATGGAACCCCTTCAAAACTCAATTAAATTATATTCTTACAGTGCATATTGTCTGCTTAAGTTTATATATTTACATTTTACTAAAATCGAAATAGTGAAATTATAAGTAAGTAATTTATATTTCAAAGTGTCATGTTCCAAAAGGTGCCCAGCATGAGCTTACAAGACACTACAAACAAAACCACAAAAGACCCATAGCATAATGAGATGAGATGTAATAAGTGTGAACATTAATGTGCCATACAGGAATATGATGTTAGCAGAACTACGACTTGTTTTCCTAACGGTAGTTCTTGTTCTAAGCCATCATATAAATAAATCATTTTGTGGCATTCAATTGGATCTTTCTTTTATTTTGTCTAATTTTTCCTCATATTTCAGCCTCCCTCCCCACTCTAGCTGTCAGACCAGGCAGTTTAATTTTTTTTTGTATCAGCCTTGTTTGGCTCACTGCCTGCCCCACAGGTCGACTAGGCACCGGGAAAACTCCAGGCTGTCCAGATGGCCAGTCCGCTTATGAAAGCAACTTACCGAGTCCTTTTGAAAAGGAGTGCATGCTAAATTTCAAATGATATTTTAGTGCTTTAATATTCAGTAATATTGATAAATCAAATTAATGTTGAACAGTGCAGTGAGTGATTGTTTGGTTTGGTTAGTTTAGTGTTGGATTAGTTGCCCATCAAAATAAACACTATACATTCCACTTCCTCTTACAACTGTCTATCCACTCTTTTCCAAATAACTGTAAAATTCCACATGCAACAAAGCTGTAAGTATGGGCAAGATTTTCTGTAAAGCAGGAAGTCACTGAATTATTTGCTTCCTGTGGGCTACCGTTTGTTGTGGTGGAAACTATGAGACAATTACCAAAGCTATAGAAAGTACCCATTGGTGTAGTCTATGTGATACGCAGGTATACGCCGTATACCGACTAGGAAAGGTCAAAGATTTCTGTATACCCACTTACCAGAGGTGGTAGACTCAGAGCCGTTACTTAAGTAAAAGTAGTAATGCCATACATTCTAGAAATACTCTGTTACAGGTAAAATGTATGAATAGTATATTAGAAATAGTAGAAAGCTATTAGCATCAAAATGTACTTAAAGTACAAAAGTGAAAGCACTCATCTTGCAGAATGGCCTGTTTCAGAACATTATATTATGAGATTACAATTATTGATGGGATAATGTTAATAACACTTTAATGTTGCAGCTGATTCAGGTGGGTCTTATTTTATTTACTTCATATACTGCAGTGTTGCTTACTCTGTAACAGTAGCCTATATGCTATTTCATTTGTTGATAATATGTTGTATACATAATCTGAATTCCTAAAGTAACTAGTAAATGAAGTTACAAAATAAATGTACAAATGTAGCAGAGTAGAGGTATACATAGCATTTATTTTATTTTACATATTTTTTATTAAGGATCCCCATTAGTCATCACCTTAGTCAAGACTATTCATCCTGGGGGAATTACTCAAAATTGTACTTAAAGTGAAAACCGGGTGTAAAATCATCCCAGGGTATTTTTAGGCAAATTGGGTCATCAAATAAGCCATCGAGACATTTTTTTGTGTGTATCAGCTGCTCCATTCAAGTCGATTACCAAATGCAAACCAAAAGGAAAGTGCCCATTGAGGATTTATTCCAGCAAAACACGTAAACGTTGTGGTTTGTGGCAGTTTGGTGAAATGATGTCCCACACAGCTTTCCCTACAGCACCGAAACATTACGCAGATCTCAGGGGGCAGAGGGCGTGTGTTGCCGGAAGACGCACAGTGAGTGCAGGCACGAGTAAAGCCGACTAGCCTGCAACTTGAGGTTTGTGTTTGTATCTTTCCAGGCTATGAAACAAAAATGAAAGCTTTCAACCCAGAAACTTTTCATAGGCTGCCATCGCGGTACGATGACCGTGCTCTGATAAACCAGTGGATTATTGTTTTGAATCTGGACATTGAGACGCCAATCAAGAGGCTTAAGCAGAGGGATTACCGTTTCCTCCACAGTCAGCATTTCTAGATCAAATTTGTTATAACTGGCAACAACCTTCTTCAAAGTTGAAACGTGAAGAAAAACAATTCCTTTTTTCTGTTTCTACATTGGAAATGTTGTCTTTGTGCTAATTCAATTACGTATTGGGTTTCGATGATTTGAAAATCCTTACATTTTCTTTTTATTTATATTTTACACAGCAACCCCATTTTGTTTGAAACAGGTTTGTATATATCATCATTATTTTACATAGAAGGTTACAATTAATGTGGTGTAGTATTTTCCTGTTGGCTATAATGTGACCCACATCTACTGGTATCATACATGAAAATATGAATATCAGATTCATGAAATTTATTTCACTGGTATTTAGACATTGTCATGGTTTTGAAAGCAGCGCTCCCAGCAATAAACTTGGAAATATTGGACTTTAAAAGTTGACATGAACCTCCTCAATGCATGTCTAACCTGACCTTCAGGTCTTCTGAAAGATGCTGCTCATAAATCCATAACCTCAACTGGGACACAACCAACTTTAGCTTTAGGTGTTTGTCGTGTGGTGGTACTTTGTGATCATGGTCAGGCTTCCCTGTACCACTTTTCCAAATAGCTGTACAACCCAAGAGAGGTAATTACAGTTTATTTATTTCAGAATATGGTGCAGGTATATGAAAGCTTTGTAACTGGAATGGTAGGACTTGTACACAACAAACATGTAATTTCTCTCTTTTCAAACATGCAAATGTCCTTATTGACTTGAAAATTTGGATCAGATTGTTGTTGTGGAAAAAATTTGAAAGAAATGTTTATACAGATAATAATACCTATAAGAAAAAAAAATCAAAGACTGTGCATTTTTTTTAAATCAAACTGAACTGAAAACCGATCTAATCAAAATCACAAATGTTCGACGCAACCCAAGCTGGTAGGGGATCTGGTAGGTGATCCCCCCCCAAGTCCTAAATATGTATCTCCTTACTGTATGTTAGAAAATGCTGAATTTAGGACTATAGTCAAATATGTTGATTTTACTTTAATTATATTAAATTTAAAGTCAGATATTAAAAAAGCTGCAAATAACTTGTCAAATGTATTGTACAGTAATTAATACAGAGAGAACAACAACTAAATGCATTGGAGGTAATTCTTTTTGTTTTGGTAATGAACACTTTCTGCGAGCAGAGTGATTGGCATCGAAATAGTTTTATCCAGTGTCGGAAGACATTTGAATTACAAAGCAGATCCTTAATTATAGTGAATAGAAAATAATTTGCATAACTATTAGTTAGCAGTATTTTTTAGTTCACAAATAACCCAAAATTATATTAAATTACAGTATTTTGACTCAGGAAGTGGAGCAGATGTTAACACCAGCTTTTAGAGCTGTAAGATAAATAAGGTTTATAAAAACGGCCGATATACTGCAGAGCTGGACGTGTCAGATTCAAGAGCAGCAGAAGGATACCGAGGAGAGATTTACCATGTACTGTATCTTTTCTTCCCTCTTGCCTCGGCACCCTTCACATTCAAATGACCTCTGAAGGTAGTATGGGGATCTGCCTGATAGATATTACAGTATTTTGTCTGCTATGTACTTCAGTGCCGTCCTCCCCCACCATGCAAGCTGACCTTTCATATTTAGTATACCATGTTGGGTAAAGGTCACTACTGTTTTGGCTTCACTCCACTGGTTTTGTTGTGGGATTGGAAATGCCCACAGAGTCTCCGGTATATAAATATTTCCATGGTGCTATCAAAAAAATGCAAAGGGCAACTAATTACGATACGTTTTCAGTAAGTGATTTTTGAGATTTCGAATCACGCCAGCGTGATTTGCTTGAACCTAAGCAAGCAGAGCTATTATGTTATGAGTTTCTCCTCTCATTAATTGCCATAACTTCTATTTAGCCATGATCAGCTTTGTGTTCTTGGGACCTGACGTCTAAGGCATGCAAAGCTTGAAATTAGTGTAAGACCCTATGTATCGCATGTCATGAATTGAAAAATAAAATACTTTGTTAAAAGGAAAGCGTCACCTGTTCAAAGCACTAAATTATCCAGATATAAATATATATTTTCCCTTCGACCACAGATTTAATGTCACTACCATGCCCCCCCCCCCCCCCCCCCACCCCACCCCACCCCAACCCCAACTTCACTTTCAATGAAAAGGCAATGGATTTTCTTACATTAGATTTCCCAATCACATAAAGTGCCTGCTGCTGGCTCCCTGTGACAGGTGCAGAAACCTAAACAGCCTCTTTGAAAACTGAATACCTCATTGCTAAAATCATGTACATTATTTAATTACAGTGAGATCTTATAGTAGTGGGTAGACACAGCTCCATTCCTCTATGTTCAGTATATTATTGAAACGTTTTTGACCTTCAACATATTTCACTCATATACTGGAATTTTAGACTTTTGTTTCATCACTCTGTCTTTCATTCTGTCATCATCTCTCTCTGTGCTGGTTCTGTTTTAAGACTTGGGAATGTAAAAGGCTCCAGTTAAGCTTCAAATGGTCCCCCTTCTCTTCTCAATGAGATGGAAACATTAATCAATTAGGCTGGCCCTTAAAGGATCTGAAGGAGATGAAGCTCCCCTCTCTCTGAAAATGAAATGCCACAGACTTTTAAATCCAGTCAAAGGGCATTTTTCCCAATCTTGCTCTCCTCTCCCCCCCTCCCTTTCATTCCCTACTCCCTGCTTCATTCATCTTCCCTCCCATCCCCCTCTCATTTCTCATGTGCAACATAAGTAGAAGGTCGGGGGAATGAGAGGATGATGAAGAGGAGAGTTTATTCAAGAGTGGGATGGGAGGATGAGGGGATGTTAGGGCTGTGAAAATATGAGTTGAAATAATATTTTCTAGGAACACTAGGAAAAGCTAAAAATACACTAATCGTTTTTTCTCCTCACATCTCTTAGAATTTCACGTAAAAGTAAAAACTCTAAAATAACTGATTTGGATCATTTGAAATTTTGCTGCACCAACACTACTGATTAAACTTGGTATGGGAATGCTATAAACTATATCATAAATAATTAAAATATCATATATCTATAAATGAACAGTAAATATTGTATTGTTTGCATCTGGTGGAAATGCAACAGCAGCTAATTACTAGTATGGAAAAGGGTCACACAGAGGGTGGAGTGGACTCTGAATGGCAGTTGTTTCAATGGCCGATTGTCCAAAGGAACAAGAGTCAACATAGTCTCATTATTGAAGGCCAGTGGCTAGAGAAGGTTAGCAAAGGTTCACAATTGAACAGCCCTTTGTGGCGAGCCTGCCACAGCCTCACACAGAATTTATTCACACAAGCTTTGATACAAAACTCAACTGTGCTTGGGTAAAGAGAAGTGCAAATTCTGCATGTAATTGTTGTTTTTCTGGAACTGTCAAACATTTTACTTTATTTGCACATTTTTGCACACGGTTTCCTTAAAGGTCCCACATAGTAAAAAGTGAGACTTCCATGTCTTTTTGATTTATATAGCACATCTAGGTGTTATATTAATACTGTGAAAGTAACAAAACGCTCAATCCACAGAGAAATGCACACAACCCGTGTTCAAAAGCTGTGCCCTTAAACGAGCCGTCAGGACTTCTGTACTGTTGTGATGTCACAAGTATACTATATATATGTGTGTAAAGTGCTGCTCTAGTGCTGTCACAGACATTCCCTGGCTGTAATGATGGTGCAGAGATGCTAAAGTGGAGATGCAGAAGACCAGGAAACCCACCTGACTAATCAGAGCAGTTCAGGAGTATGGCTTAAAGAGACGGGCGCTAAAACAGAGAGATTCAGGCAGAATATGAATACAGGTTTTTCTGTGTACAGTGCATCTTTGCTAGGCAGTCGTGCTCTCTAAAAGAACATAAAGAAATATGATCTCATGAGAGGGCAAATAAAATTTACTGGGGGTCAGTGAGACCGAGCATTAAAATATTCACAGACATTAACGGGGTCTGTTGTAAGGCTTTGGTCAGTGGTAGTTTGAGGCAACATAAAGCCACTTGCTGTGTCTAGAGTGTCTAGAGCCATTATACTGTATACCTTGTTAACCCAGAATTGTATTCCACCAAACCCTATCATGTCATCACTTCCATGGTTTGTCCTCATAGGACTTTCTCAGAGTCCTATTTAAATTATTGTTCTTTTCTGTCTATGATCATTGTGGTTTTGAACAAAATCATATAAATCATTTGACAGTTGAGGACAATCAGTCAAACTTACTGAGGTGAATGTTTTTTTTATTCAACATATTTAGGTAGCAGGAGATGAGTGGAAATGTGAAAGTGAAGAATTAAGCACCTGAGTACCAGACGGATTCAGCCTAAATTGATATAGAGTGAAATTCATTGTATGATAACCAAAGTCAAAGGCAAAATCATTTACAAAGTATTTTTTAAAAGCTGCTCTGTCACAAAGTGGCTGACAGAACACAAATGACACAAATCAAAGCAAAGGTGAGTCTGTTCAACATAATCACTTCCTAAGAGTTTCATTCTTTCCCACAAATTTGCTGCTTCTTTGAAATACCGTGAAAACACTGTGTTTTCTGTGTAAATCCAGGTCATTAATGAGTCATCTCGCTGCTTAATGGACCTATTGAACTATTTCCTGTTTACCATTACTTTGCTGTTTGCTTTTCAGAGGACAACCTTATATGGAATTGCTACCAGTGGACCGGGGCAATGCTGTTACAACATTTACATTAGTGCTAAATTCAATCAGAGGGAAAGGTAGCAACATTTAGGACATTCCCTTTAGGTTAAAAAGGAAAAGAACATCCAAGATCCATGTGAAAAATAAACTTGCACTGCTCTGATGTTATTCAAGAAATTACTTGACCTTTAAAATTTCTGACAGTAATTTCTGAACATGAAAGCTTTGACCTGTTTTACAAAAGAATAAGCATTAATATTTCAGACAAAATGACCAACAGCGAAAGTCCTGCTGCCCCTGATGAAGCTGCACCTTGACAGCTTCACTTCCCATAACTAGTGGGGAACTGAAGGTCTTATTATAGTGACATAAAATAACACTTGCGTAACTCTGCTTATTTGTTACAGATGAGAGAGTAGGCTAATGTGTCTTGTGGAGAAGGAGGACGCCACTTAAGAAATACTGAATCAGTGTGCAGTAGGACCTCTGTAATGCACAGTATGCAGAGACTTCTTGTCTTTTTTTCCACCTCCTATGCTTTTATTAATAATCATTCTGAGTATTTTTTACATAGATGCAACACAGTTAAATATGTTTTTACATTGGGTTCAACAAACTTCCATGCTCTGTTATTCACTAACATTAACTTCATCTGATATATCTAGTTCATGATGTTATTTACTTGACACTATTCTTTAAAAAGTTATCAACATTTTGAGTAGGTTCACTTTTATTTTTTATTGATTAACAGCCCTATAATGTGAATAAATAAAAGGTTCTATCGCCAAAGTCCTCTCAAACTTTGTAACAGGAGGACCAACCAAGTTCTACATCTTTAACCTATTGTCTCACAGTTCTGTGACTGACTTGTGTATTAAAATAAGTACACATATTCATGAATACCAACATTTCTGAGCTGCCGCAGCAATACGACACCTTTTGATGCTCCATGGTTGCATTTTTAAACACGTAATTAACGTTGTGAATTCAAAAAAGCGATTAAGATTACTTAGGTTTAGGCAACAACATGGTTAGGTTCAGGAAAAGATTGTGGTTTGGGTTAAAACAAGTACTTCTATTTTGTAGTTATGTTTTACTTTCACATGGGACAGTACACAACCTCCTCCCTAAGCGGAGTTTCTTATACTACACGACCTGACTGCTGGGGCACTTGCTCTGATCATGTAATATTAACATATAATTTTAAAATGGAATCAGTTTAAATCCAACTACATTGCATATAGTGGGCATCCCACTACATTGCATGTAAAAGGGTGCCAAAAACTTTACAAATCAACATTTCTGTGGTTTGCAGAAATGTACAATGCCAACATTTTTTCCGGCAACCAGTCGGTCAGCTGGTCTGTTCAACACTTTGGTCCACACTGAAATATCTCAACAACTACTGGGTTTCTCTGAAAGTTTGAAGAGACATTAATGGGCCCCAGAGGATAAATCCAAAAACACTTTGGGGAACCCTTGAAGATCTCTAGTGCCACAATGAGGATACCTCAACAACTATTGGATGGATTTCCATGACATTTGGCACACACATGCATGTTGTTTTGTGCTTCTTAGCAAATGTTATGGTTAACTAATATGGTAAAAACATGATAAACATTATGCTATACAGCATGTTGACATCTTCTTAGTGAAGATGTTAGTGTGCTGACATTGACAATCTGGAAAATTCAGCTTTTCTGTTTAAAATGTGAAAGGATTTCGATATTTTAAATATTTAGAGTACCTTAAAGCAATTCTTACCTTTCTGGCATTTTTAAACTTTTGTTTTGAAATCTTAAAATGCTCCTAATAAACGTGGCACACTAAAATGTAAAAGAAATACATTGGATGTTGACACTCGTCAATAGCCAATTCTCATATATTTCTGATAAACGTCTGACCAATAATTCTATTCGGCCCAAATAAAATGATTTGCCGAGCTTCCTGCCTACCGCTGTCACAGCTTATGAGTCGGGGGAGGAGGGAGCATCAGAGGTCAGACAGGGGGAAGAGGGTGGGACTTTGGATGGAGGCCGAGTTGTTCATGTTCAAATTTTTACTAAGTGCTATGTGACGTGCCAGAAATGTAAGAATTGCTTTTAAGTATACCTGTTATTTTGACCAATTATAGAGAACTTCACCTCAATACCTCTCAGATTGCAGACAGGGCCGTATAATTCCAAAACTATGTCAGTAAAGGCAATCTATCACTGTGAATGACAATATAAATGTAATGTATGTTATTATATTGTATTTTGAAGGAAGTTACATTCACTATTCAAGCCTACATTTTCTCTGATATAAATAGATTTGAATACATTGTTCTCTCTTTGTAAATATACAGTATATTGTCTTACATTTGCTAAAAGAACTGAGACAACAGAAACGTAGCAAATATCTTAGTGGGATAAAAGCACTTGTAAATGATAAACAGTGACCTAAAACAAACAAACAAAGGCAGAAAAAAAGTTGCATGTGTCTGTCTGAGATAAAGGGAATATTAATTTCTTTGGTGTTGTTTATCGCTCATTGGTGGTAATCAGCACACACATTACCAAGTGGAAGAAGAATAAACAGCTCACTTAAGTGCAATAGTAGAAATCTAAGGGGCTGAGTAAAAAGGGAAGAAAATGTTTCTGTCTTTGTCTCGTGCCACTCTTCGTAAACGTTCTGTGAAATTGTACACCGATTTAACTAAAACAGAGATTTTTCTCTTCAGAGCCCACTGTGCCTGTAAAAGCACAACGCATTGCTGAACATTAATGAGTTCCTTTACTTAAGAAACTGAATTTTTCAGAGGGTTGAGAGTCTCAAAGTGATCTTTCTACTAAAGGAAAATTAATCAAGTTTCAAAAAGTAAAATCACTTAAACTCAGAGAACTTATAAAACCAGTACTGCTGACATCATCTAAGTACCGGCTGGGTCGTAACCCTTAATGGAAAATATTCTTTTATATTTTCCTCTCATTTCCTGGTGCTAGGAGCTCTTACCAAGGCAATAAAAAGTGTTTGTTCTTGCTAATTGCTCTGAGTGGATGAATGTATTTCAAGATGGCAGGCTAGACAACGTGATTTGCATCCCACGTTGGAAATAAGTCGTTCTTGAGTGTTACACATCTGTGAAGTTTGTGTGACTTTTCTCTCACTGTGAGATTTTACACGAGTCCCTACTTTGTTAACCCCTCATCCTGAAACTAATTCCACCCTGTGTCTCATCCTTCTCGCTCCCACTTCTTTCTTTTTCTTCCATTTACCAAATTTCTTTCACCCCCTCTTCAAAGAAAAACGGATAAAAAAAATCAAACATCTTTCCTTCTTTGTGGTATAATTCGCTAATATCAATACCAATATGGCCAATACTCTGTGTTACCAGCACAGCAAAACACAAAAAACCTACATTCCTTTCCCACGAAGCCATGAGTCAATCCGTGCCAGATACCCCCGTGTATTGTATCTTCTGCTGTAACATTGACTGAGAGATAGTGAACAAGCGACAGTAAGAGAAAAAGTGATAGACTGGCAGAGAAGAATCAAGACAGACAGCGACACAGAGGTACAGAAAGAGAAGAAATCGGTATCTTTGTGACAGTTAACCTTATGAGCTTGAAGTTAGGACAGCCTGAGCTGGCAGCTGATGGCAGACTGCCACAGCAAGCCCACAGTGCGACCCATCTGTGCCTGGTATCAAAGCAGGCCCACACCCCAGGGTCAGAGCTACCATGCTGCGTAATAGCTACACGGACATAGGCACAGTCCTGAGGGGGCCAACAAGTGACCCACTGGGACGACAATGGCAGCTTGGCTAACACACACAAACACACACACACACACACACACACACACACACACACACACACACACACACACACACACACACACACACACACACACACACACACACACACACACACACACACACACACACACACACACACACACACACAAACACACTTGCAACAAAAGCACAGAAAGAAGAAAGAAATACACACATTGGCCCTTGATGTGTAACTTACATGTTGCTAGGCCTTTCAAAATACACATTAATGACGCTTCTCTACACATATGAGTGAGCACATAACACCACTCCACCCCATTCTTAAAAACAGTATGATACATCTTTGGCTGTGAGCGGTGTTATTTTCCCTCTCTGCGCCTATTTGAAGCTCTGGTTGGACATTGTTCTGTGTTTACATCCTGTTGTGTCGACCGCTGCGCGACTATGTTTTGCGTTCGTCCAACTGTGTGTAAATGTGACTGTGTATGTGTGTGTGTGTGTGTGTGTGTGTGTGTGTGTAGCAGTAAGGGTCAAAGCTGGAGCACAGGTAGCAATATATATTATCTCAGCTACCTTGAGAAGTCCATCTATTCTCAGTGTGTATTCAACTGCCTGCTGGATTGACGACAAGCATCAAAATCAAAGAAATTTTAAAAAATAGTACATTTCAGATGTAGCTGTAGGCAACGATTCCGCAGGTGAAACAGACTTTACCAAAAACAGTCAGAGCTTAGCATGAACTTCATGGCCACAGGTCGCTTGAGACTTTTTTTTTTTACTATTGATGATTTCTCACATTCTGATTCACATCGCATTCGCATTTATAAAAGCATAGTGTTTTAAACCTCTATTGTGTATGTTGTCAAATTTTACTGGCATTCCTATGTATGAAAAAACTACTCATTAATGTAGCTTTTTCTTCTCTAACATCTGCAGTTATACTCTTTCCACATTGTTCCTCCAGCCAGCATGTAGCTCGTTTAATGGACATGACAGTCCAGTCAGTGACATTATAAAGAAACTAACGGAAAATGTTAGATTTTGTGTTCATATTGAGTGGAATATTTAAACCTGCCTGGTATTACATCCAATGGCAATGTTTTAGATTGCTAGGCATACATCTGTACATATTTCCATAAAATTAATGTAATGTAATAATAATGGAGTATTTCTTTTATCACAGTGTGGTATTGCTACTTTTACTGCAGTATATAACTAGAACATTCCCTCCAGCACTGTGGTGTACCTTTATAAAAACACACTTTACAGAGAGTTTAATCGTGCCTTCATCCAACCACTTTAGTGTCAAGGCAGGACAAAGGCAAACAGGACGTCAGAATTGAGATTGCAGATTTTTTTTTGTTCTGAGATGTTTAAATCAGATAGATTAGAGTTAAATTAATTTGAGACAGAGTTAGATTTGTGTTTCCGCTACCATGTAAAGAGCATCCCACCAACTGAGAAAGGACTTGACCCCATGTTTGGACTCATTCGCCTCTGCACCCAGCGCCCCTTGTCAATCCTCCTTTCCACACTGACCCTCCTGTCCTGCCCGTTCCTCCTCTGATCGGTAGAGGTCGCAGCCTAGCAGCCACTTTGTGGATGGGGAACGCATGGATGTATCCGAGCGCTCCCACATGACAAAAGCTACAGCGCCTCTGGAAACAAGGAACGGAGAACGGGGCGTTTTGGGAGAAACCGTCTACAAGATCCATTCTGCATCTTTACCTGCAACACGGCTCGGCTTGGCTCGCAGACAAACAACTTGAGTGAGCCGGTGAATTTTATTTTTTTTATCTTCTAGTGATTACTGAGGCGGACAGCTCAACTCTTTTTCTCCCTCTCTCCAAGTGAACTTTATGGGGATGTTATATCAGAGCATCACCGTGCCTAGATAGTGCTGAAGTAAGTGTAGGACGGATGTGAAGAGTGAACGGTTGGAGAGACTCCTACTACTAGGGTACTTTTCGTTCGGTTTAATACGAGAGAGAGAGAGAGAGAGAGAGAGAGAGAGAGGGAGAGGGTAGTGTGCAGGAGAGAGTGAAAACGAGAGAGAGAGAGAGAGAGAGAGAGAGAGAGAGAGAGAGAGAGAGAGAGAGAGAGAGAGAGAGAGAGAGGGAGAGGGTAGTGTGCAGGAGAGAGTGAAAACGAGAGAGAGAGAGAGAGAGAGAGAGAGAGAGAGAGAGAGAGAGAGAGAGAGAGAGAGAGAGAGAGAGGGAGGGTAGTGTGCAGGAGAGAGTGAAAACGAGAGAGAGAGAGAGAGAGAGAGGTCGCTCAGGTTTTTTGGAGCTACGCTTTCATGCCGTCAGTCTTGCGGACTCTGAGATGGACGTCAGATTTTATCCAGCTCCCCCTTCAAGCGTGGGTTCATGTACGTTACCGACTGACTCCGGTTTGGACTATTACCACGCCAACAAGGTAACAATTATCTCTACTTTACGGGCTTTGGGTGGGTGAGATGTGCAGCACTTTCTGTGATGGTGTACGCGCACACAAGTACATTACAGCTTACACACGGTGGACGAAATGTGTGACATTAGTGACTGAGTGATGAACTTTTATTTCCCTCAGGATGATTTAGATGGTCTATAAGCTACATTATCACTGAACTTTGTTGCACGCTATTTCCGACGTGCGCATCATTTTAAACTCTGCAGAAAAGCACACACGACACCTGTTCTGAGCGCGCACGCTGGGTTTTCATTAATTACAATTTTCTGATGAGTTAATCTAGATAAACTATGGGTGCTGTAGCTGCTGTCCTGTGCGCTGAGTTGGAGCGCACCACTCTCTCCAGCGCAGCTCCTGCGAATGCTCAGAATATGTACCCCCCTTTCCTTACGAAAACTGAATATATGTAAGTCAGCACAATCTTTCCTGTATAATTTAAACCTTGCCGACCAAACTGCGGAAACACGCCATCTTATCTGCTCCACACAGGTTTCCACATGGGCCAATGCACAATTAGTCAAATAAACAACTATCAAGATTGCGATTAAATGTGAACGTGCCAGCATGTTATGGATCGGGGCTGTTTGTGATGCTCTAAGGTGTGCAGCTTCTGATTGACCAGTCTGCATACTAGTTTGTCTTGTGTCGTCTCATTATAAAAGCATAACGAATATACAGTATGGCATATTCCTATTCACGCTTGGTTATAAACACCTTTTTGCGCATACACCCAATCCCATCAGAACGCAGGTAATAACTTTTTAGGAATGAATTATGCGTCAACACCCTATAAAGAAATCCTTATTGTTTACAATTAACAAGAAGGAAGTATTGCCATTTCTTCATTAGGTTTTGTGTTCATATCAGCATATTTTTATGCGTTTTTATCCAGTAGGTATTAATATAAACCTCATACACTTTTATTGCTAAATTGAAGTGGGTATAGGTGCCATGAAATAATTATCACCAACAAGCTTCTATTTGGAGGAAAGTTCTACAAAATCAGTTTTCACCAGTCCTTTCTGGAAAGTTAAACACTGTCAAGTTTCCTGAATTATGCATTTAATGCTATTTCTGTTGAATGTCACTTCACTCCACTTGTTTATGTGGTGTACACCAGTGCTGGCTGTTTGCTTTACTGATAAATGGTTTGCATGTAGATCAATGACAAATGCACAAAACTGCCAAATAGTCTGAGATTACAAGTCACAAGCAGCAAGGCAAGTTTTTTTGTTATGTGGTCAGGTTAAACTTGGGTAAACGTTTAGCAGAGTTAGAAGGAGGCATTATTCCCGCAGCCATTCAAATCGGTTTGCTTGCCTTCTCACCTGGAAGGAAGCCAGCAGGCAGTTAACATTTGCTGATGACAAAGTGAAACATTATAGCCCAGTACAATATTTGAATTGTTAATCTCTCCTGTCCATACACACAGTCACCTGTATACATGGACAACACACACAAATACACACTCTCAAACCCACACTCACTTGCAGAGAGGTTTGAATTACAATACATGAGACCGGAGTCATTTCTTAACCCCTAATCTACTGGAACACCAGTTTAACAAAAAATGATCCTAAGTTTTAACTGAAGCTTAAATCAAAGCTTAAATTAGCTAATAAATTAAGGACTGGAAAAATATTCTCATGTGTGTGTGTGCGTGTGTGTGTGTGGCTAAGTCTACTTATGCATAAACACAGTAGCAGATGTATATTTAAGATCACAATGAGACCTGGCTCCCCATGTCTCAGGTCTCGTAGCATTAACACAATGAACTGTACTAGTTGTCATGATTCCGCAAGCATAGAGGTTGTTGGCCCGGGATGAAGCAGGTTTGGGTTATAAGAACAGAATCGTATAACATTGTCATTACTAAAATAACATCTGTGACTAAGATGTAAAGTGACACATTATCTGTGCTGTGCCAACAGCACTACACATAACTGTTCAATAATGATACAGGAGCTTTATATGACAATTTGGCAAAAGTTCCTCCTTTATGGCAGTTTCATTTCAGGAGCGGGGTGGAGTTGTCCTCCTGGAGTAGCACTGTGAGCGGGTGGTAACTGGGAACCTTGCAAAAGTAATAAATATAAGATTCATTTGTTTGTATTTCACAGCCATTATGTAGGTAGTTATAGCTCCTGCATATGTTGTTTCGATGGATTGTGCTGCAATATTTCACAGGAAATTGAAAAGACGATTCAAAGTCACATATTTTTTGCATTTAGACAGTTTTTTCAGGATATTAATAAGCTCAAAAGTTTCATACCATCTTAATTAAGGCCTCTTGGAAGGTGTTGATTCCCCGTCATTTACACTTGAAACAGCTAGAATATTTATATATATGGCTTGAGTGAAACTCAGTACTGTGGTTATGCATTGCTATAGTGTATTGTATTAAATACATCAACCAGGAAGTGAGCATAGCACTAAGTGGGACAGTCCATATATAAAAGCCCAGCACTTCCTGTTCTAGTGATGTACACTAAAACACATTTATTTCTGAGAGAGACTATTAGGCTTTGTGAGAATGACTTTGTGTCTGTGTGTATGGGGGTGTGTGTGTGTGCATGTGCGTGTGCGTGTGCGTGTGTGTCTGTATGTCTGTATCCATGCTGTTTTCTACCTGAAGGGGTTACTAATTGAGGAACGTAAAGAAAATGTTAACTAAAACTGGTTTGAACTCATCGGCCACATTCAGACTGATGATTGATCGATGCCTGCCAGGAATATGAATCACACTGACAGTATAAGTCCATACCACACATTCATGATGAATGCACACCTTTGAATTTAGGCACTGGGTTTCCCGCAATTACACACTAGACATCAACAAAATACAGTAACAATCATAAATGTTATCTGGTTCCATCACTAAATGATGAGGAGATTATACAAGACAAAAATGCCCATGTGCTTTTCTACATTTCATTGTAAATTCCTTAATAAGACAACCCAAATAATTTCCCCCTGGGGATTATTAATATATCTCTGATTCTGATTCTGATTCTGATTCTGTGCATCCACAATGCAAAGAACAACACATAGGAGAAGCATCGATTTGTGTTCTTGCTATGAACCCCGCAGCGCTGTTGCTCTTCTCAACTCCGTCCAACTTGCATTGTCCTGCACTTGCACAATCACCGTGAGTCATCTTTACTTTTCACCCAAGATTTCTCCTAATCTTTTTGAAGCCTCTCTGTATCTTTCCTCACTGAGTGGGAGGCTTGTTTGTTCAGTGTACACTCAGCTGTGTATACCAGCGCTGTAGGCCACTTCTTCGCAAATGCCTGTTTTAGCGAGAGACTATTTGTCAAATGCATTATGACTTGTGCATACCCCCAGGCAGAATCACTCCGGTGAAATGAAGTTGGATAGATTACTGTAGCTGTTCCACTTTCTCCTCATCCCTCTTCCCTCTAACAACACGATGCCCAAGAGAGAGGCTCTCAAGTAATTATACTGTAGTTATTCTGTTGGTTTATAATCCAATGGTTTGCAGATGTTATTCTTTACATAGTTACAGTCTGTTCCAAGTTACTGTATGTTATTTATATATGCTGAGACCGTTTCCACCGCAGTGCCGGGCAAACACTCCAAACTATTTATTGTGCAGTACTCACAGAAGTGATATCTCAATCAAAACATTACTGTGTTTGTCTGTATGTGTGCATAATGTGTGCATGTGCAGTGAATACCCAATTGCTATTATACCTTGAGGCAAGATGTATGAAGCATGTTTAACAAGATAACCCTCATTTATACATTGATCCATGTTTTCCCATGTGTTATACATTGTAATGCCTCATTCAGTCATCATCAACTGGCGGCCCGTGGGCCACATACGGCCTGCAGAATATTATATTATATTATATCTCGGCCAACTTTAAAGCTTTAGTGTAGCTATTGGTACCAACCATGTCACGTTAGCTTGTCAGAAAAGGGTTTAAATAATGCTTGGGAATTAGGCTACATTTTGGCAAGATACAAACTGGCATGGTCATTTTCTAAGGTGTCCCTGACCTCTCACCTCTAGATGTCTGAATGAAAAGGGTGAAAAGAGTCCAAGAAGTCTCCTTTTTACAGACATGCCCGCTTTATGCTAATCCCATGCAGTTTGGGGCAAAAACCATGCAGTTTATTGACATGGTATAAATTAGTTATTTTGGCAAATTCTAAAACGGTGTATTTGAAAATGTCTGCATACTGGGGTCCCTAAACAGTCTTGGAACTGCATAGATTGGCTGGAGAGCTGAGACCTGTGTGGTTGTTTTCATGAGCGTAATTGTCTTCATGTAGGATGTTGTTAATCATCATGGTAGCCATTTCATTGTAGTGAGGCATTTTCTGAAACTTGACCTCTGTATAAAATGAGCTGTTGTGACCTCTTAAGATAATCACAGCCTCATGAAACATTTCAGCCACAAATAAGATACCTAGGGCATTCAGAGAATCTATATATTTTTTGTATGCACTTTCCCCCATGTTTTTAGGAGTCTGTTCACATCAATATAAATTAATAAAAATAACATTAATTTGTAAGAAGGTGAAAATATTAAAAAGTTAATGAGGCCTAAACATATATTTTTATTATTTGAAGGTCCAGCCACTACAGCATCTGCTTCGAAAATTTCTGGCCCTTGTGAAAAATTAGACTGTAAATCTTTATATATGAGTGCAAATAACAAACAGCTGACACTTGTCTACCCAAATAGCAATGAAGCCAGCATTTACAGAGCATGTAGCACCCCTTTTCAAGTGGTTCCATTTTCACCACTATCCAAATCATTATATTAGTCATGGGACACTTCAAAGTATGGACAGGCGAAAACATTTTCCGTGTTGAATTCTCAGAATGTGTTTTTTTTTTCTCTCTCTTCAAAACATGACCGTAATAGAAACAGAAAAAAGTAAATCATTATTCCAGCAGTACCTCATTCTGTACACAGAGAAAAGTTAATTACATGGAGGCAAGCATTCTTGGGTCGACAGCGTGGACTTGGGGTTTTTCATTGTGCCCATTCATAACATTCTGCTGACTGGCCAGTCCGAGTTGCAATATCCCAACCGCTCTCACTGGGAAAATTTTAACCCATGCATGGCTCTAATGCACACCAAAGGGGAGAATGCAGTCTGATGCTGCTGGAACTGGAAATACTCAAAGTGGCAAGTTTATTGTTCTAATGCAGTTCCAGGCAATTAACTCAGAGCAAATATTGGATAACATAAATGCAGTCATGGAATGAACATTTGTTTTCATTCATATTAAAAACAATACCCTTAAACATCTAACTTCAGAACTGTAATGCTCTTTTTTTTGTTTAACCACTTCCTGGTACTATTCATAATCAAGTCTTTCTGTCTGCCCACCTCTCCCCCTCTCTGTGTCTAACTTCTTCTCTCATTTACCTTCCCAGCAGCAATGTCAAAAGGTTATGGAGGGAAGCCGGATCGCCTGGAGCTGATTGTGTCTTTGAGTTAATGATAAGTAGCTACAGTGTGATTCTCTAGAGCAGTGGGGCTTGAATTATGTTCTGTGCAGGGACTATTACAGTAGGAGAAAATTGCACTATTTATGATTTTTTTTTTTTGATCACATGTTTAAAACAAAAAAGGGACAATACAGGATGTTAAGTACATTTTTTTAATTGAATCGGATGGATGGATACATATGTGAGTTGCATACAGAACATCACCGTCCTTGTAATCTGTTTATATTTATATACCTATGTTACGACATAGGAACAATCCTCACAATGGTACCACCACATCAATGATACTGTAGTTTCTATTCTGCAGCTACACCCACATAGGTTTTTCTAGGGTTTTTTAGGGGTATTTAAGGACAGCGATGGATTGTTTAGAGAACAAGTTAAGAGATACAGCAGTACTGTCCATAAGGGAATTATCACTGTGGACTTCAGTTTAACCTACAGGATAGTGAAGGTGGCAAACCTCAACCAGACTCTGCAGCACTCCTGTGGCTCTGCTCTGTACTTTATAATCTAGACCAGACATGACTCAGAGCTACTAGAGGTGTTAAGAGGGTCATAAGTCATGTATGGCTGAAAATAGATAGTATAGTTTATCCTGCCTGGTTAGCTACTTAATCACCTCGGTCCATAGAAACAGGCTATTTATGTCGATGACTGATTGCATTAACTGCCAAGAATTCAGTCATGACATTGCATATTTTTTAAAACTCTTCCCAATGTACTTGTGATATACTACTGCTATCCAAATCCTTTCAATGCTGCTATCTCATCACAATCTATCATCCAGAAAGTCAGTTTAAGAAATCACCAGGCTGCTTTTATGGTAAAGACTGATAGCAGTTAGTTTTCAGGCTTGGTGACATACATGGCAAACTGTAACGTAATGTGAAACAGCCACGTCACAAGATGTCAGAGCAATTGTAATTTTGACACTGAACGCTAAACGAAGCAGCCCGGCCCCGGCTCAACTTGTGCCCCTCATTAAATCACATTAACCCTAATTATCGTCACTGCCCCTTGAAACCCAAACACTACAGTCAGGCTTGACTCCTGGATCCTCAGCTGGATGTTGGGTGTGTGTTTCATCCCCTTGACTTGTGTAGAGGAGTCCAGTGTGCCAAGGCGCTTTAAAGTGTTTTCACCTAAGGAGTCCACTGGGCCCACAGTAGCAATAGCCTAGCTCGTCTGTCTGCCCCCTACGTCTCCCCCACCCAACACCCAGTTTTCTTGTGCTGTTTTATATTCAGATTTTGATTGGTTGGGGGATGGTGGTGGAATTGGAATTTGAGAGGTTTGTGCAGGGAGGAGGGTAGTAGATTTGGGTGTGTAAAGATAGATAGATAGTGGGAGAGAGAGAGAGAGAGAGAGAGAGAGAGAGAGAGAGAGAGAGAGAGAGAGAGAGAGAGAGAGAGAGAGAGAGAGAGAGAGAGAGAGAGCAAGAGAGAGAGAGAGAGAGAGAGAAAGAGAGAGAGAGAGAGAGAGAGAGAGAGAGAGATGGGGAGGCTGTAGATAGAGTGAAAATAGAGAGAAAGATTTTAGGGGTACTTTATTTTTCAGCTCACCCTTGAGTCTGTAATGTCATTCAACGATGTGGAAACCAAAATGAGCCTTGCCTCCAGATGTGTTCCAGTCCAGATAGCGACTTGAAAGACAGACGTTTATTGTTTTAGTGCATTTGGTGTGTTTCAAACCCAAACTGCTTGAAATGCTGATTGATGGATTTTAGTGATGAATGTGTGTGTGTGTGTGTGTGTGTGTGTGTGTGTGTGTGTGTGTGTGTGTGTGTCTGTGTGTGTGTGTGTGTGTGTGTGTGTATGTGTTTGTAAGAGAGAGAGAGAATGAAAAGAAAAGGGGGAGACATCTGCTTCATGTGATTTATTTAACCATTTCTGTGCTCTTCTCCATGCTCTGCCCGCTGTGTATTTCATTGCGCTACAGAAGCATTTCAAAGCATTTAATTTTCTTTCTATCAGCACACAAATAGGAAATAATGCAACTTTTCTGTAATATTTCCCTTTGATATCTACAGAATGTGGCCTTGATATTTATAGAAATTATATACAAAATAGAGATAAGAATGGTAAACAATCTACAGCAGCAAGACAATATATAACAAAGTAGTTACATAGTAGGCCCTGTTTTTTTATTATGACAACAAGCCAAAGTCAATATTAACATTCAAACCGCCGTGACCTTCTGTTATGTAACTTTATGTTTTTCGTTCACCAAAAACTCAAAACCAAACTTATTGTTAATGCTGACATTTAGCATCATCCACATGCATGTGGTTTAGACTGGAGGTCAGGAAGTGCGTAACTCTTTTTTGCAACAGATTCAGCATCCCTGCTGCAAACAATGTTCCCTTAATTATCATACACCAACGATTTGGGTGTTCCTATTCTTTTTACGGTTAAGGTATCAGCTAAGCCAAGATGGATGCAAATAAGACAAAACATTTTTAGTGTGTCGAAATGCAGCAGTTCCCCAAGCAAGAAAGCTGATCTACATTAGGATAATTGCTTTATTTCATTCATAAACAAATAGACCACAAAGTGATTATCCAAGATGCTGGAGATTATGAGTGCAGTTACTGGCCTTGGCGGATTTGGGTAAAGCCAGCTTTGGTACATAAATTAGCGTAATCAAACCATATCAACATTTCACAAAAGCACAGACGGAGCTGATCATCTCTTGACTTTCACACTCGCCAAAGATCTCACAGTTTATCCAACGATTTGTTTTTCATTTCATCTCTCTGGGAATGGAGTGAAATTGTATGTGACTGTGTGCTGTTTAGTCTATTAGAAGGAAATGAAACACTAAGGAGAGGAAGGAGTGAAGAAGATGGGGGTAAGGGTGAGTTTTGGGTATGTTGACAGAAGAGAGTGGGGACGTTTTGACAGGTTGTGGACTTGAAAGATAAAATCTAACTTAGAATCTTAAGTGATTCGGTGAATGGCGGGTTTGCTGTATTTAATGTGAGACTGACAGCAGATTTAGGTACAGGTTATAAAGTTTTAGATTATATAAGAAGCACAGGGAATTTGCCTGACATAGTTGCAACCTGGCATGCATTTTTTTTGTTGGCATTTCAATCGCCTTGCTTCACTCCTGATGGGTGTTTCCTCAGAGAAGGTCGGCAGGACGGTGCGATCAAGATTCCATAGGATTAATGTATAAAAACACTGATAAACAACGTGTCTGCGCCATTGAAGAATGCAGCTGTCTGGTGCATTATGAGGGGTTCGCAACATGGGCAAACATGAACAGTTGTCTTAGCTTCCTGAGGCATGCCCTGTGCAAACAGAGCTGGGGATGGCTGCTTCAGTCCCACACTCCCACACCACGAGTCCACTGAGGTTCAGAGACATACACTCATATATGCAAATGCAAGCATGTCCACACTTGCATAGCATAAATAAACACAAGCGCACATGTGTAAGCACACAGTCCACAGACATGCTGTTGTGTTGTGTAGTTGTGAAGCAACAGTCCTACCCACTGCTGTCTTGATTACTGTACTTTTTAGTATGAATGTTTAAGAACTGAAGAACCCATATTGTGCTCATTTTCAGGTTCATATTTGTTATATTGGATTTCTAATAGACACATTACATTACAGTTTACATTACATTACATTACATTATTTTTCTTATACTGTCTGTCTAAATATACCTGTATTCACTCTCTGTCTGAAACCCTCTGTTTTAGCGTGTCTTTAAGAACCCCCCTCCCAAAAAAGCTTGTCTGCTGCTTGGATTGGACAGCATTTCTGGGTCTTCCACATCAGCGATTTTGGCTTCTGTCATTGCAGCCGGGGGATGACTGTAACGTCATTGTAGCATCACTTTCTACCTATATATAGCATAGTTGTGACATTACAGCTGTACAAAAGTCCCAGCAGCTCATTTAAAGGCGGAGTTTCTTAATATGGGGTGTGTACATTTCTCTTGATTGATACTTTCACGGTATTTATATAGCACCTTGACCTAATAACAAAAAACAAATGGCAATCCTTTAACAGTTCGGCACATTGAAAAGAAACAAATGTAAGTGTGATCAGTCACGATTCGGAAAGATTTCTTGTTGGAACTTGTTTGGTTTCACACGTCTAGTTGCTCCGTTCTCTAACTGTCACAGTGACTTTACAAGCCTTGCTCTTTCAACACAAGTCAGATGTGTAACTACCCTCATAGCAGGGTGACATTATTCACGATAAAACTCAAGAAGTCGTTGATATTGAAAATACACCCTCATTAAAGTGAAAACTTTTGAACCAAGTGCCACTTGTGATGCATTAAATGTCAATAGATAATGTTTGAGTTACTTCAGGATTGCACAGGAAGTGAGTTGGCTGGTTTGCCCACCAAGCATTGGTCCTATGCTGTATGCTGTTTGTCTCTGTGCCGCTCTGAGCCAAATGCGTGTGAGTGTGTGTGAGTGTGTGTGACTCCACTCCCTATCACTACAAACCCACAGTCCCCCCAGGCCCCTTTTTTGCCTCAGTCTAGTAAACCACCTCTGGCACTTTTGAGCTTTGTTCATAATATTTTCATTGTAGCTTTGCTTTACTTTCCAGGAATTCCACTCGTTGTGTGTTGATAGTCAGTTTTTGTAACCCCAAGATAACAGTGTTAAATAAGAGCACTTAATCTAATAGAAGAACTGCACCCTGTGCTTAATGTAGATGTAATTGCATTTCTCTTCTCTTTGTCAATGCTGAATCTGTTTTGGTATTCTTTTAACGTCCACACACACAGAATAATGCTTCATTGATTTGTATACGAGCTTGAGATTAAAATTAACTTAAAATTTTCAAGAATAGTGACTTGACTTTTGTACCATCTGTATATTGATTATGAACTACAGTAGCTGCTTCAGGTCTGTTTTAGACCTCAGTGTGCTGATTGGTATGTGATGTGTTGGTGCAGCTGAAAGCAAGTGTGTTCACTGTGCAAACACAGCGTTGCTGGCACTCCTGGTTTCACTTAATCTTTGACACAAAGGCACTGGCATGTGGCTGGGCTCTCAGACAGATTCAGTGACAGAGAGAGAGAGAGAGAGAGAGAGAGAGAGAGAGAGAGAGAGAGAGAGAGAGAGAGAGAGAGAGAGAGGTGGGTATGTGTGCATAAATAGGATAATTACTTAAAAGATCTCATATTTTAAAGTGTTTACATTTTTTTTTTATTTCATCTAGACAGGAAGATTACCCCATTTCTTGGATTTATGTAGGCCTTGAACATCACAGTCAGTTATTTGGATTTCCTGAAGCAAATACCATGCCTGGTACTTTGGTCACCTCAGCACCTTATTCTGGGTTGTAAGTCCACACTGCTGCCATTTGATGGATGATTTATTTGCCTGCCATCCTATAATTACCCACTGGGTATACAGGAGGACTTCTCTGAGATTATAGTTCGTCTTTGCAGTAAAAAGGGAAAAAAAAGCTTCAGACACTTTAAACAATTTGGCATTGAAAATGTATTCATCATCTCTGAAGTGATGGAAATGGTAAAGCAAACTGTTAAAATGGAGAACATTAATTTATTCTCAAATTATCGTGTTATCCAGAGTTGTGTTCTTAATTACCGTAGTTTTGTTTGTTTGTATTAAAAAAAACCTTACCTCTTGGCACGGCACGCTGTTGTTTGCAAAGTTTGATTTCTGTCAGATGCAGAATGAATATATTCAAATGAATATTTCCACATCAAAAGAATTGTCTCTGTGTTTTTTGGACGGTGCTCAAGGCTAGAAGAATGAATCCAAAATGAAAAGTGGTGACCTCTCATTAGACTCTGACAGGATTCTGCTGACACCAGTCATGGGTAATCACCAGCTTCTTGGCAGCACAAAGGCGTTAGTTCTTTCTAGACACACACCACCTAATATTCTTTTAATTGACTTCAGAGAAACTGTATCAAGATGTGCTGATGAAGTTACAATTTGGCTAAAGCTGCTCATTCTGAGAGCCAGATCTCCTTGTTCCTTTTGGTTTGGTTTGTTGTACTTTCTGCTGCTCCACATAACAACGAGGGTGGAAGAGTGGAAGATTTCAATTACTCTGAAAAAGTCAAGGAGGTTGTTGAAGTTTGAGAAATACAACACGGGCCGGTTGCTATGTGGAGATTGCGCCCATTTGGAATGTAATTAAATTGGTTTGGCTGCTTGCCAGTGAAAAAATACATTCCTTCTTTTCTCATCTCAAATGAAAATGTATAGTGTTTTGCTGAAAAATACCTGGAGGGAACAGAAGGCTGTTGAATATTTGTAATACAGCTTGCACTGTGCAGTTGAAATGAGTTTTGAGATGAGTTATCCATTGTGGTTTCCCCTTTGACATTTCAAAGGTATGCAGCTTTTGAACCATGGATTTACTGTAATCTATTTTTTTTCTATTATTGATGTGTGGTTGAGTTATAAACTGTAAATTGGCTTCTTTGCCATTTCACTGGCTGTGCCATATCAGAAACCACAAGACCACGGTGCAGAAACAGACTTTGTAATAATGTTTATATATAGTCACATGTGAACCCCAGTTGTTGGTCCCAGTCTACATATGAAACTGTACAAGTTTACCATATAGAGTGTGTGAATCTTTCAACAGCTCCTCACTAGCACAAAATAACCAACTCATTCTGAGACATGTAACAGACTTTACAAACTGCTCTAATTTAAAAGTAATGAATATCTGAATTATACACAAAGACATGCAAGAAAAACACACACATTAGAAGGTAAACGTCTCATTGAGGCTGCTTCAGAAAGAATAGACCAGTGGTTCTGAACCTTTTTTCCTTAAGGGACCCCTTTTCTATTACATAATATCACACATAACAATAACATTACAGAATAAGTGATGAACTGCGAATTTACTTAAATAATGAAAACTATAACAGCAGGAAGTTTGTGTAAAATGATTTGGATGAAATTTGTGCAGATTATTTCCTGTGAAATAATATTGCATCAGGGATGTATTTCCTGTTATTCTTAGGAACTTTTAATAAAATGTATTATATATGTAATAGTATGATATATTGTTCTGAGTTTACAATAATCATACATACTTGGCCCTATACACACACACACACACACGCACGCACGCACGCACGCACGCACGCACGCACACACGCACGCACGCACGCACGCACACACAAAAGATTGTTAGCATTAAACAAAAGTATGCATTTTAACAAAGAAATGATTATCATCCAAAGTGACTAAAGGATGAAAAGATAGTGTAAGGTAAACCGACTGTGTTATCACTTCCTTCCTTTTAGCGTCATACAGGCTAACAGTAATTGACATCTGAAGTTGTTTTGGCACTCACAAAGTACAAAGTGATCTTCCTCTTCTTCGAATGACCTCAGAGCAGTATGAACCACAAAAAAGAAAATGAGTGCTCTCAGATAATGTGAGAGATTTTTTTAAACTGTACTGTGTGCATTCAAGAGAATCGGCAAGGTTTCATTTTGAGCATTTTTAAGGCCAAATAATAACAGCAATTTCTTACCAGTCACAACAGTGTGAAAACCCCAGCAACTGTATCATAAGAAAAATGAAGGGAAAGAGAGAGAGAGAAGAGAGAGAGAGAGAGAGGAACTAGCAGATACTGTAAATTCAGAAACATAAATGGGAACTGTTAGGTTGTTTTGTGATAGTTGTGGAGTATTAAAAAAAAATCCAGTTCCCTCTGATCCACCGCCTGATCTGCAAATGGATCAAGCTGCCCAGCAGAGCTATTCTTACGAAATCAGCCTGGCATGGCGTTATAATAGCTTTTCCTTGTATGTGTCCTGTCAAGTCAACTTAGCCTCTTCGGGTGCTATTTTAGTGTTAGTCTCACAGACGATGAGGAAACTATAAGTCCTGTGTGTCACCTCTCGTCCCCGGAGAGCACAAGGAAATATATTTGTATGTCCAACGCTGTAATGCTTTCATTACACCGTGACACTTTCGGGTAGCATACTTTGAAACCAGATCCATGGAGCGAGAGAGAGAGGTGTTGAGATGATGAGCTAATTAGTGGGGTTTGCCACTATCCTGCTAATGGCTGTTTGCGGGTTTGCTGGTGATACAGCATGCGTGTGTGTGCGCTCACACTGCACGGTTGGTTTTTAGTCAGAGGTTTAATCCAACATTCACTTGACAAAGCCTGCAAAGTGAATCAAAAAGCTGTGTATCAGTGGAAACAAGGCTCTTCAGTCTCTTCAATGGAACTGCAAAGATAGAGCAAACAGGCACAGATGCATGCCAATACACCTTCAGGGCATTGATTGTGTGCCATAAGGCTTTCATGTGCCTCTCCTGCGTATGTCAAATGTAAATTCATATCTCAATAAAGGCGTAGGATTTTCTTTATGTTGTCTTCTGTGTATGCTTTGCCAGATACTTTGATGTGAAAAGATGTGAGTAAATTTGTGTGTGTGTGTGTGTGTGTGTGAGTGTGTGTGTGTGTGTGTGTGTGTGTGTGTGTGTGTGTGTGTGTGTGTGTGTGTGTGTGTGTGTGTGTGTGTGTGTGTGTGTGTGTGTGTGTGTGTGTGTTTGTGTGTGTGTGTGTGTGTGAACCCAGACTTAGGGATACACTGTTAAGCTGTAAAATGATGTAGGTTTCTACTATTACAGCTCTGAAATTAGAAAAAAAGATTCGACTGAGAGGAAGAGGAGATGGAGAGAGATAGAGCCTGACAAGCAAATCTGCAAACTTACAGCAAAAAAAAAGAATAGATTTATACCACACGTTAGAATTGACAAATGCACATAAACCAAGACAGAGAGTTCTCTTCCCCAGGCGTGCATGTGCTGACAGGACACCAGCTCTCACTTTCATTTGTGCTTATGCACCTGCTCACGCTCACTGCTGTTTTCATTACAGCAGGTCCAACATCAAACATCGGTGTTCCTACCACAGTGTGATTACACGGTAGTTCTCAACAAGTTCCCGCAACTAAACAACAAAGTAGGTTGTTTGTCAGTGCAGTCTAAAAACAGCCATGAGCGTTTTATGAGGGTTAAAGAGCTGCACTCAACATTCAGAGCATTAATATAGCAGCAAACAAACATTTGCTTTGTAAAGATTCTGTAGAGTTGAGATGCAGTCTGAATTTATCTGTCGTTTATGGTAATAGTCAGTCAGGTCGTGCGTGCATGTGGCTATTATATGCTCTTTTTTAATATTGTTATACTTTTTATATTTTTATAAAAAAAATTTGCTCTCATAGTGTTTCTGTATTGTGTTCTTTTCTCTCTGGTTTTAATATGGCATCGCAGGTTTGTTCCAAAGTTTTGTTGCACTTCTGTGCAATGACAAATAAAGTATCTACCTATTAAAAAACATTGGTATTTCACGTATTGGTCTGTGAGGCGAACCCAGCTCCTTTAAGTTTAGGCAACGTTAAAGATAGCTGAAATGGTTATTTGGTTTATTGATCAACTAAAATGAATTTACAAAAATTGTGAGCACTGATTACTTTAATCCTTATATCAAGCACAACATTTAAAACATTTGTTGGTTTCAGCTTCACAATTGTGAGAACTTTTTCTCAGTATTAAATCACTGTTGATTAGCTTTGATTTTGGACTGATCGTTTGAAAAAAACAAGCAATTTAAAGTTAACTTGTGATGAGCATTTTTCACTGTGTTTCAATCGATCAATATAAATCTGAGGATTAATCAATTACAAAAGCCCGAAAAGAAACCAATGCCAAACCAATCGGTCAGAGACAATACAAGTTAAGCATTAGATGTTTAAGATGTTTGAACAAATGATCAGTCCAGTTTATAGAGAGGGCTACCATCTGTGTTTTTTTGTGGTTTGGACCAAAAAGGTGTATCTTGGAGAGTGAAGTAGTGCTGGAAAAATATATGCAGACATGCAGATAAAGAGAGGTAGTTCATGACCCAGTCAGCGCTTGACCTTTCAGCAACACTTTTTTTCACATTACAATACCATTTCTGCTTTTCCTTCACTCTAAAGAGACCACACTCTTTCTGCTGTGGGGTCAGGACCTTGTACATCAGCTTTAATTTGTAGCATATACTGTGTGCATTCTTGACATCCCTTTACAATTAAATTAGATTTTCTGTAGTAATTCCGGTTTGTTTCGTGCACTTGGCAACTACTACTTTTGCTAAGCCGCACAAACAAACCTAAGCAACATAGCAGCAGGAGGGGTAAGCAGGTTTCACTTACGACATCGAGGTGACGGGTGAGCTAATTGGGGATTAACAGTTAATAATTGAAAAAGGGGGGGCAAGTACTGAGCCCCTCTCCGCGCCAACGTTTGTCTTCCTGGATCTACTCACCTTTGTTTCTCACCTGCTATGCCTGGATTCCCATCCTCTCTGTCTCACTCAGTTGGATTTCTCTTCTCTCCTTTCTCTAACCCTCTGTTTATTCTCTCTCTCTCTCTCGGGCTGATTCTCATCAGCCTGTATTAGTTGCAAATGCAGAACTAAGTGGCTGTGACAACATTCTCAGATGCTCCAGCTGCCACAGATTTATTGAGTTATTAAAGTAATGTACTGTGATTAAAAATGCTAATTTTCCCTAAACCGTACGCCAGTTTACATCGTTTTTTTCTTCTTCTAGAGGATGATTTAATTACATGGAAAATGAAACAAGGGGCAATGAATCAATCTTTGCAGCAAATTGCCTCTCCACATAAAAAAATGAATGACCTCATCATACAGAATTGTTGTTTGGCCAACAGAAAGTGGAATGACAGTGGAATTATTTTAGATTGAATAATCACAGTGTTTATTGTTGCATTGTACCAGCTGTAGTAGTCACAAAAGCTTACTTTTGAACCATGCAGGTATCGGGTTTGCTTGTATTTTGTTTATATGCCATCTCAGTAATCTTACCTCAGGCCATAATCTGAAAGTAAGGCTTTGAGTTTAGTGTAAAAACACACATCCTTTTAAATCCTTATTTTGTTGCAAAAGTAGGCCACTCAATACAGGTAGAATAGTTCTGGATTTACATTTAAAGCATGGATTTTAAATAAAGAGAAAAAAAAGTTTCCCCTCCCAATACTATTAGGAATTGTGTCCTGGTCTATTCTGAATAATTTCCTTTCCCCTGGGGGATTTTTTTCAGTGTGCTTTCCTTGGCTCATTTCGGCCTCTCATTATGCATTCATATATTCGTTTATACAATGCGCAACACTGTGGATTCATTGGACAAATCTCAATCGTTTGAATGAATGTTAATATTTCCTTTCTTTGAATTCTGTGTTTTCCTTCCACTTCAAGCAGTCAGTTGTTACCGTTATTTTCTGGAATATGCAAGGCCCCAACATCACTGGATTGAATCAGCTGCTGAAAAGAAAAAATTAATGATAAATGAAATTTTATCCTTGATCACTTGACCTGTGTGGGGCACTTCTGCTGAGCAGCAGGTAGCACCATGCTTCACTGTTATTCCAGCCCTCTAAAATCTCTGCAAGATTACCAGAACACCTTCGGATATTGTTTGGATCCTTTCCAGATTTCTCAGTGTAACAGATCCTCGCCAGTATCAGCACGACTTTACAGCTCTACCTCCTGAATAGGCCCTATAGGTGAGCGTGTGAAATATCCATGACCATGTCAAATGTCTTCTCCTTTTTCTGGAAAGGATTGACTTATATGTGGAGTACAGCGAAGAATGAACGGCTCCGGCTTCCAGATGCCCTAGACATAACAGAGGCTTGTCAGCTCTGTGGCTGGGCTCTAAATGGGTCACTCTCCTTGATATCACACAGCTCCTTCACAATGACCCCACTGTTCTCCTGATATTACAGCACACTAGGTGGCTCAGTATGAAAGTCATGGCCAGACAAATGTGTGTGTTCGTGAGAAGTCATTAGAACACATGCAGAGCAGTTTGTTCTGAAAAACAAGTATTTTGCTTTCACAATATTGTTTCAGGCCTCTCAATAAAAATACCTGCATGGGGAAAATGCATTTTTCATTGATCTGCTATTAACATCTTGCAGAGAAGTTTTTGCATGGCTGTATGTAACATTACATATGAGAAGAGTAAAAGGGTAGTAACAAAAAAGAAAGAAAGGAGAGAGATAGAGAGAGAGGGGGGGCAGTTCATTGATTTCTGATTTATTTACTGTTTGATTTACAGTCTTTCCATCATGCTGAAGACTGGCTTTATTTGCCTGAATCACGTGAACTTTTCTCAAATGGCCTATTGGTGCAGCAAGCTCTAGCTCGTTCTGCTTCTTATGAAAACGAAACACACATGCACATAGACACACCAGTAGGATTGCATTCAGGCACACACATGCGCAAATACACACTGACTGAGAGATAAAATGGAAAATGGCTCTTTTAGTCAGCTGAACAGTCTCCCCTCCAGCATCCTGGCAACCATTCAATACCATTTACCTCCTACTGGGAAATAATATTGATATTCATAAATGTACCCAGGAAGTGTACAAAAAAGGCGATACAATAGACAGTGTGATTCAAGCACAGGTGTCTACCGTCTTGGGTACACAATATCCCACTCATCCAAATAAGTATATAATATTTATTACTGCAAATATGAATGAGTAAAAAAACATCTTTATTTGGAATGCCAATGCCACTGTTTTGTAAGAAAGGTAGCATCAAAATTTAGACAATGGAGCTTTTTTTCACCTGTAGCTGGCTGAATATTTTCTACTAACAGCTGCATTCCATTAATAGTTTAGGAGTGATCAGACCTTGGTGAAAAAGAAACACAGTAGCCAAGTGCGCTCCCTTTATCTGCCATTAGTGTTTTTAACCGGCATCGATCCACCTGCATTTAAACCATCTTGGTGTATGAATAGGATGAAAGCTGCAATAAAAGAGCCAGTCACTGATATCATGTCTCCCCAGGCTTTCATTAAACCGCCATTCATTCCCCTCCTCCTTAGTCCTCTTACTTTGAATTCTCCAACTGCACATTCTGTACTGCGGTGAGTGAAGTAGTACTTTCAAGTTCAACTTCAACTTGTTACTCAGGTTGGTTTTAAAATGCTTCAATGTAGTTTGGAACCAGAAAATCTAGAGCTTGATGCCTAACTTTGACAGGATAGTTCCAGCTGTCTTAAGAACTGGTTCTTAAAATATTACAAAGACTAAGCCTAGCAATGTTTAAACCAGTCTTTTTGATGGCTTTATCATTTGATCTGTACACTTCAAAATTGGTATCACCAAGAAGAGGAAATTTAAGTTTTTTTTTTTATTGCTCTGTAATGACAGCACCCACCCTCTACAATGATGTTCTCCAGAGGAGGTGAACACTGTTGGTACTTGTTATGTTATGTATGTGTATGCAGACACAAAATATAGATATGAATATCTCTTACATTCTTAAGCCACACAGGCAGTTAACCAACTGGAGGGCCAATGTTAGTCGTTATGTGAGTCAAACAAACACAAGACTTTTACCCAGAGTCTGTGTTCGTAATATTGACTTGTTAATGTAACACATTTTATGTACATAATGTGCTTAACTTACATCCATAACTTAAGCCACATAAGAAACATGCTTATTTTCACTCAAACTATCATCTTTTTCTTTGTGTAACCAAGAAGTTTTGTTTCAATTTACAACATTGACCACGTGTTTAACACAGTGGCCATTTCACCAGATGGCTACTGGAAAATATGTTGTGAAAATGCAACGTTGATCTGACAGGGTTGCTTCGTGACTCCTTTACTTCACTTCTTGATTGTTGAACAGAGAAAGTCCAAATGGATGGCAAAGTATGCGCCCGTTTCTTCAGTATTGTACAATCTTTTAAATCCAATAGTGCCATGTTTTTAACCAAAAAATTATGAACCCTATCTATACTATAGTTTTGAAGCCTGAAACATCGTACTGCTTATGGTGTTGTGGATAAGCCATCATACACTACAGGTAACCTGACAGCAAAAGCACAGAGTGGACCTGATTGTTTCTGGCAGCACTCAGAAAGATCTCAAATTAATACCTAAATAAAGCTGACGTTAAAAACCTGTGAACACCAAAAAAAAAAAAAAGGCGGTTTAGCTCACAGCAGCTCCCGCATCAGCCATTACATTTGAATGTGAACGGCCCTGACTGAAAGGTTATGACCCATAAAGGGGAGGAATGATTTGAGCGAAGTGTGCAGCAGGGAGAAATGTCACATTGAGAATGGCAGGAAATATGTTAGTGACAAGGAAAAAGCTGCCCCTGGTATTCTAGAGCCGATGAGTAAAAATAGGGCATTGGGCAAGAAGGCAGGAAACCAGCAGAGCGAGGCCTCTAGTAGGAATTTCTTCTGGGGAGGAGAGATAAGGGACTTAACTCCCTCCTGTCTGGGCCAGCCGACTTTAACATGCGACATGTGATCACTGATCACTTATGTTGAGTTGGACAGAGGAAGAGGAGATTGAAGAAATTAATAAATTATTTGAGAACTGAGTGGTGTGTGTGTGTGTGTGTGTGTGTGTGTGTGTGTGTGCGTGTGTGGGGAGAGGGGGCAGTTATGCCTTAGTGTCTGTGTGCAGTTCTGTATGATTTCTGATGATCTGTCACTTATTGAGCGTCAACAGGACTTTTTAATTAGGTCAAGACTTGTGATGGAAACCAAAGATCACATACACACAAGGATAATCTCATGTAAACACACATACGTCGCACACACACACACACACACACACACACACACACACACACACACACACACACATAAACATACACGCTGAGGTAATGGCTAAGGAGTGGAAAGTACCGTGTGTGAGAGTCTGAGGTTCCCCAGGTTAAAGAGTGGAAGTTAGACAATAAACATTGGCCTTATCAGACTATGGGCAGAGCTTCCAACCTGATAGCCCAACATATCACTCTAACTATCAGAAACTAATATGACCTCTACACCACTTGCCTCAGTCCACTCGCTCCCATGAATAAGCAATCTTAATAAAAAAGGACCCTTGGTGACAAGTTTGTCTCAGTATTAAGATTTTAGATGGCTTTCAGACTGTCATTTTGCCAACTCACACTCATCACGACGCATTATTTGATTTGCCCGCACTTACGTAACCTCACCAAGACAAGATTCATTGGGATTTTGTTACAAATCAAATCTTCAGGCCTAGTGGAATGTGAGATCGATGCCCCTGAAGAGGCGAGACAACGAGATGATTATCATTTCGTTGATTACAGTAATTTTTACACAGTGTGGCAATTGTGGGACTGATAGGGCGTTCACAGACAACTACACAGTTGATAGGCTGACCACTTCTTATAAGCCGTGGTTGGTTCAGGAGTTCCCGATCTTGTGCAGGGAACAAAGTCAGAACTTGCCAAACATTTGCTCAACAGACTTAGAATCGTGCACAACATTTATGCCAACAATAGAGATCACTGACATTCATTAAATTTTCATTAAAGTGTTTTATTCCTGTTATGAGAGTAGAAAAACAACAAAACAGTGGAACCTAATGAACAACTTTTCAAAATGTATTCCCTAAAGAGTAATGTTTTCCATCAGTAGGAAAATTAATATGCACATACATCATATGAGCTGTTAATTCTAAGTGGTAAATGTTGATCAACAGGCCACGGAGCTGAACTGCTGCCAGCTGTTGATCTAGCTTGACAGACTTTTGGTTTGTTGATTG